>NC_035167.2:24978228-25286587 GCF_001659605.2 Manihot esculenta | reverse complement strand
ACTTAAAATATATTAAAAATTTATTATTTTAAAAAACTATAATTTATGATGCATAGAAGAAAAATAAAACTATTTTTACGGAAATGTAGTAAAAAATACAATTAAATTACCTGGGTGATATCTTGTGTTGAGCTTTCATAAATTTTTACAAATAAAAAATTAAATTTTTTACCTGATAAAACTAATTTTTGATTTTCAGTTTTTAATTCCAAATGCAGAGATTGTACTTAGATTCACGGCCTTAATTCATTACTTTGAATTTAGACGAAATCATGGACTAAATTCATGACTTTGAATTTTGATGAAACACCTTATTATAATATCTAAAAAATCAATTTATATTTTAATAAATTCACGACAAATATTGAAACTCAAAAGTTAAAAAAATCTTACATAATAATAAAAATATATTTATTTGAAATTCAAATTCAATTTAATAAAAAATTATTATATATCATTAGCTAAATTAAAAAATTTTAAAATTTATGAATGTGAAATCTAATATTTAAATTTCAAATTTCAGATCTAAAATTTATATTCCAATTAAACAGCTATCTATAATTAATATTAAATGAGATAAAATTAAAAATATGGCTATAATTGATAAAATGTGAAAGGTTGGGCTATTTTTACCTATTTTATTTTATTAAAATTACATATCAATATATAACTTAAATTATATTTACATATGAATGTATGTAATTTATTATTATTTTTTATTTTTATATTTTTAAAATAGTCTCAACCATAAATGTATTAAATTAATTTATAATTTTTAATTATATGAGTGAACTATATATTAATTATATAATATATTTTTAGATATTAATTATAGGTATTTTTTAATTAAAAATTATATGATTAACAATGATATGTAAAATAATATAATATTTTATTGAACATTATATATAATATATTTTAATATTAACAATATTAGTGTGTAAATGTTAGTATTATTATGTTTATTATTGCTTTGATATTAAAAATTTTAAATTATTTATTATTTTAAAATAAATATAAGAATATAGTAATTTTATGTGCAATAATTAAAATTAAAGTTTATTTTTTTAATTTTTATTTATTTTTAACAGAAAAAGTGATATGAATCACTATTTCATTTACAGAGAAAAAAAATACAAACAATTTAATAAATTTTTAAAAATTAAAAATAATACATAAAAATTAAATAATAATTTTAAAAAATAAAATAAAATAATGCAATAGAACAACATACTTCTCGAAAAGGTCATTTGATGAGCAAATTAAACGCTAGGATTTTTACATTTCTGAAAAGTTCTAATTTCTCGATAAGTTATCGATCTTCAGTTCAAACCGAAAAAATTAATTGAATCAAATCGATTTGAAAATTTAGTTCGATTTTTATACATTTTAATTCGATTCGATTTTTAATTTTAGAAATTTTAGTTATTTTGATTCGGTTCGATTTTGATCAGAAAAAAATCAAAAAAATCAAACCAAACTGATTAGTGATAATAATATTTTTTTCAATAATATAGAGAAATTAAATCATATTAAGATTAAAATATTTTAATTAAATTTTAAAATATTAAAAATAAAGTGTAAAAAATAAAAAATTATTAAAAATCGAAACCGATCAAATCGAACTGAATCAGACCAGTTGATTCGATTCAGTTTCTGACCAAAATCAGTTCGGTCCGATTTTTATAAACACTAAAATTTCGATTTTCGATTTATTCGGTTCGATTTTAAACCGAACCGACCAAATGCTCAACCCTACCTGACCGTGCACGCATCTACCATACTTTTAATCTTGACACGAAGTCTTAATCCAACCACAAATAAGCAGCACATTTTATCATTTACCGTGTTTAATTTTACAGAACAACAATCTTAGAATGCTCTCCAATAAGGTGCTTTCTACACCTTTTGTTTACAAATATAATTTTCCCATTACAAATCATACACTCCCACCCTGACCTATAAAACAAAACAATTAAGGTGGAAATAGAAAAACAAAGAATGGTCTCATCTATATGATATGTCTTCTTGCTGCTACACTAAGTCTCAAACTGCTTGCCTTCGAAAGTCTGACCAAAGCTCCAATTCTTGGGAGCGACATTGTAAGAGGTAACTGTGATTCCATCGCTAGTAGTAACCTCAAATGAGAGAGGTTGATTCTTCAAATCAGCATTGATATGCCAGTTCTGACCCCAGTTCCTACCCATTTGAAGCCAACCTGTTCTTGAACCTTTAATCTTCACTGCAGTTATATCACCAGCTCCTGCAACATTGCTGATCAGTACTGAAATGTAGATGCCTGATCCCGAGACAGCAAATCGAATTCCTCCTTCCTTTCTGCATTTTATCCTGTTCAGCAAATTCAAATTTAACGGAAAAGAGAATCATTTCAGCTGATAAAGGCTTCCAAGACAATTGGCATTGCATTCAAATCAATAAGAAAAAATTCGCTCACAAGTAAATGTACATGCATGAATATACAGATCTCTAAGAAAATCCCGTAAATCAACAAACTTAAACCAATTGAAGCATCTTCAATTCACTTAAGGTGGAAATTGTAGCATATCCATATACAAACTAAAGTCCCCTCTTTAATAGATTGCTCAAATGTAAATTAATTATCAGGTAAATTTTAGCGAATCATATGGCCATATCCTAAAATAGAATGTCAGTAAGTTGTTAAGAAATAATTCAAAGCAATATTATGTAAAAATATGTTATATCTAAACAGCTCCCGTACCATTCCTAAGCAAGAAGATTTCAAATGGCAAGGACAAGAAACGAGTAACAAATGAATTGTCTAGAATCAATGTAAGTTTATACCTTAGAGATGAACCAGTTAAAAAATCAATATGGTTCGAGGTAAAGGAAAAGCAACACGCATATCAGGACTTTGGGATTTCATAGAGTTTTTTTTTTTTTTGGCATTTTGAAATATATTAGTAAGAGTATTAGAAAATGATTTAAATTAAATTTCATTAGTTTAAAGGCATTTTTAATCTAAAAACATGTTCTTTTTTCCCTGAAAAGCAGTTTTGATCCTCAAACTATAATGCCAAACAAGCACACAGTCAAATATGGCCTAGAAATTCTTGTAATCCCCAAAATCAGGAGAAGCCTTATATCATGGAGAAACCTAACATACATAATGCATTATGAATTGAATTACCCAAGTTGAGATCTCAAAAGATATCCCCTATATTTACTCTATTCCAAGCCTCTATAGTCGCATAGGCTTATGTAGTGTGATGATACCTACTACTAGATGCTTTATCTTTTCCCTCACCGGCACATGAGGTTTTTGTTTTCCTGAATAAACATGAGATCATTGTTTTTAGAGGGAAAAGAAAAAAAGAACTTATAATGCAACGAAAGGTCTGTCACTCTCTCTCTCTCTCTCTCTCTCATTTGGAAATCCTCTAGGACAAAAACATTACCATATAATTAAGACCTTTCACATAAAAGGAAACATATGAAAATTGTTTTAGCCTAACTTACTGTCCAAGTTAAGACCTTACAACTAATGCAATTATCAATTTATGTATTTTAGTCATTACATAGAGATAGAAGCAAACCCTTTTTTCTAATCTCCGAAAGAAAGGTTGCAAACTGTTTGTATTATTCATAACGAATTATTTTTAGTCTGTTACTTCTTTTAGTGAAGGATAGAAAGGCTGTCTGCCATTATCTATTTAGTTTATATATATAAGTTTATTTCTCTTTTTCATCAAATAATAAATCAAAAGCAAAGGGTAAACAACATCTAAAATTATAGAAAATTTTAGCCTTGGAACATGTCTAAATGTACAATGCTCACAATATGTCTACTCCCAGTCTACATATTACCATACAAATGAAGAGTGTATTTCTTACACTAAATCTACATAGAGAATCATAATACACTAAATCTACATAGAGAATCATAATACACTAAATCTACATAGAGAATCATTCAAAAAGAGAAAGGGAGGGGGGGGGGACTATTGTTCAGATTAGACCCAAATATGTGAGCCATAGTGCATAAACATCTAAATTAGAGGAAAAAAAAAAACTCAAGGATTTCAAAGCCTGATAGTAAGTGCAAGGTTAACAATATGGACAAACAAGCTATGGCACAAGCTAGCAAGCTAATTTGAATATGCAAGCATGAAGCACAATTTAACATGAAAGATAATATGAAATAAAAGGAGATGAAGTAACTATCTACCTCCTGTATTGTACAGGCATGTTACCAGCCTTCCAAATGGCGATCTTCTCATAGGACTCAATGGGAAGGACAAAGTGTTTGTTTCGAGGATTACAGTGGCCTCCACCATCAGCAGTGAAACCATAGTTGGGAGCGCAAAAATTAGTAACCGTCACAATGACAGAAGTGCCAGGGATGCACCACCGCAGGTCCTCCACACACCGCAACTCGAAGCATGCACCACACATCTGGCCCCGCTCGAACATTGCCTCGCTGAGGCCCACTGTGGCCAACCCATACCCTGCTTTCCCTAAATCTCCATAACCGCAGGCACCACCAACATAGTCACGAGGGTCAGAGGCAGCATAGTAAGTGGCATGTGCAGACTGCCACTCAGAGAGGGAGGTGGAGAGTTGTGGAGGAGAGGAAGAGGAGAAAGTGTGGGAAGTGGCTGGTAATGAAAACGTGAAGAAAAGGGATAGTAAAAGAGTGTGGATGGGGTTTAGAGGTGGTGGCAGTGACATTTTTTCCTTTGAAAAGGGTATGGATAGGGTGCCCATTAATTTAACTACCTTAACAGTTTGAGACTCAATTAGAATTCACCCTTTGCAACCTTATGTGTAGTAAATTTGATTATTATCACTTGCATATTACCTAAACCCTCTTAAATCTTTTCTCTTTCTATTCTTTGCTGAAAATTTAATCAAAGCATTCAAATAGTTCAGGTATCCAAACCCAGATCCAGGTTAAAGACAATAAAAGTTTTCAAAATCTGATAAATTTAAAAAAATTATGAGACTTCACCAGCACATCTCTTCACACTTCCACAATTTCACACCTTCATTGATGTCAATGTTCACATATGAAACCACCTAAAGTAAAATTAAAATTAATGATTACAATTCCAGAAACAAATTGAAGTTTAAATATAGAGAAACAAAAGCAAGGAATCCTCCACCATATTTCATTAAAAGAAAAAAGTGAAGATACACTATATACACATTCAGTTCTTCCCCCATCACTTTATCAGTACTGTCTTGTTTTCTTATAGCAGTACAACAAAGAATTCATTTGTAAACTGGAACTTCTTATGTATAAAATCTAACACTAGAGAGTCCAATGCTCAAATGCTAAGAGTAGATGCAGGAAATATGACTCATTTTTCACAGAGAATTCTACAATACTCCCAGTGCAGATAAATTTAGTGCTCCCTCTCATAAAAATATGGATTTCCTTATTAAGTGGATGGTGGGTCTTGTGAGACAAGGTACATGCTCATAAGTGCACAGCATAATTATCCCATTTTCACATGCAGAGGATATTCAAACTCATGATACACCAAGGGATATAAACTGCCTACAGGAAATTTGGTAACCTTTAGACTTTTAAGATTAACAGAAATACATCAAGGAGATGTATTCGAACTCATGATATAGAAAACCTCTCCAGTAACAAATTACCAGGAATTTATAGAATCACAACCCGGAAATATAAATAAACACAGCCAAGAAATTATAGAAAACCCATAAATGAAAAGCAAACTAAGAAGCATAAACATCAACAACAACAAGAAAGCCAGTGAGATGAATCACCAGCTTCCCTCATTTTTCATGGGTCATAAATAATTGAACTTGCTGATAATAAACAGTTAAAAGAAAATACATAGAGAACTGTGCAGCCTCAGGATCTCAAGCCTAAGATCAGTGCAGTGTAACAGATCAAGCTTAAGATCAGTGGAATGTGGAATGCAGATGATGTATTAAAACTGTTTATACTATCAAAGATAGAATGTGAAACTAGAAAAATAAGGTAATATGATGTAAAAGAGAGATATGAAGGAAAAATGTCTTAATTGACAAATCCATGCTAAAGATGGCTCTAAATAAAATCAAGCAGAGATTTGCAAGTATAACCTGAGAAAATGACTGTTAGCATCAGATCGGACAAAGCGCGCCTGGAGGAACGAGCGGCGGCCAAAACGGGGAACGACAAATAAACAGACAAATAAACCAACAAGGGTAGCCTTGGGTTGCCCTAAGATAATGCAAAACTACGCCGTTTAATGATGTTTGTCCCTTGGCTTTTTCTTTTCTTTTTCCCCCCTTCAGTTGCACATTTTTAAGATATAGATTGCACATTTTTATTAAAACTTTCATGCTTAACGATTAAGGGTAAAAAAGTGAAGCAGTCTATTTTCTGTTTCTAATTTCTTAATGAGAGATTTTTTTTCTCTTTAGGGTCTTCTTCTTTTCGAAGTATAAGGCTTTCTACTGTTGCTACCATCAGCTGCCCTTACCTCTACAGGTAAGGATGGACAGTTCCCTCCTTGACTTGGCTATGAATTTTCCCTAACACTGTTGTTTCAACTCATAGTTCACATTTTCCCTTAAACTATCTCTTCCCTCATCTAGCCTCTCTTCTTTCATTCTATTTAATGATTGCCCTTCTTCTTATCCTTACTCCTTTTTGTTTGCCTCTTAATTTCCACCCCTCTCTTATTTGCTTTCTCATTATCTTATTTGCTTTCTCATTACCTTTCTTAATTTCTCCCCTTAATATTGCCGCTACTAATTTATATAGGGATTTTTTTTTTCATTTTCTTCATCCAAACTCTCAGCTTTATCATTCTATTACTGATTCTTTTGTTTCATGTCATTTACCTGAAAACCATGATATGAATTGAAGAGAACAACATGCAAAGGATATACAGATTATTAAAGTTGCCCATGTTTGATGGGTCATTGCTATTGTTGAGGAGGTGTTTTGTTTGAATCATTGGAGAGTTTGGAGAGTAGCTCCTTGGTTTTACAAGGAAAACACTAGAAGAATCATTATTTTAATCTTTAACCTTGGAATGATGAATGGGAGTTGTAGGATTTTGCACAGGAAATAAATTCAGGTTTTAAATTCTAAAGTATTTTCTTTAATCAACTAGTATCAACCTAAAGTCGAAACTATAAAATGAAGAAATATTTTTTGAGTTTTTTTTGTTTGACATAATTTGTTTGATATTGATCTTAAAAAAAGGGAGATTAATATTGTGAGTTGAGATTGAGAGAAAAGGAAACATTGATTTTTTTTATACATTAATTTTATTTTTACTTTTTATTCTCTTAAAACTGAATTGTCAAATAAAATTAATATGAATTAATTTGGTTTGATTTAATTTGGTTATTGTAAAATTTGATTTTATTTTGATTTTATATTTTAGAGAATTTAATTTATTCGGTTTAATTGATTTGGTTGAGTTTAATTGATGATTACTTTCCCTACTTCATATTACTACTTGAATCCGATGAAGGGTGGTAAATGATAGCTTGTAGAGCTAGTCTCGGAAAGCCCACAGAAGAGTGCATTATTGCTATCCTCATTGGCAATGTCTAATTTGGTGAAATCTCATTTGATGCAAGTGTTAGTATCGTACATCGATGGATGAGGAATTTTAGAGAATTTTTTTTAAAAAATTTTTTATGAGTAAAATTGAGAGAATTTAAAGAGTTATAGATGAGAAATGGCAATAAAAAAAGAATCGATAAAAAAATAATTGTTCATTAGAGTTGTTGTGAAGAAAAAAAAACTTAAATAGGTATGAAAACAAAAAGGAAGAAAAATCTTTTATTATTATTATTATTATTATTATTGTAGCACCGATCATCTTTCTTCTTTCCTTTTTATCTTTTTCTCTTTTCTTTTCTTTTTTTTTTTTTATAATTCAACTCTTTCTTTCTTTTTTCTATTCAATTATTTAATTATAAAATTAATTTTATTACTTGAATAAATTATTTTTTTTTGCTTTCATCATTTAGTATTTAGTATTTATATTTTATTTTTCATTCTTTTATTTATTTATTATTGTTATTATTATTATTTAATATTTTTTTATAATATAAAACACTTCTCTATAGTTTTAAAAATTAATTTTAAGTGTGTCGGGATCTTGAAGTGATTCTCATGATCGAGTCCTTACTACTTTAGATATACATGTATTTCAGTACAAAAAATATGGATCTACAGTTTGCTATCCACTTTCCCGAAGCCTGGAGAATGTCCAAAGTTCGTCAAAGCATCCTAATGCAGTATGAGATTTGAGCTTGCCACCTTCTATGACTAGCTCGGCTTGCTCAAACCAAATCAGAACTTATGCAATCGACTCAATTGACTATGATTTTGAGGTTTGCACCTATATTCGCTTAGGCTTCCTACGTACTTCTCATTCTAGAAGAATCAAACCTTTACGTAGTTTGAAACAACATAGACTACCTATCTTGAATCTAGTTTAGAAAGCTTTAAGGTGTGCTATGTAACTTAGAACCCTCGAGAAAATGCAAATAATTGTGTGATTAAAAACCTTGACTACCTATTTTGAGTCTAGTGGAGAAACTCTAAGGCATGTTTTGTTTCTTAGAACTATCGAAAAAAATGCAATATGATTGTGTCATTAAAAACCTAGACTACCTATCCAGAGTCTAATGGAGAAGTTTTAAGACATACTCTATATCTTAGAATCCTCAAGAAAATACAATATGATTGTGATTGTATAATTTTAAGGATTCGCACCTAGGTTCCCTACGTATCTTCTGTGAAGAAGAATCAGACTCTCACATAGTTCGACAACAAACTAGACTACTTAACCTGAGTCTAGGTGCTATCCATGCAGGCCGTCTTTGCCTTATAGGTATAGCTAAAGTCCTATAGTGATGCGTGTATTCTATGCCTTAGACATTTATAGGTGATATGTTGATGCATGTATGTGATGCCTTACACAACATATTTTGTACCCAAGTCTTGTCTACGGTCTTATCACAAAACATGATTTTGATTTCTAAAAATATGGTTTCTAGAATTCTGGTTTGTTTTGAATACCTCAATTTTCTGATCTCTAGATTCTTATCTTTGGTTTTTCTTTTCTTCTTTCTGCTTCTCTTGTTCTCTTTGATTTTCTTATCTCTTATTTTCTTTCAACTTTTTTGATTATTTTCTAATGTCTACTGGGGAATTTTTCTACTTTTTGAAAATTTTAATGGAGAAAAATGATTTTGAAAAACATTATGCAAACTCCAATTTTAATCAAGAGCACTCTCCTAAGCGTCTTGCATCTTCTACTCACTAAGGACTCTTTTTCTGGAAGACTGGATCATGGAAGAGACCCTAAAAATGATAAACTATCAAAATATGATTGCTCTTCAGCCTACATTCAGTCTTCTTTTACCTGAGCCGTGCTTTTGGATTATCAATTCGTCGAGCTTTCTTTTTCTTTTTCTGAAAGATTCTTCTGGGAATGAAAGATGTTTTTGGAATATATCAAGGAGACTTATATTCCCCGTCTGCTTATTATGTTGTTGATCCTTTCTAGAGGCATGTAATAAGATAAGAAATAATTAGGCAATTTCAGTATATTTTTCCATTGAAGTAAGTGGGTATATATACAGATTACAATCCCTTATTAAGGCAACTCCTAATAATCCTCTATCAATCAATTAGTCTAGGATTATTGTAACGACCCGAAAATCGGACCGTTACTGGCGCTAGGATCCAGATCGACTTAAGGCCGCCGGGACCCGTAGCAAGCCTAACTTACCTCCTTTAAACCTGTTTAATCCCATACATGATCAACAAATTACATAAAAATTTGAACCATTTCATTCATTTATCAAACTCAACCTGTGCATGCACTATTCATATACATAATCATCAACCCCACACTGGAGTCCTCAACAATGCTCCAATGGGGTAACATAACATTTAATAAGTTTGGTTTACATAAACATCATTAAAATCATGTACTCAAGAGGGATTAACAACATACTAGGGTCAAGCACAATTCTATCCTCAATAATACCATTACATTACATAACTGTACACTAAACATTACATTTCAATATTTATCATGTCCACCACTAGCTATTACATGACCATGACTTTACTCTAGCTGACCTCCTGGTCTATCCCGTACCTGCAAACCTGGGGGATTAGGGAAATGGGGTGAGCTACTAGAGCCCAGTGAGCAGAATAATAAAACATTATATTTAAAACATATGATATCATGGAATGCATCACATCACAGAAAAATCACATCAATGATGAATTTGTCACCAATAGCCCACTACACATTCCAATAGTGCCAGGGGCGTAGAATGGGCCTCACTGGTCTTTCTCTTACATTAACATAACATAACATTCCAATATGCCAGGGGCGTAGAATGGGCCTCACTGGTCTTCCATACCGTACCATAACCATAGTGAGGGCTAAAGGATCATCCAGCATTCATCCACATCAACAACATAATATGCAATGCAACATATTCGTGAATTCTAATGCAAGCACCCTAATATATATCACATGGCATTCATGATGCGTGAATCATGCTAAAACTTTCATTACTTACTTTAAAACATAAAGAGTCATTCTACTCACCTTAGGCTAGCTCTGACAAGACTCTGAAGCAGCTGACTCACTGCTGGGGTCCTCGGTTCCTCGGGTCCGAACCTACACAGGTGGACTCAAATGAGGGACCAAATATACGTGAACATGACTCTAAAATACTCCCCAAAAACCCCCTAAAACACCTTAAAACAATCATAGAAATCATGCAAAGGGAGGCTAGACAGGGCACTTTCGGCGGCAGGTTCGGCGGCCGAAAGGCCCTCTAGAGCCGAAAGTCATGCACCTTCGGCGGCACTTTCGGCGTTCGAAGGTTCCCTCCAGAGACGAAACTAATGCATGTTTGGCGGCACCTTCGGCGGCCGAATCTCCCCTCCAGAGCCGAAAGTCCACTTTCGGAGGTAGGGTTTGGCAGCCAAAGGCTGGCCTCCACAGGCAGGTTCGGCGGCCGAAAGTCCCTTCGGCTGCCGAACCTGAGTTCTTCCAAAGGGCAGAACTCAGCATCCATAATGCACAAATGCCTCCCAAATCATTCAAACATGCATTTACTTACTCTACAACATGCGTACATACATACATAAGCTCCTAGGGGCTTCAAACTATCCTAAACCCCAACTACAACACATCAAACATACATATACAACTCACATTGCTCCTAAACACAACATTAACCAAAAACTCAACATAAACCTAAACATGCATTTCTACCCCAAGAAACTTTATGAAACTTAACCAAAACATGAAAAGAAGTGAGGATCTACTCTTACCTCTTGAAGATCGAGAGGGAAGACGATCCAAATCGAAGATGGGGGAGATCTCGCTCCTTGGGTCTCCAAGTTCTACAACTTCACTTCTTTTGCTTAAAAATCTTCAAACCAAGATAAAACTTGTTAAAACTTGAAATATTGGAGGAAAAATATCAAAAACGAACCATGGGAGAGCAAGAACTCACCGTGGCCGAAAATGGGGAGAAAACTCACCTGTTTCGGCCATGGAGCCCTTATATAGGGGCTGGCCAGACCACCCTTCGGCAGCCTAAAGTGCCTCCAAAACTCATGCAAGTTCGGCGGCCGAACATGAGGTTCGGCGGTCGAACCTTTGCCACTTTCGGAAGCCTAACTTGCCCCCCTAAACTATCCAATGTTCGGCGGCCGAACTTGAGGTTCGGCGGCCGAACCTGGAAATGCCCCCATATTCTTTTTCATTCAAAACTCAATTTCCTTCTTACTTAAAATCATAAAATACATTAAAAGATTTTATAAAAACATGATTTTACTCTTCTAGAGGCTTCCGACATCCGAGATTCCACCGGACGGTAGGAATTCCGATACCGGAGTCTAGCCGGGTATTACATTCTTCCCCCCTTAAGAACATTCATCCCCGAATGTTCACCAAACAAACATAGCATGGCATAAAAACATAAACACATAACACATAACACTCACCTTAGAAGAGATGAGGATATTGCTGGAGCATGGACTCCCGTGTCTCCCAGGTACACTCCTCGATGTTGTGGTGATTCCAAAGGACTTTCACTATCGGGATTTCCTTGTTCCTTAGTTTTCTGATCTGGGTGTCTAGGATTCATACTGGCTGCTCAACATAGGTGAGATCTTTTTGGATCTCCATATCAGGCTCACTGAGAACCTTGCCTGGATCTGACACGAATTTCCTCAACATAGAAACATGGAAAACCGGATGGATTCTCTCCATTGAAGCAGGTAAATCCAGCTTATATGATACATTCCCGACCTTCTGCAAGATTTCAAAGGGTCCGATGTACCGTGGAGCTAGCTTACCTTTCTTCCCGAATCGAATCACCCCTTTCATCGGAGACACCTTGAGCAATACCAAATCTCCCTCCTGAAACTCTACTTGCCTTCTGCGGATGTCTGCATAACTCTTTTGCCTGCTCACAGCAGTCTTGATCCTTTCTCTGATTATGGGCACCACCCTGCTGGTGATCTCTACTAGCTCAGGCCCTGCCAAGGCCTTCTCTCCTACTTCCTCCCAGCAGACAGGCGACCTGCACTTCCTTCCATACAAAGCCTCATATGGAGCCATCCCTATGCTAGCATGATGGCTGTTATTGTAGACAAACTCTACCAAGGGTAGATGCTGCCTCCAAGAACCGCCAAAATCTAGCACACACATTCTGAGCATATCTTCTATTGTTTGGATGGTCCTCTCTGATTGTCCGTCCGTCTGTGGATGGAAAGCAGTGCTGAAGTCCAACCTGGTACCCATGGCGTTCTGCAGACTCCGCCAAAACCTGGAGGTGAACTGGGGCCCTCTATCAGATACTATTGAAATAGGAATCCCATGCAACCTGACAACCTCATCAACATACACCTACGCCAATTTGTCCACAGAATAGTCACTCCTGACAGGGATGAAGTGAGCAAATTTGGTCAGTCTGTCCACAATCACCCATATGGAGTCCAATCTGTTGGACGTTGCCAGTAACCCCACCACGAAGTCCATAGCAATATTCTCCCATTTCCACTCTGGAATAGGTAGTGGGTTAAGCATTCCAGCTGGCTTCTGATGTTCCAGCTTCACCCTCTGACATATTTCTCAGGTTGACACAAATTGTGCCACTTCTCTTTTCATAGCTGGCCACCAATAAACTCTCTTCAGATCTTGGTACATTTTGGTGGCTCCAGGGTGAACACTGTATCTGGCATTATGAGCTTCCCTCATAATGTCTCCCTTCAGTCCCACGTCATCTGGTACACACAATCTATTCCCATAGCAGAGGATCCCCTTGCTGTCAAATCTGAACTCCTCATTCTTGCCTGACTGAACAGTCCTGGCAATCTTCACTAATTCTGGGTCCTCGTGTTGTTTCTGAGCCACCTGCTCCAGAAACACAGGTGTTACTCTCATCTGGGCTATCAAAGCACCTGTACCAGACAACTCCAACTGCAACCCTTCATTAATGAGCTTGAAGAACTGCCTCACCACTGGTCTCCTCTCTGTTGAAATATGGGATAAACTGCCAAGTGATTTCCGGCTTAAGGCGTCTGCCACGACATTCGCCTTACCCGGATGGTACTGAATCTTGCAATCATAGTCACTAAGTAGTTCTACCCATCTTCTCTGCCTCAGATTCAACTCCCTCTGACTCAAGATGTATTGCAGGCTCTTATGATCGGTGAAGATCTCACATTTTACCCCATAAAGGTAATGCCTCCACATCTTGAGTGCAAAGATTATAGCTGCCATTTCTAGGTCATGTGTAGGGTAATTCAACTCGTGCTTCTTCAGCTGCCTAGAAGCATAAGCAATCACCCTTTCATTCTGCATCAACACACAACCCAGTCCCACACGGGACGCATCACAGAAAATCGCGAAGTCTTCATTACTCACTGGCAGAGCTAACATTGGTGCCGACGTCAACCTCCTCTTTAAATTTTCAAAGCTCTCTTCACACTGGTCAGTCCACACAAACCCCTGGTTCTTCTTGGTCAGTCTGGTCATAGGAGCTGCAATTTTAGAGAAGTCCTGAACGAACCTCCTGTAGTAACCTGCCAAATCCAAGAAGCTCTTGATCTCTGTCACTGTAGTGGGTCTAGGCCAGTTAGCTACAACTTCCACTTTCTTGGGGTCTACCTCGATTCCATTTTCTGACACAACATGCCCCAAGAATGAAATGCTCCTCAACCAGAACTCACACTTGGAGAACTTGGCATACAAGCCGTGTTCCCTCAAGGTTTGCAGAACTAACCTCAGATGATGGGCATGCTCCTCTGCATTCCTGGAATACACTAAAATATCATCTATGAAGACAATAACAAAGTGATCTAGGTATTGGCTAAACACTCTGTTCATGAGATCCATGAATATTGCAGGGGCATTGGTTAACCTGAACGGCATCACAAGGAACTCATAGTGCCCATATCTGGTTCTGAACGCCATCTTCGGCACATCCTCTTCTCTTATTCTCAACTGATGGTACCCAGATCTCAGATCTATTTTGGAGAAACAACCTGCTTCTGCTAGCTGGCCGAATAGATCGTCGATCCTTGGCAATGGGTACTTATTCTTGGTAGTGACTTTGTTCAACTGCCTGTAGTCGATACAAAGTCTAAGGGATCCATCTTTCTTTTTCACAAATAGCACTGGAGCACCCCAGGGTGAGGTACTCGGTCGGATGAAGCCCTTATCTACCAACTCTTGCAACTGCTCTTTAAGCTCCTTCAACTCTGCTGGTGCCATCCTGTAGGGAGGGATAGAGATCGGTCTAGTTCCAGGCACCAACTCTATTTCGAACTCTATCTCCCTAACAGGTGGTAAACCTAGCAGCTCGTCTGGAAAGACATCTAAAAACTCTCTGACCACGGGTACCGAGGCGGGCTCTCTGACATGACTATCCAGCTCTCTCACATGAGCTAGGAAATCCTGACAACCCCTCCTGAGCAGCCTATGAGCTTGTAGGGTTGATATCAAACCTCTAGGTGTACCCCTCCTGTCTCCTCTGAAGACAACTTCTGACCCATCCTGACATCTGAACCTGACTACCTTGTCTCTGCAGTCCAAGGTAGCACCATGGGTAGATAGCCAATCCATCCCTAGAATGACGTCAAAATCTATCAAATCTAGAACCACAAGGTCGGCAGAAAGGCATCTTCCCTCCACAAAAATTGGACTACACTGGCAGACTGACTCTGCCACTGACGGGTCACACTTGGGTCCACTGACCCATAGGGGACACTCTAACCTAGAGACCATCAAACCCAACCTCTCGACGGCCCTCGGAGCAATAAAAGAATGCGATGCACCAGGGTCCACCTGACACCACTGTGTTTGATGCATTTGCCTCCTGCTGAGTCATAGTGAAGATCCGTCCTGGAACTGATGGACCTTCACCCCTGAAACCCGCTGAAGAAGAGGCTGCCCCTCTCCCTCTGCCTCTACCCCTAGCCTGAGTCGCGGCTGGAGCTACTGGTTGAGCCACACTACTAGCATGTTTGAGACCCCTATATGCTTATTTGCTTGTGTATGCATGTTGTAGAATAGCTAAATGCATGTTTGAATGGTTTAGGAGGCAAAATGTGCATGAGGAGGCTGAGTTCTGCCCTTTGGAAGAACTCAGGTTCGGCAGCCGAAGGACTTTCGGCCGCCGAACCTGCCTGTGGAGGTAAGCTTTCGGCTGTCGAACCCTGCCCCCGAAAGTTGGACTTTCGGCTCTGGAAGGGAGTTTCGGCCGCCGAAGGTGCCGCCGAACATGCATGAGTTTCGGCTCTGAAACAACATTCGGCCGCCGAAGGTGTCGCTGAAAGTGGCTGAGTTTCGGCTCTGGAGGGACTTTCGGCCGCCGAACCTGCCGCCGAAAGTGCCCTGTTCATCCTCCCTTTGCATGATTTCAGTGATTGTTTTAAGGTGTTTTAGGGGGTTTTTGGGGAATAGTTTAGAGTCATGTTCGTCTATGTTTGGTCCCTCATTTGAGTCCACCTGTGTAGGTTCAGACCCGAGGAACCGATGACCCCAGCAGTGAGTCAGCTGCTACAGAGCAGATCAGAGTCAGCCAGAGGTGAGTAGAACTAAACTATGTTTTAAATAATGAAAGTTTTTAGCATGTTTCATGCATCATGAATGCCATGTTTATATTAGGTTGTATTGCATTAGAATTCACGAAGATGATGCATTGCATTCTTTGTTGTTGATGTGGATGGATGTTGGATGACCCATTAGCCCTCAATATGTATGATGATTAATGAAAGTCCAAGGCTGCCCATGTCCACGCGTCCTGGCATTTATTTATGTATGATGATTAATGAAAGTCCAAGGCTGCCCATGTCCACGCATCTTGGCATTGTGTGATGATTAAGAGGAAGTCCTGCGGAGCTCCGTTGAGGGCCGGGCACATTGGAATTAGAGGGTTATTGGTGGCAAGTCCATCCGTGATGTGAATTGTATGTGTTGTGATGCATTACATGAAAGCATGACTTATGATAATGTTTTATGGTTCTGCTCACTGGGCTTTTTAGCTCACCCCATTCCCTTAACTCCCAGGTGTGTAGGTACGGGATAGACCAGGATGTCAGCAAGAATAAAGCTATGTTTATGTAATAGTTAGATGTGGACATGAAAATGTTGTAATGTAAAGTGTTGAACAATCATGTAATGTAATGATGATTTTGAGGATTAGAATTGTGCTTGACCCTAGTATGTATGATTAATCCCTTTTATATACATGATCTATGTAATGTTTTATGTAAACCAAGCTTAATGTATGATATGTTACCCCATTGGAGCATTTGATGAGGGCTCCAGTGTGGGATTTTATGTTTATGGTTATGTGCATGCACAGGTTAAGCTTGGTAAATGAAAGAAAAGTCTAAAGTTTTTATGCATATGGTTGATCATGTATGGGATTTAACAGGTATACAGGATGTATGTTAGGCTTGCTACGGGTCCCGGCGGCCTTATGCTGATATGGATCCTAGCGCCGGTAGTGGTTCGATTTTCGGATCGTTACAGATTGGTATCAGAGCCCTAGGTTCATATGGTCTGACCTATAGTGTGTCGAGCTCATAGATGTTATAGAAGGGCAAGCACAATAGGAAAATCATGTCCACTAGGATAGGATGTAGAGTCCTGTCTTGAGTGATGATGTGAAATGCCATGATTTTATGCATGTGCATTGATGATATGCTGTGTATGTGATGTATTTGATGCGGGTTCATGTGTTTCCACATGAACCATATGATGCTAATGTTTTATGTGATGTGTGCTGTTTTTCAGTAAGCAAGATGAAAGGCACTGGTCGATCTGCACGATTGACTGGAGTACCACCAGAGAATGAGGGCATGGATGCCCGTCCTCCTGCATTGCTTAGGGCAATGTCATGCAGGTCTAGTAGGGAGAGAGTGTCAAGGGACCCTAGAAGGTCTTTTGATATGAGCAGAAGAGGAACAGTTCAAGGTGGAGTGTCAGAAGATGTGGGGGATGATATGAATGTGGATCAGAGGAGGGATGGCAGTCTTGGTGTGAGCATGTCTGAAGAGGGCATGGGAGAGTCTCAAGGAGGCACTTAAGCCTCGGGGTTTGTTCAACCACCCCAATACCCACCCTTTTCACAGAATCCCGGGTATTCGATGGGAGGTACATCGGATTACCCCAGTTTTAACCCTTATCCTTCTTACATGCCATACCCACCTTTCTACCCACCATACCCACAGTACCCTATGTACCCACCCCCATCCTTTTATCCAGGTACAACGAACCCTAATCCAGGGGATATTGCACCTCCTCCACCACCCGCAGAACCTATGGTCCCAGAAGCCCAAGCACCTAAACCTAGCTCATCTGGAGGGAGCAAGGTCAAGATGACTGACTACTTGAAGTTGGATGCTCCTAAGTATGAAACAGGTGATGATCCGTTTGATTACCTCAGGACAGTCAAGATGATAACAGATGAGTTAGGGGCAGATGACAGTAGAGCCATTCAGATGGCTGGGTTCACACTGAAGTGCAAGAAGGCCCGAGAGTGATTTAAAAACTATGTGAACCCGAGGTTGGATAGTCTATCATGGGAGGAGTTTGCTAATGAGTTTGCAGGATGGGCTTTCCCTGATAGTTCAAGGGAGTTGAAGATGATTGAGTTTGAACAGTTGAGGCAGACAGAGGAAATGAGTGTAGATGAGTACACAAATAAGTTCTTGGAGCTGTTGCCGTTTGCAGGGTAAAATCTGGACACAAACCAGAAGAAGGCTAGGAGGTATATCATGAGGCTTCATTCCAGGTATTCCTCCTTGATCCAGTCAGCAAAAAGGGAGAGTTTCCATGCCATAGTGGATATGGCCCGGAGGATGGAGGCTAGTGCAATAATTGAAGGGAAGGTTAAACAGTCAGTGGCTTAGTCTTTAGTTTCTAAGGCACCAAGTGGTGTAAAGATGGAAAGATCCAAGTCCAAGAAGAGCAAGTTTTGGAACAAGATAAAGTCCGGTCTGGGAATGGGAAGTGGCTCAAGTTCTGGTTTAGGCAGTCATGCTTGTATGAAGTGTGGTAAACCACACAAAGGAATCTGTCGGGCTGGGACGACTGCGTGTTTCAGATGTGGGCAAGAGGGGCACATGGCTCGGGAGTGTCCTAGAGCAGTTTCAGGGGCACAATCCCAGCAGACAGGTTCTGGTAGTGTAGCTCAGCCAGTAGCTCCAGCCACGACTCAGGGCAGTAGCAGAGGCAGGGGGAGAGAGTCAGTCTTTTCTTCAGCAGGTTCCCGGGGTGAAGGTCCATCGGCTCCAACACGGATCTTCACAATGACCCAGCAAGAGGCGAACACATCCAACACCGTGGTGTCAGGTAATCTCATCATTGGTTGTTCCGATGTGTATGCATTAATGGACCCTGGTGCATCTCATTCTTTTGTTGCTCCGAGAGCCGTTGGGAGGTTGGGGTTGATGGTCTCTGGGTTAGAGTGTCCCCTTTGGGTCAGTGGACCCAAGTGTGATCCATCAGTGGCAGAGTCAGTCTGCCAGTGTAGTCCAGTTTTTGTTGAGGGAAGATGCCTTCCAGCCGACCTAGTGGTTCTAGATTTGACAGATTTTGACGTCATTCTAGGGATGGATTGGCTATCTACCCATGGTGCTACCTTGGACTGCAGAGACAAGGTAGTCAAGTTCAGAGGTCAGGATGGGTCAGAGGTCGTCTTCAGAAGAGACAGAAGGGGTACACCTAGAGGTTTGATATCAGCCCTACAGGCTCGTAGGTTGCTTAGGAGGGGATGTCAGGGGTATTTGGCTCATGTGAGAGAGCTTAATAGTCAGGTTAGGGAGCCCGCCTCCGTGCCCGTTGTCAGAGAATTTCCAGATGTCTTCCCAGACGAGCTTCCAGGACTACCACCTGCTAGGGAGATAGAGTTTGAAATAGAATTGATGCCTGAAACCAGACCGATCTCCATACCTCCCTACAGGATGGCACCAGCAGAGTTGAAGGAGCTTAAGGAGCAGTTGCAAGAGCTGGTAGATAAGGGTTTCATCCGGCCGAGTACCTCACCTTGGGGCGCTCCAGTGCTTTTTGTGAGAAAGAAGGATGGGTCCCTTAGACTTTGTATCGACTACAGGCAGTTGAACAAAGTCACTACCAAGAAAAAGTATCCGTTGCCTAGGATTGATGATCTATTCAACCAGCTAGCAGGAGCAGGTTGTTTCTCCAAGATAGATTTGAGATCCGGGTACCATCAGCTGAGAATAAGAGAAGAAGATGTGCCGAAAACGGCGTTCAGAACCAGATATGAGCACTATGAATTCCTTGTAATGTCGTTCGGGTTAACCAATGCCCCTGCAGCATTCATGGACCTCATGAATAGAGTTTTCAGTTAGTATCTAGATCACTTTGTTATTGTCTTCATAGATGATATCTTAGTGTATTCCAGGAATGCAGAGGAGCATGCCCATTGTTATAAGTTATAGAAAGTAAATATGTTAATATAGAAAGTAAATATTGATAGATGGGTCAGTTGCTTAATCTTAGGGATTGTATAATCATAGGCTTGATTTTCCTTCCTGTTTAGTTATCGTCTCTCATGTATAAATAGGTTGTAATCTCTATTGTGATATACAACAAATATTATCTTTCTACATGGTATCAGAGCCTTTCTCCTAGAGATTTTTTTTCTCTTTTCTCTCTCGTAAAGTTTTAAAATTTTTTTTGGTGACTTAGGGCTCCGTTCATTTGGGTTATCCATAAAGGGTAACATTTGGATCTCACCATCGCTGGAGTCACCACACCGACCCCTTGTCAGATTTGAGGTTTGTTTGCCGTTCGGGTGTTGGGTGGAGGTGTTTTATTTGGTAATGTTCATCGGCACTGTTCACGTGGTACTGTTCACGCCGGGTACTATTTTCTGATTCTGTGTTTCTTTTGTTGCTATCGTTTTGGGTTGGTTGTCCTTATGGCTGAAGTTAAAACCACCACCGTAACTGATGTGATTCCTATGATGACTAAAATCACGGAACACAAATTGAATGGATCTTCCGATCATGAAATTTTGATATCTGCAGATGAGTATGCACAATTCATCCAATACCAGGCATTTATAAAATCCTCTAATTCCTCCTCTATCACTACAATTGCCGAGTCAGGTAACTCTACTGCATGTCTTGTGTCTTCATCCTCTAAATGGGTTATTGATTCTGGTGCTACCGATCATATGTCAGGTAATTCTACCCTTTTGTCCAATCTTGAGTCTCATACATCGCCTTCTTATGTTACTCTTGCTGATGGCACTAAATCGTCTGTCATGGGTTCTGGTCATGTCAACTTAACCCCTTCTCTTTCTGTATCCTCTATGTTATGTCTCCCTAAGTTCGCATTTAATTTGCTTTCCATGAGTAAACTCACTCGTGTATTGAATTGTTGTGTCTCATTCTTTCCTGATCACTGTGTTTTTCAGGATCTTTCGACGAAGCAGATTGTTGGTAGAGGAAGTGAGTCAGAGGGTCTTTACGTCTTGGATCAGCAACTACCTCGATCTCCTCGATCTCTGGTATGCTCCACGCGTTTAACACCTTTTGATGTTCATTGTCGTTTAAGGCATCCTTCTCTCTCGGTTTTGAAGAAGTTATATCCACAGTTTCATTCTTTGTCTATTCTAGATTGTGAGTCTTGTCAATTTGCCAAACATCATCGTTTACCTACACAGTCTCGAGTCAATAAACGGGCTTCGTCTCCCTTTGAGTTAGTCCATTCAGATGTTTGGGGTCCTTGTCCTGTTGTGTCTAAGTCTGGCTTTAAGTATTTTATTACTTTTGTTGATGATTTCTCTCGTACTACTTGGTTATTTTTAATGAAGAGTCGTTCAGAATTATTTTCTATTTTTTGTGCATTTTATGCTGAAATCCAAACTCAATTCAATACTTCCATCCGTATATTGCAAAGTGATAATGCTAAAGAGTATCTCTCTGGGGAATTTCAATCTTATTTGTTAACAAAAGGGATTCTTCATTAGTCCTCTTGTGTTGCCACTCCTTCACAAAATGGAGTTGCTGAAAGAAAAAATCGACATCTTCTTGAAGTAGCCAGAGCCCTCTTATTCCAAATGAAGGTACCTAAATGTTTTTGGGCTGATGCTGTATCCACTGCTTGTTTTTTTATCAATCGCATGCCTTCCTCCGTCCTTCATGGTGATATCCCTTATAACATTTTGTTTCCCACTAAATCTTTGTTTCCTATTGAGCCACGTATCTTTGGTTGTACTTGTTTTGTTCGTGATGTTCGTCCACAAATTACTAAATTGGATCCCAAATCACTCAAATGTGTCTTCCTTGGCTACTCTCGACGTCAGAAAGGGTATCGTTATTTTTCTCCTGATCTGAATCGGTATCTTGTGTCTGCGGATGTAACATTCTTTGAGTCCACTCAGTTTTTTCCGCCATCATCTGTTTATAACACCCAGGAGGAGGAAGATGACATCTTGTTATACACTGTTCGCTCTCCGTCTCCTCAGACTACTCCTACACCTTTCGCTCATGTGTCAGGTCGCCCTCCCATCTTCCATGTGTATTTCAGACGCTTAGAGGACTCTGACTCCATTCCGCTACCTGCTTCTTCGTCGACCGATCCTGCTCCTACTGATCCTTCATTGTCTGATTTGGATTTGCCCATTGCTCTTTGCAAAGGTAAACGTACTTGCACTTATCCTATGTCATCTTGTGTCTCTTATGATCAATTATCCTCCTCTTCTCGTTGTTTTGTCACTGCTTTAGATTCTATTTCAATTCCCAAAACTGTTATTGAGGCTTTGTCCCATCCTGGTTGGCGTGCTGCAATGGAAGAGGAAATGATGGCCCTTGACACTAATGGTACTTGGGAGTTGATGTCCTTGCCCCCAGGAAAGCGGGCTATTGGGTGCAAATGGGTGTTTGCAGTGAAAGTAAATCCTGATGGATCTATTGCTTGCCTCAAGGCCCGTTTAGTGGCCAAAGGTTATGCACAAACTTATGGAGTTGACTATTCTGATACATTCTCCCCAGTTGCCAAGCTCGCATCTGTCCGATTGTTTATTTCCTTGGCGGCTACTCATGATTGGCCTTTGCATCAACTGGATATTAAAAATGCTTTTCTTCATGGTGATCTTCAGGAGGAGGTTTATATTGAGCAACCACCTGGTTTTGTTGCTCAGGGGGAGTCAGGTAAGGTTTGTGGACTTCGAAAATCGCTTTATGGCTTGAAACAGAGTCTTCGGACATGGTTTGGCAGGTTTAGTGAGGTGGTCCAACAGTTTGGAATGAAGATGAGTAAGTGTGATCACTCAGTGTTTTATAGAAATTATGATAGTGGAGTAATTCTGCTTGTAGTATATGTGGATGATATCGTTATCACAGGAAGTGACATTGCTGGCATCACATCCCTAAAAGAATTTCTTAAAACACAGTTTCATACAAAGGATTTAGGTTCCTTGAAATATTTCTTGGGAATCGAAGTTATGCGGTGTAAGAAAGGCATCTTCTTATCTCAAAGAAAATATGTCCTTGATTTGTTGGCAGAAACAGGAAAATTGGGTGCTAAGCCTTGTAGTGCCCCAATGACCCCTAACCTTCAACTTACCACAGAAGGCAGTGCCATTTGTAGATCCTGGAAGGTATAGAAGATTAGTTGGCAAGCTGAATTATTTGACGGTGACTCGTCCTGATATTGCATATTCAGTGAGTGTGGTAAGTCAGTTTATGTCTTCTCCTACTGTTGCCCAGTGGGATGCTCTGGGACAGATTCTTTGTTACCTTAAAGGGGCCCCAGGGCGAGGCCTATTCTATGGTAACCATGGGCACTCAAATATTGAATGCTTTTGTGATGCTGATTTGGCAGGCTCGAAAGTTGATAGGAGGTCAATTACTGGGTATTGTGTTTTTGTGGGAGGTAACTTGGTCTCATGGAAAAGTAAGAAGCAAAATATGGTCTCCCATTCTAGTGCTGAATCTGAATATCGAGCTATGGCACAAGCCGTTTGTGAAATCTTGTGGGTACATCAACTGTTGGAAGAAGTTGGGTTCACAAATTCGGTGCCTGCTAAGTTGTGGTGTGATAATCAAGCAGCTATCCACATTGCCTCCAATCCAGTATTTCACAAGAGGACTAAACACATCGAGATTGATTGTCATTTTGTTCGTGAAAAGGTCCAACAAAAGATAATATCAACAGGACATATCTGAATTGGAGAACAATTAGGAGATATTTTCACTAAAGCTCTAAATGGGACTCGAGTTGATTATATATGTAACAAGTTGGGCATGATTAACATTTATGATCCAACTTGAGGGGGAGTGTTATAAGTTATAGAAAGTAAATATTGATAGATGGGTCAGTTGCTTAATCTTAGGGATTGTATAATCATAGGCTTGATTTTTCTTCCTGTTTAGTTACCGTCTCTCATGTATAAATATGTTGTAATCTCTATTGTGATATACAACAAATATTATCTTTCTACACCCATCATCTGAGGTTAGTCTTGCAGACCTTGAGGGAACACGGCTTGTATGCCAAGTTCTCCAAGTGTGAGTTCTGGTTGAGGAACATTTCATTCTTGGGCATGTTGTGTCAGAAAATGGGATTGAAGTGGACCCCAAGAAGGTGGAAGCTATAGCTAACTGGCCCAGACCCACTACAGTGACAGAGATCAAGAGTTTTTTGAGTTTGGCAGTGACTCGCGGTTGTCGAAGCCGGTCAAAAATAACATTTCCGATTATCAACAATTTTACAATTACAGATAGTGGTAAAGGATCGAATCCACAGAGAATTGAAAATTTATTTTTTTTCTCAACAAGACCAAGATAATTAACAGGAACAATAATAAACAAAAAAAATGAGATAAAAACTGAAAGTGGGATCAAATGAGATAAACTGAAAATTGGGATAAAAAACTGTCAACAAAATAATAGGGGAGGTTTGAGATTGATTGTAGTAAACTAATAATGAGAAAAAATAATGGAAAGCAAATAATTAAACAAAAAGTAATCAATAATGAGAAAGTTCTAGTTGAAGTATTGGATCCACTTTAGCTATTGGGATTGATCACAGACACTTTGTTCTTTTGGGTTGATTCAATAGATTAGTTATGGAGATGGAAGACGCTTCTCACCACCATTATCTCTCCTTATGATTAAACCAATTAGGGAACGTCCTCTAATTAATTACTAATTAATAAATTGCCAAGAAACGTCCTTGGGCCTTAGACATCAAAACAATTGTTAATTGTATTAAGAAATAGAGAGATCCAATCCTAGCTACCCAAACGTATGGATATAACGCTAGATCATACAATTTTCTTGGTTTTATCCCAAGTGTTCTCATGTAAGAATAATCTAAGCAATTACGGGTTTAAATTATTCAAATTAACAAATAATTATTTTGCAATTAAAAATCAATGTAGATCTCAATAACAAAATAATATGAAAATTAAGTATGAAATTGCATGAATATTGAACTCCCAAAAGTTAAACAATATTTGATCAAGTCTCACAACCCATTAATCAACTAAAGCTTCAACCAATATTCAACTAGATAAAAGAAATCAGCCACTCATTGGCTGAATTAAAAACAGAAAATTAAAAAAGGAAAAAGAAAGAAAAGAAACCGAAGGAATGGAGATCTGCACTTCTGCCGCGCCGAAGCTCTGCGGAATTGCCGAATTGAAGAAAAATTGTCTTTCTTCTGCCACTTAAATGTCCCTTAAATAGGTGCAGGGGAGTGCGCATGACCTAGCTCCCACGTGTGCCCCATGTGTGTGGTCCTTTGGTGAAGTGAGCGAGGACGGGTCGGCCGTGCGCTGGAGTGGTGAAGGTGGGCCCGTGAGAAATTTTGGTTTGGAGGCCATGTGCTGGATGATGAAGGTGGGAGCTTGGTGGAGTGGGATTGTGCGGGCTGGTCAACGTGAAGTATTCGGTGGGTCCACGAGCGAGTGCTTGTCATGTACTTGAGCTTGGTCCACGTTGAAGTGGATGGGATGTCCGTGTGTTTGGTGCAATTGAAGTGAGTGTTGGGCGCTTGGTGTTGGTCCATTTGCGTGAAGTGGGAATGGCCATGAGCGTGAATTGAGCTTGGGCGGTGATCCATGTGCAAGAACGGAGCGGGCCCAAGTGCGGGAATGGGCTGATCCATAAGCGGGCCCAAAAGCCAAGTTGCTTGATTGTGGATCTAATTTGACAGGTTTGCTCTCTTTTGCTCCAATAAGGCAGTTTTAGGGAGATTTTCTCCAAATAGTCCTTTTACACCATTTTCTACAAAATAATATTAAAAGCACTAAATTAAGTAGAAATCATGTAAATATTCATCAATAATATTAATATAAAATGGACTAAATTATGCTCTATCAAATACCCCCACACTTAGCCTTTTGCTTGTCCTCAAGCAAATAAACATAGTCAAATAAACTTTCTTTCGCTAGATCCTTATTTCCACTTAAGTTCTTACTCTAGACCCCTATTTTGAATCATTGCAGTGAAGAATATATGCATTAAGATTACTCACCTTTCTCCTTATTTTCTTTTACTTACCATGGCTAGGATTTGTTTTCCTCAAGAGAGACCATACATGAATATTTGTTTGTTAAGACTTTTTCTAGCTTTCGGAGTGACTTGCCCTTACCTTGAAGTACTTTATTCAGGCTTTTTGCACTTTAATTTTGCTTGGAGAAGTCACCAACCTTTTGACGTGAAGGTACATATTTGTGATACCCACCCCCAGTTACTCAGTTGGTCATCTTTCCAAGTGGCTACTAGCTCTGTTCATAGTCCTTTGACCATTGGAACAATTTTTTACTTTGTGCTTTTGAGGTCTTTGCCTTTGCTGAATTTTCTTTCTCTCAATAATTTGGGCAAATCAACACTAATTGCTAAATCAAGTCACATTAAGTTCATTCACACAACTTTCAATTTATTCTCATCAATTGAGGGTCATCAATATATTTTTCACCATGGCAAACTCAAAGATTCAATTCAAAAGGCAATTCTCAAACATGAACACAACTCACTGTAATTGATTCAACATAAGTTTAAAGAGTTATCACATCAATGGGGTCATGGAAAGAAAAACTCATCCAACATAGTTCATCAGTTTGAGTAGAGCAAAACAAAAAGAAGAAGAAGGTTGTGGTTGTGTGTGTTTTATTTAAAGCAAAAATAAACTAAAGGAAAATCGAAAGCATAAATCGCATAACTGAATTTTTTTTTTCGCAAATCTGAAAGGAGAAATCGCAAAAGAGAGAAGAATAAGATAGAAAGAAAGAAGAGGAGAAAGAGAAGAAGAGATATGCACCCCCACACTTAAATCATGCATTGTCCTCAATGTAAAAGAAAAGAAGAGAACAAAGGAATCTGAATACTCCCCTAGGGTGTAGGTGCACATGGGGTAGTCACTTAGGCTGAATGATGTTGTAGTGGAATTTCTTCCACCACTTGTACTGCGAATCCTTCAAAGTAAGGCTTCAGACTATGTCCGTTCACCTTAAAATTTTTCCAGTTTCTATGCTTCGGATGTCTACAGCTCCATGTGGGTAAGCATGCTCTACAATGAATGGTCTAATCCACCTAGATCGTAGCTTTCCTGGAAACAATTTTAAACGAGAGTCAAAGAGTAAGACTTTATCACCAACCTCAAATTGTTTTCTTGAAAGATGACTGTCATGGGTGGCTTTGGTTTTTGCTTTGTAGTTCCAAGAGTTCTCATATGCATCTCGTCTTATTTCCTCTAGCTCTTGCAGTTGCAATTTGCAGTGATGTCCAGCTTCCTTGAGGTCCATGTTGCAATTCTTTACAGCCCAATATGCCTTGTGTTCAAGCTCGACTGGAAGGTGACAAGCTTTCCCATGGACCAATCGGTAAGGGGACATGCCTATGGGAGTCTTGTAAGCTGTTCGGTAGGCCCATAAAGCATCTTCTGGTCTGGCACTCCAATCTTTTCGGTTAGGGGAGACTGTCTTCTCAAGGATGGCCTTAATTTCTCTATTGGATACTTCAGCTTGCCCATTTGTCTGAGGGTGGTAGGCTGTGGATGTTCTATGGATCACATTGTGTTTCCTGAGGAGGCTTTCCACTACCTTGTTGCAAAAATGGGTCCCTCTATCACTGATGATTGCCTTTGGTACTTCATGTCTGGCAAAGATGTGGGTCTTCACAAAGTCTACTACGGCCTTGGCATCATCAGTCTTTGTTGCTCTAGCTTCCACCCATTTGGATACATAATCCACTGCAAGGATGATGTAGGTGTACCCAAAGGATGGTGGGAATGGGCCCATGAAGTCTATGCCCCACACATCAAACACCTCACAAACCATGACGGAGTTCTGTGGCATTTGATTTCTTTTGCTCGGATTTCCAGTTTGTTGACACCTAGCACATGATCTACAAAACATAAAAGCATCTCGAAAAATAGTGGGCCAAAGCAAACCACTTTCAAGTATCTATGAGCAGTTTTTCTGGGACCAAAGTGTCCACCACAACTATATGGGTGACAAAAAGTGAGTACTGAAGCTATTTCTTGGTCTGGAATACATCTTCTTATCATTTGGTCAGCACAATGTTTCCACAAGTATGGCTCATCCCAAACATAGTATTTGGCATCTTTCTTTATCTTATCTTTGGTGTGCTTTGGCATGTCAGAAGGCAAGTTACCTGTGGCTAAGTAGTTTACCATGTCTGCGTACCATGGCTCATCAGATTGGGCAAGGAAGATTTGTTCAAGGTGGTCATTCTTATATTCTTCAGATTCTGAGAGATGTTGCAAAGGTGTCTGCGCAGAGGTGGTTTCAGAAGTCTCTTTCTGTGCAAGACTTGACTGCAAAGGAGATGGCGCAGAACTGGATTCAGAAGCTTCCTTTTGCACAGGACTTGGCTGAAAGGGAGGCGGAGGAGAGCTAATTTGCATGGGAAGCTGAATGGGCGCGTCTGAGAGGCTTTCAGATGCCTCTTCTTGCGCAGGGGTGGTCTGTACTCTATTCTGAAGTGGTGCAACTGGTTTCTGTACTTCCTATAGTGGTTTGCAGTTCATCTGGTGGATGCTGCAAACTATTTCCTTAAGTTTCGACTCTTTCTGCCTCTCATTCCTGCAAAGATCATCATTTAGTATATCATTTTGATTTACAGAAAAAACATTTTCACTCAAACAATCAATGATATCTAAATTATCAACAGATTATGTTTGATCAGTTTGTTTAGGCAAACAATTTTCTGGTTGTTTCTCTTCAGCAGCTTGTTGTTGTACTTGTGAACTTTCATCATTTGTCTTATCATCTTGAAACTCTTCCTCTCTCCTTAACATGTTTGCATTTAATGAGGTGGTCATTTGTTCTATCTACTGTTGGATGCTTTGCATAGAACTTGCCAATGTCTCCATCATCTTCTCAAGGTGTTGGTTGGAACTTGGAGGTGCTGGTTGGGCTTGATATCCTTGATAGTCCTGGTAGTTGTTAGCCCTAGCATAGCCAAAATTCGGATGGTCTCCCCAACATGGATTGTAGGTGTCAAGGTAAGGATCATGTCTTGGTTGTCCATAGGATCCTTCAAATGCATGTACTTGTTGAAGTTGTTGAGCTTAACCTATAACAAGACTTTTCAAAGCAGAGGTTAGTTCAGAAATTTGAGAAGTGAGAACAGATGTACCTACCTCATTGACTCCTTTTTGCAATTGCTTTTCATCTCCATATTGTCTAGATGCTACTGCAAGTCTTGAAATCAACTCTCTAATTGCTTGAGGTGTGCTATCTTTAATTGAACCTCTACATGCTACATCAATAAATTTCCTTTCGGATGGTAGCAAACCTCCACAGAAGAATTCTATGAGTGATCTTTTTGAAATGTCATGTTGAGGACAATTTGTACACAATCTATTAAATCTTTCCCAGTAATCATACAAATCTTCAGTTTCTTCTTGCTTAATGCAACTAATCTCTCTTCTTATGCCTATTATTTTAGAAGTTAGAAAATATTTATTCAGAAAGGCTCTTACCATACCTTCCCAAGAAGTGATTGATCCAGGTGGCAAGTAAAATAACCAATCTTTGGCATAATCATCAAGTGAGAATGGGAATGCTTTTAATTTAACATGCTCTTCAGATATGCCTTGTGGTCCCATGGATGAACAAACAAAATGAAATTCCTTCAAGTGCTTTGTGGATTTTCATGCTCCAAACCTCTAAATTTAGGTAGTAGATGTATCAAACCTGTTTTGAGCTCAAAAGGGGTTGTCAAAGGTGGGTAAGTGATGCACCATAGCGCTTGATCATCAATAGGGGCTGCCAACTCTCTCAGTGTTCTTTCTCTTGGTATTGGTGCCCTCTTGGCTGGATTTTCTGGTTCAATATCAGCATGTACAGCAGGTCCAGCTGGTCTTTCAACAGGGGCAGCAGGTTCTGGTTCTGTTGAGGTAATTTCTGTGTGTGCTATCTCCTGGACAGCAGGTAACGCTTGTTCTGTAATTTCTGCATATGCTGTTTTTTGCATAGCAACAAATTCAGCAGGTGTTGTTTGAGCAGTAGTGTTTATGACTGCCGTTTGGATAGCAGCTGGTTCTGTTTCTCGGAACAGCAGTCTTGACAGTAGGTTCAGAAGGTAATTACTCAGTAGCATTGTTGAGGGTGGCAGATCTGGTAATAAAAGAAAAAATAAACAAGTAAAATCAATTCCCCGGCAACGGTGCCAATTTTTGACTCACGGTTGTCGAAGCCGGTCAAAAATAACCTTTTCGGTTATCAACAATTTTACAACTGCAGATAGTGGTAAAGGATCGAATCCACAGAGAATTGAAAACTTATTTATTTTTTTTCTCAACAAGACCAAGATAATTAACAGAACAATAATAAACAAAAAAAATGAGATAAAAACTGAAAGTGGGATCAAATGAGATAAACTGAAAATTGGGATAAAAAACTGTCAACAAAATAAGAGGGGAGGTTTGAGATTGATTGTAGTAAACTAATAATGAGAAAAAATAATGGAAAGCAAATAATTAAACAAAAAGTAATCAATAATAAGAAAGCTCTAGTTGAAGTATTGGATCCACTTTAGCTGTTGGGATTGATCACAGACACTTTGTTCTTTTGGGTTGATTCAATAGATTAGTTATGGAGATGGAAGACGCTTCTCACCACCATTATCTCTCCTTATGATTAAACCAATTAGAGAGCGTCCTCTAATTAATTACTAATTAACAAATTGCCAAGGAACGTCCTTGGGCCTTAGGCATCAAAACAATTGTTAATTGCATTAAGAAATAGCGAGATCCAATCCTAGCTACCCAAACGTATGGAGATAACGCTAGATCATACAATTTCCTTGGATTTTATCCCAAGTGTTCTCATGTAAGAATAATCTAAGCAATTACGGACTTAAATTATTCAAACTAACAAATAATTATTTTGCAATTAAAAATCAACGTAGATCTCAATAACAAAATAATATGAAAATTAAGTATGAAATTGCATGAATATTGAACTCCTAAAAGTTAAACAATATTTGATCAAGTCTCACAACCCATTAATCAACTAAACCTTCAACCAATATTCAACTAGATAAAAGAAATCAGCCACTCATTGGCTGAATTAAAAACAGAAAATTAAAAAGGGAAAAAGAAAGAAAAGAAACCGAAGGAATGGAGTCTGCACTTCTGCCGCGCCGAAGCTCTGCGGAATTGCCGAATTGAAGAAAAATTGTATTTCTTCTGCCACTTAAATGTCCCTTAAATAGGTGCAGGGGAGTGCGCATGACCTAGCTCCCATGCGTTCCCCATGTGTGCGGTCCTTTGGTGAAGTGAGTGAGGACGGGTCGGCCGTGCGCTGGAGTGGTGAAGGTGGGCCCGTGAGAAATTTTGGTTTGGAGGCCATGTGCTGGGTGATGAAGGTGGGAGCTTGGTGGAGTGGGATTGTGCGGGCTGGTCAACGTGAAGTATTCGGTGGGTCCACGAGCAAGTGCTTGTCATGTACTTGAGCTTGGTCCACGTTGAAGTGGATGGGCTGTCCGTGTGTTTGGTGGAATTGAAGTGAGTGTTGGGCGCTTGGTGTTGGTTCATTTGCGTGAAGTGGGAATGGCCATGAGCGTGAATTGAGCTTGGGCGGTGATCCATGTGCAAGAACGGAGCGGGCCCAAGTGCGGGAATGGGCTAATCCATAAGCGGGCCCAAAAGCCAAGTTGCTTGATTGTGGATCCAATTTGACAGGCTTGCTCTCTTTTGCTCCAATAAGGCAGTTTTAGGGGGATTTTCTCCAAATAGTCCTTTTACACCATTTTCTACAAAATAATATTAAAAGCACTAAATTAAGCAGAAATCATGTAAATATTTATCAATAATATTAATATAAAATGGACTAAATTATGCTCTATCAGGCAGGTTACTACAGGAGGTTCGTTCAGGACTTCTCTAAGATTGCAGCTCCTATGACCAGTTTGACTAAGAAGAATCAGAGGTTTGTGTAGACTGACCAGTGTGAAGAGAGTTTTGAGGAGCTAAAGAGGAGGTTAACTTCAGCACCAGTGTTAGCTCTGCCCACCAGTAATGAAGACTTCACAGTGTTTTGTGATGCGTCTCATGTGGGACTAGGTTGTGTGTTGATGCAGAATGAGAGGGTAATTGCTTATGCTTCTAAACAGCTAAAGAAGCATGAGTTGAATTATCCTACACATGACCTAGAGATGGCAGCAGTAATCTTTGCACTCAAGATGTGGAGGCATTACCTTTATGGGGTTAAATGCGAGATCTTCACAGATCATAAAAGCTTGCAGTACATCTTGAGTCAGAGGGAGTTGAATCTGAGGCAGAGGAGATGGGTAGAACTGCTTAGTGACTATGATTGCAAGATTCAGTACCATCCGGGTAGGGCGAATGTTGTGGCAGACGCCCTTAGCCGGAAATCACTTGGCAGTCTATCCCATATTGCAGCAGAGAGGAGACCGGTGGTGAAAGAGTTTCATAAGCTCATTAATGAAGGTCTACAGTTAGAGTTGTTTGGTACAGGTGCTTTGATAGCCCAGATGAGAGTAACACCTGTGTTTCTGGAGAAGGTGGCTCAGAAGCAGCACGAGGACCTAGAGTTAGTGAAGATTGCCAGGACTATTCAGTCAGGCAAGAATGAAGAGTTCAGATTTGACAGCAAAGGGATCCTCCGCTATGGGAACAGATTGTGTGTACCAGATGACGTGAGTCTCAAAGGCAACATTATGAGAGAGGCTCATAATGCTAGATACAATGTTCACCCTGGAGCCACCAAAATGTACCAGGATCTGAAAAGAATTTATTGGTGGCCAGCTATGAAGAGAGAAGTGGCACAGTTTGTGTTCGCCTGCGAAGTATGTCAGAGGGTGAAGCTGGAACATCAGAAGCCGGTTGGAATGCTTAACCCACTGCCGATTCCAGAGTGGAAATGGGAGAATATAGCTATGGACTTCGTGGTGGGGTTACCGACAACATCAAATAGATTAGACTCCATATGGGTGATTGTGGACAGACTGACCAAATCTGCTCACTTCATCCCTGTCAGGAGTGGCTACTCTGTGGATAAATTGGCGCAGGTGTTTATTGATGAAGTGGTCAGGTTGCATGGGGCTCCTATTTCAATAGTGTCTGATAGAGGACCCCAGTTCACCTCCAGGTTTTGGCGGTTCTTGGAGGCAGCATCTACCTTTGGTGGAGTTTGCCTACAATAACAGCTATCATGCTAGTATAGGGATGGCTCCATATGAAGCTTTGTATGGAAGGAAGTGCAGGTCACCTGTCTGCTGGGAGGAAGTTGGAGAAAGGGCCTTGGCAAGGCCTGAGCTAGTAGAGATCACCAGCAGAGTAGTACCAATTATCAGAGAAAGGATCAAGACTACTGTGACCAGGCAAAAGAGTTATGCAGATGTCCGCAGAAGACAAGTAGAGTTTCAGGAGGGAGATTTGGTGTTGCTCAAGGTGCTCCTATGAAAGGGGTGGTTCGTTTTGGGAAGAAAGGTAAGTTAGCTCCACGATACATCAGACCCTTTGAGATTTTGCAAAAGGTCGGGAATGTATCGTACAAGTTGGACTTGCCTGCTTCCATGGAGAGAATCCATCTAGTTTTCCATGTTTCTATGCTGCGAAAGTTCGTGTCAGATCCGGGCAAGGTTCTTAGTGAGCCTGATGTGGAGATCCTAGGAGATCTCACCTATGTTGAGCAGCCAGTGCGGATCCTTGACACGCAGATCAGAAAATTGAGGAACAAGGAAATCCTGATGGTGAAAGTCCTTTGGAATCACCACAACATAGAAGAATGTACCTGGGAGACACGAGAGTCTATGCTCCAGCAATACCCTCATCTCTTTTAAGGTTAGTATCTATGTGTTTTTATGTGCTATGCCATGTTTTGCTTGTTTGTGAACATTCGGGGACGAATGTTCTTAAGGGGGGGAGAATGTAATACCCGGTTAGACTCCAGTGTCGGAATTCCTACCGTCCGGTGGAATCTCGGATGTCGAAAACCTCTAGAAGGGTAAAATCATGTTTTTATAAAATGTTTTCATGTATTTTATGGTTTTAAGTAAGAAAGAAATTGAGTTTTGAATGAAAAAGACCATAGAGGGAAATCCAGGTTCGGCCGCCGAACATGCATGAGTTTTGGATTCGCCTTCGGCTTCCGAAGGTGGCCTGGTCAGCCACCTATAAAAGGCCCCATGGCAGAAAATGGGCGAGCTTTCTCCCCTATTTTCGGCCAACGGTGATTCCATGCCCTCCCATGGTTGGTTTTGATGATTTTCCTCAAATCTTTCAAGTTTTAACAAGTTTTAACTTGGTTTTGAAGATTTTTAAAGCTAAGATCAAGTTTTGGAGCTTGAAGACCCAAAGAGTTAGATTTCTCCCATCTCCAAGTTTGGATCGTCTCTCCTCTCGATCTTCAAGAGGTAAGCTTAGATCCTACCTTCCTTGTATGTTTTAAACAAGTTTTGAAGGGTTATGGGGTAGAAGTGCATGTTTAGGTTAATGTGGAGTTTATGGGTAATGTGTGTTGTATGAGCTGTTATATGTGTTTGTGTTGGGGTTTAGGTTAGTTTGAGACCCCTATATGCTTATTTGCTTGTGTATGCATATTGTAGAATAGCTAAATGCATGTTTGAATGGTTTGGGAGGCAAAATGTGCATGAGGAGGCTAAGTTATGCCCTTTGGAAGAATTCAGGTTCGGTAGCCGAACCCTGCCCCTGAAAGTTGGACTTTCGGCTCTGGAAGGGAGTTTCGGCCGCCAAAGGTGCCGCCGAACATGCATAAGTTTCAGCTCTGGAACCACATTCGGCCGCCGAACCTGCCGCCGAAAGTACCCTGTTCAGCTTCTCTTTGCATGATTTCAGTGATTGTTTTAAGGTGTTTTAGGAGGTTTTTGGGGAATAGTTTAGAGTCATGTTCGTCTATGTTTGGTCCCTCATTTGAGTCCACCTGTGTAGGTTCGGACCCGAGGAACCGAGGAACCATGGACCCCAGCAGTGAGTCAGCTGCTACAGAGCATATCAGAGTCAGCCAGAGGTGAGTAGAACTAAACTATGTTTTAAATAATGAAAGTTTTTAGCATGTTTCATGAATCATGAATGCCATATTTATATTAGGTTGTATTGCATTAGAATTCACGAAGATGATGCATTGCATTCTTTGTTGTTGATGTGGATGGATGTTGGATGACCCATTAGCCCTCAATATGTATGATGATTAATGAAAGTCCAAGGCTGCCCATGTCCACGCGTCCTGGCATTTATTTATGTATGATGATTAATGAAAGTCCAGGGCTGTCCATGTCCACGCGTCTTGGCATTGTGTGATGATTAAGAGGAAGTCCTGCGGAGCTCCGTCGAGGGCCGGGCACATTGGAATTAGAGGGTTATTGGTGATAAGTCCATCCGTGATGTGAATTGTATGTGTTGTGATGCATTACATGAAAGCATGACTTATGATAATGTTTTATGGTTCTGCTCACTGGGCTTTTTAGCTCACCCCATTCCCTTAACCCCCAGGTGTGCAGGTACGGGATAGACCAGGATGTCAGCAAGAATAAAGCCATGTTTATTGACAGTGCGGTTGTCGAAGCCGGTCAAAAATAACCTTCTCGGTTATCAACAATTTACAACTGTAGATAGTGGTGAAGGATCAAATCCACAGAGAATTGATTACCTATTTATTTTTCTCAATCAAGACCAAGAGAACTAAGTGAAAACACGATGGAAAGTAAGTAATCAAAGAGAAATAGAAACAAGTGCAAATAAAGTAAAAAGGGGGGTTTTGAGATGATTTGACTAACAACTATTGAAAGCAATTAAGCAGAAAGTAATTAAAATAAAAGAGGAAATCAATAAGAGAAAAGTCTAGTTGAAGATATGGATCCACTTTGGTTGTTTGTGTAACGACCCGAAAATCGGACCGCTACCGGCGCTAGGATCCAGATCGGCGTAAGGCCGCCGGGACCCGTAGCAAGCCTGACATACAACCTGTAAACCTGTGTAATCCCATACATAATCATACAAATACATAAACATGTAAACTTTTTCTTTCATAAATCAAGCTTAACCTGTGCATGCACACTAACATAACCATAAACCTCACACTGGAGCTCTCATCACAAGCTCCAATGGGGTAATCAATAACATACATTAAGCTTGATTACTCATCTCATCAATAATAATAGTGATCATGCATTAAAGGGATACCATACACATAGGGTCAAGCACAACCTCTAATCCTCAATATCATTTTACATATCATGACTACATAGAACATTACATTACAATTTCATCATGTCCACAACTTCTAACTATTACAAGAAAACAGACTTTACTCCTGCTGACCTCCTGGTCTACCCTATACTTGCAAACCTGGGGGATCAGGGGAAAGGGGTGAGCTACTAGAGCCCAGTGAGCAGAATAATAATAACAATTTAAAACACATGCTATCATGTAATGCATCACATCACAACCATATCACATCAAGGATGGACTTGTCACCAAGGGTCCTCTACATAGTCCAACTGTGCCAGGGGCGTAGTGCAGGCCACACTTGGTCTTTCTCTTGCATATATCATGACATACATGTCCAACTGTGCCGGGGGCGTAGTGCAGGCCACACCCGGACTTTCACTTACATAGTGCCAGGGGCGTAGTGCAGGCCACACCTGGACTTCTATATCATATCATATCATGTCTCATCATACCGAGGACCAATGGGCCATCCAACATCCATCCACATCAACATCAAAATATGCAATGCAACATATTCGTGAATTCTAATGCAAGCAACCTAGGATATCACATGGCATTTATGATGCATGATTCATGCTAAAATTTTCATTTATTAAAAGATAAGAGTTTATTCTACTCACATCTGGCTAGCTCTGACAGTGACTGAAGCAGCTGACTCACTGCTGGGGTCCTCGGTTCCTCGGGTCCGAACCTACACAGGTGGACTCAAATGAGGGACCAAACAACTAGAACATAACTCTAAAAACATCCCCCAAAAACCCTCTAAAACACCTCAAAACATCCATGCAAAAACATGCAAAGGAAGGCTGAACAGGGCACTTTCGGCCGCAGGTTCGGCGGCCGAAAGCCCCTCCAGAGCCGAAAGCCAGACAGGTTCGGCGGTACCTTCGGCGGCCGAAAGTGTCCTCCAGGAACGAAAGTCTCTTTTCGGGGGCAGGCTTCGGCAGCCGAAAGGCTGGCCTCCCAGGCAGGTTCGGCGGCCGAAAGTCCTTCGGCTGCCGAACCTGGTTTTTGCCAAAGGGCAGAAACTTGGCTCCTCAAGCACATTTGCCTCCCAAAACCATCCAAACATGCATTTTTCCTAATCTACAACATACATACTCAAGCATACAAGTTCCTAGGGGCTTCAAACTATCTTAAACCCCATCTACAACACATCAAACATCCACATTGTCCAAAAACATAACATAAACCCATAAACCTAACCATAAGCTAAATATGCATTCTACCCCATAGATCTACTTAAAACTTACTTAAAACATGCCATAAGCTCAAGATCGGCCCTTACCTCTTGAAGATCGAGAGGAGAACGACCCTAGCTCGGAAAATGGGAGAGAGAGAGAGTTCCTTGAACCTCAAAGCTCCAAAACTTGCTTTATACTTGGAAATCTTCAAAACAAAGGTGAAAACTCATAAAAATCATGAAGAATGGAAGGAAGAAACTCAAGATCGGTGAGGGACGGTGGAGAGCTCACCTTGGCCGAAAATGGAGAGAAAAACTCGCCCGTTTTCGGCTAAGGGACCCCTTTATAGGTGGCTAGCCAGGCCACGTTCGGGAGCCGAAAGTGCCTCCGCAACGCATGCACGTTCGGCGGCCGAACATGAGGTTCGGCGGCCGAACCTGGACTTCCCTCACTTATGTCTTCGGGGGCCTAAGGCTCTCCCGAAGTGCATGCATGTTCGACGGCCGAACTTGAGGTTCGGCGGTCGAACCTGGGTCTTCCTCCAAGATTATTTTCATGCAAAAACTCATTTCCTTTTTACTTAAAACCATGAAATACATTAAAACATTTTATGAAAACATGTTTCTACCCTACTAGAGGCTTCCGACATCCGAGATTCCACCGGACGGTAGGAATTTCGATACCGGAGTCTAGCCGGGTATTACATTCTCCCCCCCTTAAGAACATTCGTCCCCGAATGTTCCTCAACTAGCACATGCAAAGCATACCACATAACATACACATAACATACATACAAAGCACATAAAACTTACTTTAGAAAAGATGGGGATATTGCTGGAGCATGGACTCCCATGTCTCCCAGGTACACTCCTCAATATTGTGGTGATTCCAAAGGACTTTCACAATCGGGATTTCCTTGTTCCTTAGCTTTCTGATTTGGGTGTCTAGGATCCGTACCGGCTGCTCAACACAGGTGAGATCCTCTTGGATCTCCATATCAAGCTCACTAAGAACCTTGCCCGGATCTGACACGAACTTTCTCAACATAGAAACATGGAAAACCTGATGGATTCTCTCCATTGAAGCGGGTAAGTCTAACTTGTACGATACATTCCCAATCTTTTGCAAGATTTCAAAGGGTCCGATGTACCGCGGAGCTAGCTTACCTTTCTTCCCGAACCGAATCACCCCTTTCATTGGAGACACCTTGAGCAATACCAAATCCCCCTTCTGAAACTCTACTTGTCTTCTGCGGATATCTGCATAACTCTTCTGTCTGCTTGCAGCAGTCTTGATTCTTTCTCTGATTATGGGTACCACCCTGCTGGTGATCTCTACTAGCTCAGGCCCTGCCAAAGCCTTTTCCCCAACTTCCTCCCAGCAAACAGGTGACCTGCACTTCCTTTCATATAAAGCTTCATATGGAGCCATCCCGATGCTAGCATGATGGTTGTTATTGTAGGCAAACTCCACCAAGAGTAGATGCTGCCTCCAAGAACCGCCAAAATCCAGCACACACATTCTGAGCATATCCTCTATTGTCTGGATGGTCCTCTCTGACTGTCCGTCCGTCTGTGGATGGAAAGCAGTGCTAAAATCCAACCTGGTACCCATGGCATTCTGCAGACTCCGCCAAAATCTGGAGGTGAACTGGGGCCCTCTATCGGACACTATTGAAACAGGAACCCCATGCAGCCTGACGATCTTGTCAACATACACCTGTGCCAACTTGTCCACAGAATAGCCACTCTTGACAGGGATGAAGTGAGCAGATTTGGTGAGTCTGTCCACAATCACCCATATGGAGTCTAATCTATTGGACGTCGCCGGTAACCCCACTACGAAGTCCATAGCTATATTCTCCCATTTCCACTCTGGAATAGGTAGCGGGTTAAGCATTCCAGCCGGCTTCTGATGTTCCAGCTTCACCCTCTGACACACTTCGCAGGCTGACACAAACTGTGCCACTTCTCTCTTCATAGTTGGCCACCAATAAACCTTCTTCAGATCTTGATACATTTTGGTGGCTCCAGGGTGAACGCTGTATCTTGCATTATGAGCCTCTCTCATAATGTCTCCCTTTAGCCCTATGTCATCTGGTACACACAAATGACTCCCATAGCGGAGGATCCCCTTGTTGTCAAATCTGAACTCACTATCTTTGCCTGACTGAATAGTCCTGGCAATCTTCACTAACTCTGGGTCCTCATGCTGTTTCTGAGCCACCTGCTCCAGAAACACTGGTGCCACTCTCATTTGGGCAACTAAAGCACCTGTACCAGATAACTCCAACTGAAGACCTTCATCAACGAGCTTGTAAAACTCCTTCACCACTGGTCTCCTCTCTGCCAATATGTGGGATAGACTGCCTAGTGACTTCCGGCTTAGGGCGTCTGCCACAACATTCGCCTTACCCGGATGGTACTGAATCTTGCAATCATAGTCACTCAGCAGCTCTACCCATCTTCTCTGTCTCAAGTTCAAATCTCTTTGACTCAGGATGTACTGCAGGCTCTTATGATCTGTAAAGATCTCACATTTAACCCCATAGAGGTAGTGCCTCCACATCTTGAGTGCAAAGATTACTGCTGCCATTTCCAGGTCATGTGTGGGGTAATTCAACTCATGCTTCTTTAGCTGCCTAGAAGCATAAGCAATTACCCTTTCATTCTGCATTAGCACACAACCCAAACCCACTCGGGATGCATCACAGAACACTGTGAAGTCCTCACTGCTAGCTGGCAAAGCTAACACTGGTGCTGACGTTAATCTCTTCTTAAGCTCTTCAAAACTCTCTTCGCACTGGTCGGTCCACACAAACTTCTGGTTCTTCCTGGTTAGTCTGGTCAGAGAAGCTGCAATTTTTGAGAAGTCCTGAACGAACCTCCTGTAGTAACCTGCCAAACCCAAGAAACTTCTGATCTCTGACACTGAAGTGGGTCTAGGCCAGTTAGCCACAGCTTCTATCTTCTTGGGGTCCACCTCTATTCCATTTTCTGAAACAACATGCCCCAAGAATGAAATGCTCCTCAGCCAGAACTCACATTTGGAGAACTTGGCATACAAGCCATGCTCCCTGAAGGTCTATAGAACCAACCTCAGATGATAGGCATGCTCCTCTGCATTCCTAGAATACACCAAGATATCATCTATGAAGACAATAACGAAGTGATCCAGGTACTGGCTAAACACTCTGTTCATGAGATCCATGAATGCTGCAGGGGCGTTGGTTAACCCGAACGGCATTACAAGGAACTCAAAATGCCCATATCTGGTCCTGAAAGCTGTCTTTGGCACATCTTCCTCTCTGATCCTCAGCTGATGGTACCCGGATCTCAGATCTATTTTGGAGAAACAACCCGCTCCTGCTAGCTGGTCGAATAGATCATCGATCCTTGGCAAAGGGTACCTATTCTTGGTAGTGACTTTGTTCAACTGCCTGTAGTCGATACAAAGTCTAAGGGATCCATCCTTCTTTCTCACAAACAAAACTGGAGCACCCCAGGGTGAGGTACTCGGTCGGATGAAGCCCTTGTCTACCAACTCCTGTAACTGTTCTTTCAACTCTTTCAATTATGCTGGTGCCATCCTGTAGGGAGGGATAGAGATCGGTCGGGTTCCAGGCATCAATTCTATCTCGAACTCTATCTCCCTAGCAGGTGGTAAACCTGGCAGCTCATCTGGGAACACATCCAAAAACTCTCTGACCACCGGCACCGAGGCGGGCTCTCTAACCTGACTGCTAAGCTCTCTCACATGAGCCAAATACCCCTGACATCCCCTCCTAAGCAACCTACGAGCCTGAAGAGCTGATATCAGACCTCTAGGTGTACTCCTCCTGTCTCCCCTGAAGACGACCTCTGACCCATCCTGTCCTCTGAATCTGACTACCTTGTCCCTGCAGTCCAAGGTAGCACCATGGGTAGATAACCAGTCCATCCCTAGAATGACGTCAAAGTCTGTCAAATCTAGAACCACCAGGTCGACGGACAAGCATCTTCCCTCAACAAACACAAGACTACACTGGCAGACTGACTCTGCCACGATGGATCACACTTGGGTCCACTGACCCAGAGAGGACACTCTAACCCAGAGATCATCAACCCCAACCTCTCAACGGCTCTCGGTGCAATAAAAGAATGAGATGCACCAGGGTCCATCAAGGCATACACATCTGAACAACCAATGATTAAGTTACCTGCCACCACTGTGTTAGATGCGTTTGCCTCCTGCTGTGTCATTGTGATGATCCGTGCTGGAGCTGATGGACCTTCACCTCTGAAACCCACTGAAGAAGAGGCTGCCCCTCTCCCTCTACCTCTGCCACTGGCCTGAGTTGTGGCTGGAGCTGATGGCTGCGCTACACTACCTGAAGCTGTTTGCTGGGACTGTGCCATCGGGATTGCTCTTGGACATTCTCGAGACATATGCCCCTCCTGACCACATCTGTAACAGGCTGTCGTCCCAAACCGACATACTCCCTTGTGTGGCTTACCACACCTTGCACAAACTGCATTATCCGCACCAGAGCTTGAGCCACCTCCAAATCCCAGACTGGACTTAACCTTGTTTCAGAACTTGTTCTTCTTGGACTTCCTAGAGCCTCTGTCCCACTTTTTACTACTTGAAGCTGCTACACTCAGAGAAGAAGAGCCTGGGGTCTTAGAACCAGAAGGTTGTGCCACTGACTGCTTGACTTTCCCCTCGATGATAGCACTAGCCTCCATCCTTCTAGCCATATCCACTATGGCATGGAAGCTCTCCCTATCTGCGGACTGAATCAAGGAGGAATACCTGGAGTGAAGTTTCATGATATACCTCCTTGACTTCTTATGGTCTGTGTCAAGAGTTTGCCCTGCAAACGGCAACAGCTCCAAGAACTTGTCGGTGTACTCCTCTACACTCATTTCCTCTGTCTGCCTTAACTGTTCAAACTCAATCATCTTCAATTCTCTTGAACTGTCCGAAAAAGCCCATCCTGCAAATTCATTTGCAAACTCCTCCCATGATAGGCTGTCCAACCTCGGGCTCACATAGTTCTTAAACCACTCACGGGCCTTTTTGCATTTGAGTGTGAACCCAGCCATCTGAATGGCTCTACTGTCATCAGCTCCTATCTCATCTGTAATTGTTTTGACCCTTTCAAGGTACACAAACGGGTCATCACCAGTTTCAAACTGGGGAGCACCCAGCTTCATGTAGTCGGTCATCTTGACCTTGCTCCCACCAGATGAGCTAGGCTTAGGCATATGGGTTGCTGGAATTGTGGGTTCTGCTGATGGTAGAGGAGGTGCAACATTTTCTGAGGTAGGGTTAGCTGGATTTGGATAGTAGGGTGGGGGTGGATACATTGGGTACTGTGGATATGGTGGGTAGTAGGGTGGGTATGGCATCTGTGTGGGATAAGGGGTAAAGCTAGGGTAATCCGATGTACCTCCCATCGAATACCCGGGATTTTGTGAGAAGTGTGGGTAGTGGGGTGGCTGAACAAATCCCGAGGCCTGAGTGCCTCCTTGGGACTCTCCCATTCCCTCTTCTGACATGCTAACTCCCAGACTGCCATCCCTCCTCTGCTCTACATCCATATCATCCCCCATGTCCTCTGACATTCCTCCCTGAACTGTTCCCCTCACTGATCTGCTTCTACCCAGATCCAAAGACCTTCTAGGGTCTCTTACTGCTCTTTCTCTGCTAGCCCTACTAGACATTGCCCTAGGCAATGCAGGAGGACGGGCGCTCATGCCCTTATCCTCAGGTGGCACTCCAGTCAATCGTGCAAATCGACGAGTTCCTCTCATCCTGTTTTCTAAAAAACAGTACACATCACACAAACATTAGCATCATATGGTTCATGTGAGCACACATGAACCCGCATCACATACATCACATAACAATCATAGCATTAATGCACATGCATATTATCATGGCATTTCACATCATTATACAAGACAGGACTCCACATCCTATCCTAGTGGACATGATCTTTCCTATTGTGCTTGACCTTCTATAACATCTATGAGCCCGACACTCTAGGTCCGACCATATGAACCTAGGGCTCTGATACCATTCTGTAACGACCCAAAAATCAGACCCCTACCGGCACTAGGATCCAGATCGGCGTAAGGCCATCGGGACCCGTAGCAAGCCTGACATACAACCTGTAAACCTGTGTAATCCCATACATGATCATACAAATACATAAACATGTAAACTTTTTCTTTCATAAATCAAGCTTAACCTGTGCATGCACACTAACATAACCATAAACCTCACACTGGAGCTCTCATCACAAGATCCAATGAGGTAATCAATAACATACATTAAGCTCGATTACTCATCTCATCAATAATAATAGTGATCATGCATTAAAGGGATACCATACACATAGGGTCAAGCACAACCTCTAATCCTCAATATCATTTTACATATCATGACTACATATGTAATACCCGGCTAGACTCCGGTACCGGAATTCCTACCGTCCGGTGGAATCTCGGGTGTCGGAAGCCTCTAGTAGGGTAAAATCATGTTTCTATGAAAGGTTTTAATGTGTTTTATGTTTGAAGTATGAAAGAAAATGAGTTTTTGCATGAAAATAGCATTGGAGGAAAACCCAGGTTCGGCCGCCGAAAGTCAAGTTCGGCCGCCGAACATGCATGCGTTTTGGAGGCACGTTAGGCCCCCGAAAGCATGAGTTAGGGAAGTTCAGGTTCGGCCGCCGAAAGTCAAGTTCGGCCGCCGAACATTGCATGGATGCGGAGGCACATTCGGCCCCCGAACGTGGCCTGGCCAGCCACTATAAATGGGGCACTTAGCCGAAATGGGCGAGCTTTCTCCCATTTTCGGCCACAGCGAGCTTCCGACCTTCCTCTTGCAAATCTAGTGTTCTTCCTCCAAATCTCTTCCATTTTTCTTGAGTTTTAAACTCACATTGCAAGTTTTGAGCATTTAAACCAAGTTTTGGAGCTTTGGGAACTCAGGAGCTCATTTTCGTGGATCTCCAAGTTTAGGTCGTCTCCCTCTCGATCTTCAAGAGGTAAGAGCCGATCTTAAGCTCCTTATGTGTTTTAAATAAGTTTTATGCAAGATCTATGGGTAGAAATGCATGTTAGGGTATATGTTGAGTTTATGGGTTATATTGATGTTTTGAACAATGTGTGTGGATTTTGTGTGTTTGAAGTGTTGTAGTTGGGGTGTATGACTGTTTGAGACCCCTAGGAACTTGTATGCATGATTTGGTTGAGATATATGCTTGATTTGAAGTTTTGGGAGGCAAGGGGTTCATGTGAACCAAGTTTCTGCCCTTCTGGCAGAAACCAGGTTCGGCCGCCGAAGGGAGTTTCGGCCGCCGAACCCCCTTTGTGGAGGCAGCATTCGGCTGCCGAAGTTGCCCCCGAAAAGAGACTTTCGTCTCTGTCTGGGACTTTCGGCCGCCGAAGGTGCCGCCGAAAGTGCCTGACTTTCGGATCTGTCCAGGACTTTCGGCCGCCGAAGGTGCCGCCGAAAGTGCCCTGTTCAGCCATTTCATGCATATCTCTATGTGATATTTTCAGGATGTTTTAGGAGGTTTTTGGGGAGTAGTTTAGAGTTATGTTCTAGCATGTTTGGTCCCTCATTTGAGTCCACCTGTGTAGGTTCGGACCCGAGGAACCGAGGACCCCAGCAGTGAGTTCAGCTGCTTCGGTGTTGTCAGAGTCAGCCAGAGGTGAGTGGAACTAAACTCAATCTTTTGAATTAAATGTTTTATCATGTTTCATGCATCATGATTATGCAATAGGATGATTGCATTAGTTTTCACGAATATGCCGCATTGCATAAATGGTTGTTGTTGTGGGTGAATGTCGGATGACCCAGTTAGTCCATGACAGGAAGACCAGGCCCCATGCTACAGGCCTGGCACAGAGTAAGAAAGACCAGGCCCCATTCTACAGGCCTGGCACAGAGTAAGGAAAGACCAGGATCCCATCCTATGGTCTAGCACGGTTACGGGACTCGAAGACCAGGAGCTCAGAGGAGGCCCTGGGAAAATGGTAAGTAATGTATGTTCTGACAGGAAAGACCAGGACCCCATTCTACAGGCCTGGCACAGAGTTAACTTGGACTAATTGGTGACAAGTTCACCCAACCCTTATGTGAATTGTTTGTGTTATGATGCATTTCATTGGAGCATAGTATTAAATGTTTTATAGTTCAGCTCACTGGGCTTTTAGCTCACCCCTCTCCCTTTACCCCCAGGCTTGCAGGTACAGTATAGTGCGGAGTCCGGATAGAGTAAAGAAGTCATGCTTATGTAATAGCTAGCAATGGACATGATCAAATTGTAATGTAAAAGTACAGTATAGTCATGTAATGAGGTTTATGGATGTTAGTGTGTGCTTGACCATAGATTGTTGTATCCCTTTTTAACACATGATCTTAGAGATTTTTATGATGTTTATGTAAACCAACTCAACAAATGTTATATCACCCATTGGGGGTACAGATGAGATCCCACAGAGGGATCAATGTTATGTTAATGTTATGCACAGGTTGAGTTTGGTTGATGTTCATGGAAAGAAAAGTTTTAATTTTTATGTATGTTGTTGATCATGTATGGGATTATACAGGTTTACAGGTTTTATGTCAGGCTTGCTACGGGTCCCGGCGGCCTTAAGTCGACCCGGATCCTAGCGCCGGTAGCGGTCCGATTTTCGGGTCGTTACAGAATGGTATCAGAGCCCTAGGTTCATATGGTCGGACCTAGAGTGTCGGGCTCATAGATGTTATAGAAGGTCAAGCACAATAGGAAAGATCATGTCCACTAGGATAGGATGTGGAGTCCTGTCTTGCATGATGATGTGAAATGCCATGATGATATGCATGTGCATTAATGATATGCTATGATATGTGATGTATGTGATGCGGGTTCATGTGTGCCCACATGAACCATATGATGCTAATGTTTATGTGATGTGTACTGTTTTTCAGAAAACAGGATGAGGGGAACTCGTCGATCAGCAAGATTGACTGGAGTACCACCTGAGGATGAGGGCATGAGCGCCCGTCCTCCAGCATTGCCTAGGGCAATGTCTAGTAGGTCTAACAGAGACAGAGTAGTAAGAGACCCTAGAAGGTCTTTGGATCTGGGTAGAAGCAGATCAGTCAGAGGAACAGTTCAGGGAGGAGCGTCAGAGGACGTGGGGGATGATATGGACGTAGAGCAGAGGAGGGATGGCAGTTTGGGAGTTAGTATGTCGGAAGAAGGTATGGGAGAATCCCAAGGAGGCACTCAGGCCTCGGGATTTGTTCAGCCACCTCACTACCCACACTTCTCACAAAACCCTGGGTATTCGATGGGAGGCACATCGGATTACCCTAGCTTCACTCCTTATCCCACACAGATGCCATACCCACCATACTACCCACCATACTCACAGTACCCAATGTATCCACCCCCACCTTACTATCCAAATCCAGCAAACCCTACCTCAGAAAATGTTGCACCACCTCCACCACCTACAGAACCAGCAGCCCCAGTTGCTCAACCTTCTAGACCTAGCTCAGCCAGTGGGAGCAAGGTCAGGATGACAGATTACATGAAATTGGGTGCTCCCCAGTACGAAAAAGGGGATGACCCATTTGTATATCTGGAAAGGGTTAAAGTGATCACAGAGGAGATTGGGGCTGATGACAGTAGAGCCATTCAGATGGCTGGGTTCACGCTTAAGTGCAAGAAGGCACGAGAGTGGTTCAAGAATTATGTGAACCCGAGAGTGGACAGCATGACTTGGGAAGAGTTCGCAAACGAGTTTGCAGGATGGGCTTTTCCCGATAGTTCAAGGGAGCTGAAGATGATAGAGTTTGAACAGTTGAGGCAGACGGATGAAATGGGTGTGGAGGAGTTCACCGACAGATTTATGGAGCTGTTGCCTTTTTCTGGGCAGAGTCTGGACACAGATTCGAAGAGGTCAAGGAGGTATGTTATGAAACTCCATTCCAGGTATTCCTCCTTGATTCAGTCAGTGGACAGGGAGAGCTTCCATGCCATAGTAGATATGGCCAGGAAAATGGAGGCCAGTGCCATTGTTCAGGGGACAGTTAAGCAGTCAGTGGCACAGTCTTCCGGTTCTAAAACTCCGGGTGGGGGAAGGTTAGATCCCTCTACCTTGAGTGCAGCAGCTTCAGGCAGTAAGAGATGGGGTAAGCCCAAGGGTAAGAAGAATAAGTTCTGGAACAAGGTCAAGTCCAGTCTGGGATTTGGGAGTGGCTCAAGCTCTGGTGCGGATAATGTAGTTTGTGCGAGGTGTGGTAGACCACACAAGGGAGTATGTCGGTTTGGGACGAACGCCTGCTTCAGATGTGGTCAGGAGGGGCATATAGCTCGAGACTGTCCAAGAGCGGCCCCGATGGCTCAGTCCCAGCAGACAGCTTCAGGCAGTGTAGCGCAGCCAGCAGCTCCAGCCATGACTCAGGCCAGTGGCAGAGGCAGAGGGAGAGGAGCAGCCTCTTCTTCAGCGGGTTTCAGAGGTGAAGGTCCATCAGCTCCAGCACGGATCTTCACAATGACACAGCAGGAGGCAGATGCATCTAACACCGTGGTGGCAGGTAACTTAATTATTGGTTGTTCAGATGTGTATGCCTTGATGGACCCTGGTGCATCTCATTCTTTTATTGCTCCGAGAGCCGTGGGGAGGTTAGGTCTGATGACTTCTGGGTTAGAGTGTCCTCTCTGGGTCAGTGGACCCAAGTGTGATCCATCAGTGGCAGAGTCAGTCTGCCAGTGTAGTCCTGTGTTTGTTGAGGGAAGATGCTTGTCCGCCGACCTAGTGGTTCTAGATTTGACAGATTTTGACGTCATTCTAGGGATGGACTGGTTATCTACCCATGGTGCTACCTTGGACTGCAGGGACAAGGTAGTCAGGTTCAGAGGTCAGGATGGGTCTGAGGTTGTCTTCAGAGGAGACAGGAGGGGTACACCTAGAGGTCTGATATCAGCTCTTCAGGCTCGTAGGTTGCTCAGGAGGGGATGTCAGGGGTATTTGGCTCATGTGAGAGAGCTTAGCAGTCAGGTTAGAGAGCCCGCCTCGGTGCCAGTGGTGAGAGAGTTCTTAGATGTGTTCCCAGACGAACTGCCAGGTTTACCACCTGCTAGGGAGATAGAGTTCGAGATAGAACTGATGCCTGGAACCCGACCGATCTCTATCCCTCCCTACAGGATGGCGCCAGCAGAATTGAAAGAGTTGAAGGAGCAGTTGCAGGAGCTGGTAGACAAGGGCTTCATCCGACCGAGTACCTCACCCTGGGGTGCTCCAGTTCTGTTTGTGAGAAAGAAGGATGGATCCCTTAGACTTTGTATCGACTACAGGCAGTTGAACAAAGTCACTACCAAGAATAAGTACCCATTGCCAAGGATCGATGATCTATTCGACCAGCTAGCAGGAGCGGGTTGTTTCTCCAAAATAGATCTGAGATCGGGGTACCATCAGTTGAGGATCAGGGAAGAGGACGTTCCAAAGACAGCTTTCAGGACCAGATATGGGCATTTTGAGTTCCTTGTGATGCCGTTCGGGTTAACTAACGCCCCTGCAGCATTCATGGACCTCATGAACAGAGTGTTTAGCCAGTACCTGGATCACTTCGTTATTGTCTTCATAGATGATATCTTGGTGTATTCCAGGAATGCAGAGGAGCATGCCCATCATCTGAGGTTGGTTCTACAGACCTTGAGGGAACATGGCTTGTATGCCAAGTTCTCTAAGTGTGAGTTCTGGCTAAGGAGCATTTCGTTCTTGGGGCATGTAGTGTCAGAGAATGGGATTGAGGTGGACCCCAAGAAGACAGAAACTGTGGCTAACTGGCCTAGACCCACTTCAGTGACAGAGATCAGGAGTTTCTTGGGTTTGGCAGGTTACTACAGGAGGTTCGTTCAGGACTTCTCGAAAATAGCAACTCCTCTGACCAGACTAACCAGGAAGAATCAGAAGTTTGTGTGGACCGACCAGTGCGAAGAGAGTTTTGAAGAGCTTAAGAAGAGGTTGACTTCAGCACCAGTTTTAGCTCTGCCATCTAGTGATGAGGACTTTACAGTCTTTTGTGATGCGTCCCGTGTGGGACTGGGTTGTGTACTGATGCAGAATGAGAGGGTGATTGCTTATGCTTCTAGGCAGCTAAAGAAGCATGAGTTGAATTACCCCACACATGACCTTGAGATGGCAGCAGTAATCTTTGCACTCAAGATGTGGAGGCACTACCTCTATGGGGTAAAATGTGAGATCTTCACAGATCATAAAAGCCTGCAGTACATCCTGAGTCAAAGAGATTTGAACTTGAGACAGAGGAGATGGGTAGAGTTGCTAAGTGACTATGATTGCAAGATTCAGTATCATCCGGGTAAGGCGAATGTCGTGGCAGACGCTCTAAGCCGGAAGTCACTAGGCAGTCTATCCCACATCACGGCAGAGAGGAGACCAGTGGTGAAGGAGTTTTACAAGCTCATTGAGGAAGGTCTACAGTTGGAGTTGTCTGGTACAGGTGCCTTGGTTGCTCAGATGAAAGTGACACCCGTGTTTCTGGAGCAGGTGGCTCAGAAACAGCATGAGGACCCAGAGTTAGTGAAGATTGCCAGGACTGTTCAGTCAGGCAAGGACAGTGAGTTCAGATTTGACAATAAGGGGATCCTCCGCTATGGGAGTCGATTGTGTGTACCAGATGACATAGGGCTAAAAGGAGACATTATGAGAGAGGCTCATAATGCAAGATACAGCATTCACCCCGGAGCCACCAAGATGTATCAGGATCTGAAGAAAGTTTATTGGTGGCCAGCTATGAAGAGAGAAGTGGCACAGTTTGTGTCAGCCTGCGAAGTATGTCAGAGGGTGAAGCTGGAACATCAGAAGCCGGCTGGAATGCTTAACCCGCTACCTATTCCAGAGTGGAAATGGGAGAATATAGCTATGGACTTCGTAGTGGGGTTACCGGCGACGTCCAACAGATTGGACTCCATATGGGTGATTGTGGACAGACTCACCAAATCTGCTCACTTCATCCCTGTCAGGAGTGGCTATTCTGTGGACAAGTTGGCGCAGGTGTATGTAGATGAGATAGTCAGACTGCATGGGGTTCCTGTTTCAATAGTGTCAGATAGAGGGCCCCAGTTCACCTCCAGGTTTTGGCGGAGTCTGCAGGATGCCATGGGTACCAGGTTGGATTTCAGTACTGCCTTCCATCCACAGACGGACGGACAGTCAGAGAGGACCATCCAGACCATAGAAGATATGCTCAGAATGTGTGTGCTGGACTTTGGCGGTTCTTGGAGGCAGCATCTACCTCTGGTGGAGTTTGCCTACAATAACAGCCATCATGCTAGCATCGGGATGGCTCCATATGAAGCTTTATATGGAAGGAAGTGCAGATCACCTGTTTGCTGGGAAGAGGTAGGAGAGAGGTCCTTAGCAGGACCCGAGCTAGTAGAGATCACCAGCAGGGTGGTGCCCATGATCAGAGAAAGAATCAAGACAGCTGCAAGCAGACAGAAGAGTTATGCAGACATCCGCAGAAGACTAGTAGAGTTTCAGGAGGGGGATCTGGTATTGCTCAAGGTGTCTCCAATGAAAGGAGTGGTTCGGTTCGGGAAGAAGGGTAAGCTGGCTCCGCGGTACATCGGACCCTTTGAAGTCTTGCAAAAGATTGGGAATGTATCGTACAAGCTGGATTTACCTGCTTCAATGGAGAGAATCCATCCGGTTTTCCATGTTTCTATGTTGAGAAAATTCGTGTCAGATCCGGGCAAGGTTCTTAGTGAGCCTGATGTGGAGATCCAAGAGGATCTCACCTATGTTGAGCAGCCAGTACGGATCCTAGACACCCAGATCAGGAAGCTGAGAAACAAGGAAATCCCGATGGTGAAAGTCCTGTGGAACCACCACAATATGGAAGAATGTACTTGGGAGACACGGGAGTCTATGCTCCGGCAATATCCTCATCTCTTTTAAGGTTAGTCTCTATGTGTTTTATGTGTACGAGATGTTGTATGCCTTGCATGTGTTAGTTGAGGAACATTCGGGGACGAATGTTCTTAAGGGGGGAGAATGTAATACCCGGCTAGACTCCGGTACCGGAATTCCTACCGTCCGGTGGAATCTCGGGTGTCGGAAGCCTCTAGTAGGGTAAAATCATGTTTCTATGAAAGGTTTTAATGTGTTTTATGTTTGAAGTATGAAAGAAAATGAGTTTTTGCATGAAAATAGCATTGGAGGAAAACCCAGGTTCGGCCGCCGAAAGTCAAGTTCGGCCGCCGAACATGCATGCGTTTTGGAGGCACGTTAGGCCCCCGAAAGCATGAGTTAGGGAAGTTCAGGTTCGGCCGCCGAAAGTCAAGTTCGGCCGCCGAACATTGCATGGATGCGGAGGCACATTCGGCCCCCGAACGTGGCCTGGCCAGCCACTATAAATGGGGCACTTAGCCGAAATGGGCGAGCTTTCTCCCATTTTCGGCCACAGCGAGCTTCCGACCTTCCCTTTGCAAATCTAGTGTTCTTCCTCCAAATCTCTTCCATTTTTCTTGAGTTTTAAACTCACATTGCAAGTTTTGAGCATTTAAACCAAGTTTTGGAGCTTTGGGAACTCAGGAGCTCATTTTCGTGGATCTCCAAGTTTAGGTCGTCTCCCTCTCGATCTTCAAGAGGTAAGAGCCGATCTTAAGCTCCTTATGTGTTTTAAATAAGTTTTATGCAAGATCTATGGGTAGAAATGCATGTTAGGGTATATGTTGAGTTTATGGGTTAATATTGATGTTTTGAACAATGTGTGTGGATTTGTGTGTTTGAAGTGTTGTAGTTGGGGTATATGACTGTTTGAGACCCCTAGGAACTTGTATGCATGTTTTGGTTGAGATATATGCTTGATTTGAAGTTTTGGGAGGCAAGGGGTTCATGTGAACCAAGTTTCTGCCCTTCTGGCAGAAACCAGGTTCGGCCGCCGAAGGGAGTTTCGGCCGCCGAACCCCCTTTGTGGAGGCAGCATTCGGCTGCCGAAGTTGCCCCCGAAAAGAGACTTTCGTCTCTGTCTGGGACTTTCGGCCGCCGAAGGTGCCGCCGAAAGTGCCTGACTTTCGGATCTGTCCAGGACTTTCGGCCGCCGAAGGTGCCGCCGAAAGTGCCCTGTTCAGCCATTTCATGCATATCTCTATGTGATATTTTCAGGATGTTTTAGGAGGTTTTTGGGGAGTAGTTTAGAGTTATGTTCTAGCATGTTTGGTCCCTCATTTGAGTCCACCTGTGTAGGTTCGGACCCGAGGAACCGAGGACCCCAGCAGTGAGTTCAGCTGCTTTAGTGTTGTCAGAGTCAGCCAGAGGTGAGTGGAACTAAACTCAATCTTTTAAATTAAATGTTTTATCATGTTTCATGCATCATGATTATGCAATAGGATGATTGCATTAGTTTTCACGAATATGCCGCATTGCATAAATGGTTGTTGTTGTGGGTGAATGTCGGATGACCCAGTTAGTCCATGACAGGAAGACCAGGCCCCATGCTACAGGCCTGGCACAGAGTAAGAAAGACCAGGCCCCATTCTACAGGCCTGGCACAGAGTAAGGAAAGACCAGGATCCCATCCTATGGTCTAGCACGGTTATGGGACTCGAAGACCAGGAGCTCAGAGGAGGCCCTGGGAAAATGGTAAGTAATGTATGTTCTGACAGGAAAGACCAGGACCCCATTCTACAGGCCTGGCACAGAGTTAACTTGGACTAATTGGTGACAAGTTCACCCAACCCTTATGTGAATTGTTTGTGTTATGATGCATTTCATTAAAGCATAGTATTAAAATGTTTTATAGTTCAGCTCACTGGGCTTTTAGCTCACCCCTCTCCCTTTACCCCCAGGCTTGCAGGTACAATATAGTGCGGGAGTCCGGATAGAGTAAAGAAGTCATGCTTATGTAATAGCTAGCAATGGACATGATCAAATTGTAATGTAAAAGTACAGTATAGTTATGTAATGAGGTTTATGGATGTTAGTGTGTGCTTGACCATAGATTGTTGTATCCCTTTTAACACATGATCTTAGAGATTTTTATGATGTTTATGTAAACCAACTCAACGTATGTTATGTCACCCCTTGGGGGCACTGATGAGATCCCACTGAGGGATCAATGTTATGTTAATGTTTATGCACAGGTTGAGTTTGGTTGATGTTCATGTAAAGAAAAGTTTTAATTTTTATGTATGTTGTTGATCATGTATGGGATTAAACAGGTTCACAGGATGCATGTTAGGCTTGCTACGGGTCCCGGCGGCCTTAAGTCGACCCGGATCCTAGCGCCGGTAGCGGTCCGATTTTCGGGTCGTTACAACATAGAACATTACATTACAATTTCATCATGTCCACAACTTCTAACTATTACAAGAAAACAGAATTTACTCCTGCTGACCTCCTGGTCTACCCTATACCTGCAAACCTGGGGGATCAGGGGAAAGGGGTGAGCTACTAGAGCCCAGTGAGCAGAATAATAATAACAATTTAAAACACATGCTATCATGTAATGCATCACATCACAACCATATCACATCAAGGATGGATTTGTCACCAAGGGTCCTCTACATAGTCCAACTGTGCCAGGGGCGTAGTGCAGGCCACACTTCGTCTTTTTCTTACATATATCATGACATACATGTCCAACTGTGCCGGGGGCGTAGTGCAAGCCACACCCGGACTTTCACTTACATAGTGCCAGGGGCGTAGTGCAGGCCACACGTGGACTTCCATATCATATCATATCATGTCTCATCATACCGAGGACCAATGGGTCATCCAACATCCATCCACATCAACATCAAAATATGCAATGCAACATATTCGTGAATTCTAATGCAAGCAACCTAGGATATCACATGGCATTTTATGATGCATGATTCATCCTAAAATTTTCATTTATTAAAAGATAAGAGTTTATTCTACTCACATCTGGCTAGCTCTGACACTGACTGAAGCAGCTGACTCACTGCTGGGGTCCTCGGTTCCTCGGGTCCGAACCTACACAGGTGGACTCAAATGAGGGACCAAACAACTAGAACATAACTCTAAAAATATCCCCCAAAAACCCTCTAAAACACCTCAAAACATCCATGCAAAAACATGCAAAGGAAGGCTGAACAGGGCACTTTCGGCGGCAGGTTCGGCGGCCGAAAGCCCCTTCAGAGCCGAAAGCCAGACAGGTTCGGCGGCACCTTCGGCGGCCGAAAGTGTCCTTAAGAGACGAAAGTCTCTTTTCGGGGGCAGGCTTCGGCAGCCGAAAGGCTGGCCTCCCAGGCAGGTTCGGCGGCCGAAAGTCCTTCGGCTGCGAACCTGGTTTCTGCCAAAGGGTAGAAACTTGGCTCCTCAAGCACATTTGCCTCCCAAAACCATCCAAACATGCATTTTTCCTAATCTACAACATACATACTCAAGCATACAAGTTCCTAGGGGCTTCAAACTATCTTAAACCCCATCTACAACACATCAAACATCCACATTGTCCAAAAATATAACATAAACCCATAAACCTAACCATAAGCTAAACATGCATTCTACCCCATAGATCTACTTAAAACTTACTTAAAACATGCCATAAGCTCAAGATCGGCCCTTACCTCTTGAAGATCGAGAGGAGAATGACCCTAGCTCGGAAAATGGGAGAGAGAGAGTTCCTTAAACCTCAAAGCTCCAAAACTTGCTTTATACTTGGAAATCTTCAAAACAAAGGTGAAAACTCATAAAAATCATGAAGAATGGAAGGAAGAAACTCAAGATCGGTGAGGGACGGTGGAGAGCTCACCTTGGCCGAAAATAGGGAGAAAAACTCGCCCGTTTTCGGCTAAGGGACCCTTTTATAGGTGGCTGGCCAGGCCACGTTCAGGAGCCGAAAGTGCCTCCGCAACGCATGCAAGTTCGGCGGCCGAACCTGGACTTCCCTCACTTATGTCTTCGGGGGCCTAAGGCTCTCCCGAAGTGCATGCATGTTCGGCGGCCAAACTTGAGGTTCGGCGGCCGAACCTGGGTCTTCCTCCAAGATTATTTTCATGCAAAAACTCATTTCCTTTTTACTTAAAACCATGAAATACATTAAAACATTTTATGAAAACATGTTTCTACCCTACTAGAGGCTTTCGACATCCGAGATTCCACCGGACGGTAGGAATTTCGATACCGGAGTCTAGTCGGGTATTATAGTTTGGGTTGATCATTGAAACATGGTTATCTTGATTGATTCAATAGGTTGGTTATGGGGGTGGAAGACGCTTCTCACCACCATATCTTTCCTTATGAACAAACTGATTAGGGAACGTCCTCTAACCAATTACTAATAAACAAATTGCCAAGGAACGCCTTTGGGCCAAAGGCATCAAAACAATTGCCAATTGCATGAAGAACAAGAAAGATCCAAACTCTAGCTACTCAAACGCATGAGATGTTGCTAGATCATACAATTTCTTAGTTTTTACACCAAGAGTTCTATGGACAGAATATTTCCAGCAATTACAGACTAACAAATATCCTAATCCAACAATCAATTAACTTTGCAATCAAGAATCAAGTGGCCAATTTGATCAAAACAACAAAGCAATCTTAGAATTAAGCACAATTGCATGAATATTGAATAAACCAAAATCAAACACTTTATGTTCAGATCTCACAACCTTTTAAAAAACCTTAGTTTCAACCAAACTTCAACTAGAATGAAGGGTTTCAGCCACTCATGGCTGAACCAAAACAGAAAATAAAAGAAAAGAAGAAGAAAAGATGAAGAACTAAGGTGGAGAGAGTCTTGGAGAGGCCTTGCCGATTTCTTGAAGAAGTGGTGGAACCAAATCTGCCTTTCTTGTCTTCTTGAAGCCTTTAAATAGATCTTGAGAGGCTCCTTAGGGTTTGGTAGCAGTCCATGAGTCTTTTAGAGGCTGTCCAAAGTGCCCTTGGTCCCATATGTGCCTTCTTTGTGCATGGGTGAAGGCAAAAACGAGATGCATGTGATGGGGGGCAAGTGGGGGCCCTTTGGTCTTTTTAATTGCTGCCTAAGGTCTTCAAAATGTTGCCTAAAGAGTTAAGAGGCTGCCCATGCACTAATAAGGAAGGTGGAGCCTCCTTTTGAATTTTGAATGTGCATGATACTAAGTGGGAAACATGTGATCTTTGGATTTGGCTTCCTTAACAAGCTTGATCTTGAAATCCAATATTTGAATGTGAATCTTGAAGATTTGGATCTCAAAATACTTCCCTTGTTTGGCTCCTCAAATATGGCAACTTGGGATATGGCTTCTTGAATAAGGAAAGTGTGCATTGGGAGGCATTTTCGGCTGCCTAAAATGAGTTTCGGAGGCTGGACTTTCGGCTCTGGGCGCAAGGTTCGGCGGCCGAAGGTGCCGCCGAAGGTGGTCGACTTTCGTCTCTGGAGTCCTCTTTCGGCCGCCGAAAGTGCCGCCGAAGGTGACTGGATTTTGGCTTCCGAAAGTGCTTCCGAAGGTTGCTGAATTTGGGTACTTTTTGGCCTTTTTAAGAGCGTTTTCTTCAATTTGTTTCTTCACACCTAATATTTGCAAAACATGATTAAAACCACAAAATTAGGTAGAATAGGTGCAAATAAACATCAATATGATCATGAAAATATGGACTAAAATATGCTCTATCAAATACCCCCACACTTAGCTTTTTACTTGTCCTCAAGCAAATAAATATAGTCAAATAAGTTTTGTTTGCTCTATATCCTTTTTTCCACTTAAGCTCTTACTCTAGACATTTATTTTGAAGCATTGCAGTGAAGAATATATGCATGAAGATTACTTACCCCCTTTCCTTGTTTCCCTTTGCTTACCATGGCTAGGATTTGTTTTCCTCAAGAGAGACATGCACATTAATTTGTTAAGACTTTTTCTAGCTTTTGGATTGACTTGCCCTTACCTTGAAGTACTTTATTCAGGCTTTTGCACTTTAGATTTTGCTTGGAAAGGTCACCAACCTATTTTTGATGTTATGGTTTATATTTTTCAGTTGGTCACCTATCCAAGTGGCTAGTAGCTTTTATTTTTGTACTTTTGAGGTCTATGCCTTTGCTGAATTTTCTTTCTCTCAATGATTTGGGCAAATCAACACCAATTGCTAAATCAAGTCACATTAAGTTCATTCACACAACTTTAATTTATTCTCAATCAATTGAGGGTCATCAATATATTTTTCACCATTGGCAAGCTCAAAGATTCAATTCAAAAGGCAATTCTCAAACATGAATACAACTCACTGCAATTGATTCAACATAAGTGTAAAGAGTTATCACATCAATGGGGTCATGGAAAGAAGAACTTATCTAACATAGTTCATAAGTTTGAGTAGAGCAAAACAAAAGAAGAAGAAGGTTGTGGTTGTGTGTGTTTTATTGAAAGCATAAACAAATAACAAATTAAAATTCAACTGTGGCTAATTAACTAAAAGGAACTTTAAAACTGAAAGGGAAAAGAAAAAAATTTTTTGCAATCTGAAAGCATGAGAAATTGTAGAAGGGAAGAGGAAGAAAGAAAAGAAAAGGGAGAAGAAGAAGGGAAGAAGAAGAAGAAAGAGAGATATGCACCCCCACACTTAAATCATGCATTGTTCTCAATGTAAAAGAGAAGAGAGAAAAAGAGAACAAAGGAATCTGAATACTCCCCTGGGGTGTGGTATGCATGCCATGATCCTCTAGGCAGAGTGAGTGACGAACAGATGTTCGTGTGGGAACTCTTCTTTGACTGGGCATGGCTCAGAACTATAGGGAAGTCGGCTGAGGTGGTCTGCCACAAGATTCTCTTTGCCTTTCTTGTCTCTTATCTCAAGATCAAATTTTTGTAGAAGTAGAATCCACCTAATGAGCCTTGGTTTTGCTTCTTTTTTCTTGATCAAGTATCGCAGGGCTGCATGGTCGGAATAGACAATGACCTTGGTTCCTAATAGATATGGTCTGAATTTCTCCAAAGCAAATACAACTACCAAGAGTTCTTTTTCAGTTGTTGTGTAGTTGCTTTGTGTAGCATCTAGTGTGCGGGAAGCATAGTGAATGACATGGGGTGAGTTTCCTACACGTTGCCCCAAGACTGCTCCTACTGCATAATTGCTTGCATCACACATGATTTCAAATGGTAAGTTCCAGTCAGGTCCTTGAATAATTGGAGCAGTCACCAGCAATTCTTTAATTAAATTGAATGCCTTTTTGCAATCTGCATCAAAATCAAATGTTACATCCTGTTGGAGCAATCTGCATAATGGAAAAGTGATTTTTTAGAAATCCTTGATGAATCTTCTATAGAATCCTGCATGGCCAAGGAATGATCGAATGTCTTTAACGTTTGTGGGGTAAGGCAGATTTTTGATAGTATCTACCTTAGCTTTGTCCACTTCAATACCCTTTGCTGAAACAACATGACCTAAGACCATACCTTGATTAACCATAAAATAACATTTTTCATAATTAAGCACAAGGTTAGTCTCAATGCATCTTTGCAAGATCCTTTCTAAATTGGTAAGACATTCATCAAAAGAATTTCCATGAACTGTGAAGTCATCCATAAATACCTCAATTGTCTTACCCACATAGTCAGAAAATATGCTCATCATGCATCGCTGAAAGGTGGCAGGTGCATTGCATAGTCCAAAGGGCATTCTCCTAAAGGCGAAAGTGCCAACAGGGCAAGTGAAGGTGGTCTTTTCTTGATCTTCTGGAGCAACTGGAATCTGGTAGAACCCTGAATAACCATCAAGACAACAATAGTGAGATTTACCTGCAAGCCTTTCCAGCATCTGATCAATGAAGGGAAGTGGGAAATGGTCCTTCCTTGTTGCAGCGTTGAGTTTTCTATAGTCCATGCATACTCTCCATCCATTTTGAACTCTTGTGGGAACAAGTTCTCCTTCAGTATTTGGAACAATGGTAATTCCAGTTTTCTTTGGAACTATATGTACAGGGCTCACCCATTTGCTATCAGAGATTAGGTATATGATGCCTGCATCAAGGAGTTTGACTATCTCTTTTTTCACTACTTCCATCATAGGTGGATTCAATCTTCTTTGAGCATCTCTGACTGGCTTGCATTCGTCCTCCATGTGAATTCTATGCATGCAGGTGGAGGGAGAGATACCTTTGATGTCATCAATGGTCCATCCTATGGCTCTTTTATGTTTTTGTAATACCTTCAAGAGGCTTGCTTCTTCTTGTTGGCTCAATTCATTGGACACTATTACTGGAAGTGTCTTGTTTGCTCCCAAGTACATGTATTTCAGATGGTCTGGAAGAGGCTTCAGATCAGAAGGTGGTTGCAGAGGTGGATTAGAAGAGCTTGCTTGCGATGGGGGCTGCTGTGCGAGGTTCGGCGGCCGAAACAATTCTGAGTTCGGCCGCCGAATTCCTTCAGTTTGCGGAATGAGCTGTGGCGATGGATTTGGCTTCCGCAAGTCAGTGGGGTTCGGCGACCGAAAGATGTTCGGCGGCCGAAGTTCGTCTTCTTTCCGCGCAATGTTTTACTCAAGCGGTGCGACAGAAGGCAGTGTCTGAAAGGCAGTGGGGTTCGGCGGCCGAAGGTGGGTTATGTTCGGTGGCCGGATATCTTCTGTCTGCGCAACCTTTATCTACTGAATGCTGCAGATTGTTTCTTTGAGTTTCAGGTTTTCAATCCTGCAAGGATCATCATCTAAAACAGAATCTTGATTTTCATTAAACACATATTGGCTCAAACAATCAATAATATCAAGACCATAAACTGGGGACATATCATGTGGATATTTCATGGCATCATAGACATTGTACTTAATGACTTCCCCTTCAAATTCCATGGTAAGAGTACCATCATGCACATCGATTTTAGTTCTAGCAGTACTTAAGAAAGGATGTCCAAGAAGAATATCAGAACTAGTATTGCAACTATCTTCCTTAGTATCAATCACATAAAAATCAACAGGAAAGACAAGTTCATCTACTTAGACTAAGACATCTTCTAGAACACCTATGGGGTATACCACAGATCTATCAGCCAATTGTATCACAACTCTTGTTTCTTTGAGTGCACATGCATTGAGAGATTTATAGACGGAGAGAGGCATGACATTGATAGATGCACCAAGATCACACATGGCTTTTTTGATACCAACATTCCCAATTTTATAAGAGATAGCAAACATACCTTTGTCCTTGCATTTGGTAGAGAGTTCTCTTTTAATAACAGTAGTAACTACCTCACCTACACTTACTTTTTCTCTTTCAGCAAGCTTCCTTCTATTGGTACAAAGTTCTTTCAGAAATTTGGCGTACCTAGGAATCTGCTTGACAGCGTCTAGCAGTGGTATGTTGATTTTCACTTTTCTGAAAGTTTCAAGGATCTCCTTTTCCTCTTTTTCTTTTTGTGTTCTCTCAAATCTTTTTGGAAAAGGAGGTGGGATGTGAAAACTTACCTTTAGATCAGTCTTGTGTGCAGGAGGTGGTTTAGATTGAGATGGGGAGGCTTCAGGTGGCCTTGGTTCTTGCGCAGGGGGTGTCTTTTGTTCAACTTCCTTCTCTTGCTCATGATTAGCATCTTGAAGCTCTTTGCCACTTCTTAAAGTGATGGCACTAACATTTTGTCTAGGGTTAGTTTCAGTTTGAGAAGGGAGCTTACCTTGGGATTCAGATCTGCCGATGGATGCAACCAGTTGGCCTATCTCTTGTCACATGCCTTACATGGTGTTTACCATTGTTTCCATCATTGTTTGCATAATCTTTTCAAGGTTCTGATTTGGATTTGAAGGTGCTGGTTGGGCTTGATTTCTTTGATAATTTTGGTAATTCTGATCATTGTTGGCCTTTCCATAGCTAAAATTGGGGTGATCTCTCCAACCTGGATTGTATGTATTGGAATATGGATCATATCTAGGCTGGTTGTTGTACCTCCCAATTGCATTGACTTGATGATTGTCTTCTTGGAGGGTAGGACATTGATCAGTGGGGTGTCCTACATATGAGCAGATACCACATGGCCTAGGAGGCTGGGGTGCTTGAATCTGTTGCACAACATCTACCACAATATTTTTCATAACAGATGTTAGTTCAGACATGGTGGGAAAACTTACCTCATTGGCCCTTTGTAGTTGCCTCTCTTCTCCATACTGCCTAGATGAGGCTGCAAGAGTAGATATCAACTCTTTCATCTCCCTTGGTGACTTGTCTAGGATAGATCCTCCACAGGCTACATTTAAGAGTTTCCTTTCTGATGGAATCAATCCTCCATAGAAGAATTGTATGAGGGCCTTGTCTGACATATCATGTTATGGACAACCTGTACATAGTCTTTCAAACCTTTCCCAATAATCGTATAAGTCTTCAGTTGGTTTTTGCCTTATGCTAGTGATTTCTCTTATTATGCCAATTGATTTAGATGGTAGGAAGTATTTGTCCAAAAAGGCTTGGACCATATCATCCCAAGAGGTTATAGATCCAGGTGGCAAATAAAATAACCAATCCTTAGCATGGTCATCTAATGAAAAGGGAAAAGCTCTTAGTTTAACATGATCTTCAGAGATCCCTTGAGGTCTCATAGATGAACAAATAATTTTAAATTCTTTTAAGTGCTTATATGGATTTTCATTTTCTCTACCTCTAAACTTAGGAAGTATATGTATCAAACCTGTCTTGAGTTCAAAGGGGACTGTGAGAGGTGGATAGGTGATGCAAAGTGGAGCATAATTACCTATAGGAGTTGCTAACTCCCTCATGGTTCTTTCTCTTTGTGCTTATGGCCTATTTGCTGGATTTTCTTGGACTATCTGGCCGTGGACAGCATGTCCATCATAGGCAGCAGCTGGTGCTTGAGGTTCTGCCATTGGTAAAAGATTCGGTTGCTGGAGTACAAAACTTTCAGCGGCCGAAGGTTGATGAGTTTTGGCGGCAGAAGGTTGGGCAGAAGGTTCTTCAGGCGCAGAGGCTTGCTTTCCTAGTCTTCTGAGAGTGCATTCAATTTCTGGATCAAAGGGCAGTGTGTCCCTATGCTCAGATCTAGTCATGAAAGAAAAAATAAACAAACAAGTAAGATCAACTCCTCGGCAACGGCGCCAATTTTTGACAGTGCGGTTGTCGAAGCCGGTCAAAAATAACCTTCTCGGTTATCAACAATTTACAACTGTAGATAGTGGTGAAGGATTGAATCCACAGAGAATTGATTACCTATTTATTTTTCTCAATCAAGATCAAGAGAACTAAGTGAAAACACAATGGAAAGTAAGTAATCAAAGAGAAATAGAAACAAGTGCAAATAAAGTAAAAAGGGGGGTTTTGAGATGATTTGACTAACAACTATTGAAAGCAATTAAAGCAGCAAGTAATTAAAATAAAAGAGGAAATTAATATGAGAAAAGTCTAGTTGAAGATATGGATCCACTTTGGTTGTTTGGGTTGATCATTGAAACATGGTTATCTTGATTGATTCAATAGGTTGGTTATGGGGGTGGAAGACGCTTCTCACCACCACGTCTTTCCTTATGAACAAACTGATTAGGGAACGTCCTCTAACCAATTACTAATCAACAAATTGCCAAGAAACGTCTTGGGCCAAAGGCATCAAAACAATTGCCAATTGCATGAAGAACAAGAAAGATCCAAACTCTAGCTACTCAAATGCATGAGATGTTGCTAGATCATACAATTCCTTAGTTTTTACACCAAGAGTTCTATGGACAGAACATTTCCAGCAATTACGGACTAACAAATATCCTAATCCAACAATCAATTAACTTTGCAATCAAGAATCAAGTGGCCAATTTGATCAAAACAACAAAGCAATCTTAGAATTAAGCACAATTGTATGAATATTGAATAAACCAAAATCAAACACTTTATGTTCAGATCTCACAACCTTTTAAACAACCTTAGTTTCAACCAAACTTCAACTAGAATGAAGGGTTTCAGCCACTCATGGCTGAACCAAAACAGAAAATAAAAGAAAAGAAGAAGAAAAGATGAAGAACTAAGGTGGAGAGAGCCTTGGAGAGGCCTTGCCGATTTCTTGGAGAAGTGGTGGAACCAAATCTGCCTTTCTTGTCTTCTTGAAGCCTTTAAATAGATCTTGAGAGGCTCCTTAGGGTTTGGTGGCAGTCCATGAGTCTTTTAGAGGCTGTCCAAAGTGCCCTTGGTCCCATATGTGCCTTCTTTATGCATGGGTGAAGGCAAAAACGAGATGCATGTGATGGGAGACAAGTGGGGGCCCTTTGGTCTTTTTAATTGCTGCCCAAAGTCTTCAAGATGTTGCCTAAAGAGTTAAGAGGCTGCCCATGCACTAATAAGGAAGGTGGAGCCTCCTTTTGAATTTTGAATGTGCATGATACTAAGTGGGAAACATGTGATCTTTGGATTTGGCTTCCTTAATAAGCTTGATCTTGAAATCCAATATTTGAATGTGAATCTTGAAGATTTGGATCTCAAAATACTTCCCTTGTTTGGCTCCTCAAATATGGCAACTTGGGATATGGCTTCTTGAATAAGGAAAGTGTGCATTGGGAGGCATTTTCGGCTGCCTAAAATGAGTTTCGGAGGCTGGACTTTCGGCTCTGGACGCAAGGTTCGGCGGTCGAAGGTGCCGCCGAAGGTGGTCGACTTTCGTCTCTGGAGTCCTCTTTCGGCCGCCGAAAGTGCCGCCGAAGGTGACTGGATTTTGGCTTCCGAAAGTGCTTCCGAAGGTTGCTGAATTTAGGTACTTTTTGGCCTTTTTAAGAGCGTTTTCTCCAATTTGTTTCTTCACACCTAATATTTGCAAAACATGATTAAAATCACAAAATTAGGTAGAATAGGTGCAAATAAACATCAATAAGATCATGAAAATATGGACTAAAATATGCTCTATCATTTATGTAATAGTTAGATGTGGACATGAAAATGTTGTAATGTAAAGTGTTGAACAGTCATGTAATGTAATGATGATTTTGAGGATTATAATTGTACTTGACCATAGTATGTATGATTAATCCCTTTTGTAAACATCATCTATGTAATGTTTTATGTAAACCAAGCTTAATGTATGATATGTTACCCCATTGGAGCATTTGATGAGGGATCCAGTGTGGGGTTTTATGTTTATGGTTATGTGCATGCACAGGTTAAGCTTGGTAAATGAAAGAAAAGTCTAAAGTTTTTATGCATATGGTTGATCATGTATGGGATTTAACAGGTATACAAGATGTATGTTAGGCTTGCTACGGGTCCCGGTGGCCTTATGCAGATATGGATCCTAGCGCTGGTACCGGTCCGGTTTCCGGGTCGTTACAAGAGCCCTCATCAAATACTCTAGGTGGGTCATCATTACTATAATCAAGCTTGGTCTTTATAAAATATCATTAAAACGTTTCATTAAAAAGATCATGTACCAAAAGAGATTTACATACACTAGGGCCAAGCAAAATTCTATCCCCAATACAATTCTTTACATTACATCACATTATAATATTTTACAATACATGTCCACATCTAACTATTACATAAACACAACTTCAACCTGGAAGACTCCCCGGCCTATCCTGTACCTGCAATCCTGGGGGTTAAGGGAAAGGGGTGAGCTACTAGAGCCCAGTGAGCAGAATAGTAAAACATTATATTTAAAACTTATGCTTTCATGGAATGCATCACATCACAAACAATTCACATCAAGGATGGACTTGTTACCAATAGCCCTTTACATTCCAAAGTGCCGGGACGTAGAATGGGTCAACCGGACTTTCTCTTAAACATAACATATCATAACATTCCAATGTGTCAGGACGTAGAATGAGTCAACCAGACTTTCTCTTACATTATGCCGGGACGTAGAATGGGTCAACTGGACTTCCATACCGTATCGTCGTCATCATATCATATCTAGGGCTAATGGGTCATCCAACATCCATCCACATTAACATCAAAGTATGCAATGCAACATATTCGTGGATTCTAATGTAAGCAACCTAATATATCATGGCATTCGTGATGCATGAACATGCTCAAAATTTATTTACTTTAAAACATAGAGTTCCATTCTACTCACCTCAGGCTGACTCTGAATAGCTAGCACTGTGGGCCTCCTTGGTTCCTCGGGTCTGAACCTACACAGGTGGACTCGAATGAGGTGCCAAACAACTCTAATCATAACTCTAAAATACTCCCCCAAAACCCCCTAAAACATCATAAAACAATCATAGAAATCATGCAAAGGAAGGCTGAACAGGGCACTTTCGGTGGTAGGTTCGGCGGCCGAAAGTCCCTCAAGAGCCGAAACTCAGTCACTTTCGGCGGCACCTTCGGCAGCCGAAAGTCCCTTCCAGAGAGGAAACTCATGCATGTTCGGCGGCACCTTCGACGGTCGAAACTCCCCTCTAGAGCCGAGAGTCTATCTTTCAGGGGCAGGGTTCGGCAGCCAAAAGCTTGCCTCCACAGGCAGGTTCGGCGGCCGAAAGTTCCTTCGGCTGCCGAACCTGAGTTCTTCCAGAAGTAGCAGAACTCAACGCTTATGCACATTTCGCCTCCCAAACCTTCCAAACTCAAGCACAACACTCCCAATCATGAATAAACACAAAGATAAGCATATAGGGGTCTCAAACTATCCTAAACCCCAACCACAACACAAAGCATATACACATACAACATACATTATCCATAAACTCAACATTAACCCTAACAACAAACAACTAACCTAAACATGCATTTCTATCCCATAACCCCTCTTAAAACTTGTTTAAATCATCAAAGGAGACGAGGATCGACGCTTACCTCTTGAAGATCGAGAGAAAAAGTAACCCAACTTGGAGATTTGGGGAAAATAGGTTCCGGAGGTCTCCAAGCTTCCAAACTTCGATCTTTGCTTAAAAACTTCAAAACCAAGTTAAAACTTGTTAGAAACTTGTAGGATTTGAAGGAAAACCTCAAAACCAACCATGGAAGGGCATGAACTCACCTCTGCCCGAAAATGGGGAAAAAAGCTCGCCTATTTTCGGATATTTGGCCTCTTATAGGTGGCTGGCCAAACCACCTTTGGAAGCTAAAGATGACTCCAAAACTCCACCAAGTTCGGCGGCCGAACCTGGAATTTTCTCCATAGTGCTTTTCTTTCAAAAACTTAATTTCTTTCTTACTTAAAACCTTAAAACACTTGAAAACATTGTAGAAAAATATATTTTACCCTTCTAGAGGTTTTCGACATCCGAGTTTCCGCCGGACGATAGGAATTTCGATGCCGAAGTCTAGCCGGGTATTACATTCTCCCCCCCCTTAAGAACATACGTCCCCGAATGTTCACCAAACAAGCAAAACATGGCATAGCATACATAAACACATAACTACACATAGATACTAACCTTAAAAGAGATGAGGGTATTGCTGGAGCATAGACTCCCGTGTCTCCCAGGTACACTCTTCCATGTTGTGGTGATTCCAAAGGACTTTCACCATCGGGATTTCCTTGTTCCTCAGGTTTCTGATCTGTGTGTCAAGGATCCGCACTGGCTGCTCAACATAAGTGAGATCTTCTTGGATCTCCACATCAGGCTCACTAAGAACCTTGCCCGGATCTGACACGAACTTTCGCAACATAGAAACATGGAAAACCGGATGGATTCTCTCCATGGAAGCAGGCAAGTCTAACTTGTACGATACATTCCTGACCTTTTGCAAGATCTCAAAGGGTCCGATGTATCGTGGAGCTAACTTACCTTTCTACCTGTCTTCTGCAGATATCTGTATAACTTTTCTGCCGACTCACAGCAGTCTTGATTCTTTCTCTGATGATTGGTACTACTCTGCTGGTGATCTCTACTAGCTCAGGCCCTGCCAAGGCCCTTTCTCCAACTTTTTCCCAGTAGACGGGTGACCTGCACTTCCTTCCATACAAAGCTTCATATGGAGCCATCGCTATGCTAGCATGATGGCTGTTATTGTAGGCAAACTCCACCAAAGGTAGATGCTGCCTCCAAGAACCGCCAAAATCTAGCACACACATTCTGAGCATGTCTTCAATTGTCTGGATGGTCCTCTCTGACTGTCCGTCGGTCTGAGGATGGAAAGCAGTGTTGAAATCCAACCTGGTACCCATTGCATTCTGCAGACTCCGCCAAAACTTGGAGGTGAATTGGGGTCCCCTATCAGACACTATTGAAACAGGAGCCCCATGCAATCTGACCACTTCATCAACAAATACCTGCGCCAATTTATCCACAGAGTAGCCACTCCTGACAGGGATGAAGTGAGCAGATTTGGTCAGTTTGTCCACAATCACCCATATGGAGTCTAATCTGTTGGATGTTGCCGGTAACCCCACCACGAAGTCCATAGCTATATTCTCCCATTTCCACTCTAGAATCGGCAGTGGGTTAAGCATTCCAGCCGGCTTCTGATGTTCCAGTTTCACCCTCTGACACACTTCACAGGCGGATACAAACTGTGCCACTTCTTTCTTCATAGCTAGCCACCAACAACTCCAACTGTAGTCCTTCATTGATGAGCTTATAGAATTCCCTCACCACCGATCTTCTCTCTGCTGTGATATGGGATAGACTGCCAAGTGATTTCCGGCTTAGGGCATCTGCCACAACATTTGCCTTACCCGGATGGTACTGAATCTTGCAATCATAGTCACTAAGCAGTTCCACCCATCTCCTCTGCCTCAGATTCAATTCCCTCTGACTTAAGATGTACTGCAAGCTTTTATAATCTGTGAAGATCTCACATTTAACCCCGTAAAGGTAATGCCTCCACATCTTGAGTGCAAAGATCACAGCTGCCATCTTTAGGTCATGTGTAGGATAATTCAACTCATGCTTCTTCGGCTGCCTAGAAGCATAAGCAATTACCCTCTCATTTTGCATCAACACACAACCTAGTCCCACACGGGACGCATCACAAAACACTGTGAAGTCTTCATTACTGGTAGGCAGAGCTAACACCGGTGCTGACGTCAACCTTTTCTTCAGCTCTTCAAAGCTTTCCTCACACTGCTCAGACCACACAAACCTCTGCTTCTTCTTGGTCAGTCTGGTCATAGGAGCGACAATTTTTGAGAAGTCCTGAACGAACCTCCTGTAGTAACCTGCCAAACTCAGAAAGCTCTTAATCTCTGTGACTGTAGTGGGTCTAGGCCAGTTAGCTACAACTTCCACCTTCTTGGGGTCCACTTCAATTCCCTGTTCTGACACAACATGCCCCAAGAATGAGATGCTCCTCAACCAGAATTCACACTTGGAGAACTTGGCATACAAGCCATGCTCTCTCAGGGTTTGCAAAACTATCCTCAGATGATGGGCATGCTCCTCTACATTCCTAGAGTACACTAAGATATCATCAATGAAGACAATAACAAAGTGATCCAGGTACTGGCTAAACACTCTGTTCATGAGATCCATGAATGTTGTAGGGGCATTGGTTAACCCGAACGACATTACTAGAAACTCATAATGCCCATATCTGGTCCTGAACGCCGTCTTCGGCACATCTTCTTCTCTTATTCTCAAATGGTGATACCCGGATCTCAGATCTATCTTAGAGAAACAACCTGCTCCAGCTAGCTGGTCAAATAGATCGTCGATCCTAGGCAATGGGTACTTATTCTTGGTAGTGACTTTGTTCAACTGCCTATATTCGATACAAAGTCTCAAGGATCCATCCTTCTTCTTCACAAACAGCACTGGAGCACCCCAAGATGAGGTACTCGAGCGGATGAAACCCTTATCTACCAACTCCTGCAACTGACCTTTCAGCTCTTTCAACTCTGCTGGTGCCATCCTATAGGGAGGGATAGAGATTGGTCTGGTTCCAGGCAGCAATTCTATTTCAAACTCTATCTCCCTAGCAGGTGGTAGTCCTGGAAGCTCGTCTGAGAAGACATCTAAGAACTCTCTGACCACAGGCACTGAGGCGGGCTCCCTAACCTGACTATCCAGCTCTCTCAAATGAGCTAGAAACCCCTAACAACCTCTCCTGAGCAGCCTACGAGCTTGTAGGGCTGATATCAGACCTCTAGGCGTACCCCTCTTGTCTCCTCTGAAGACAACTTCTGACCCATCCTAATCTTTGATCCTGACTACCTTGTCTCTGCAGTCCAAGGTAGCACCATGAGCGGATAGCCAATCCATCCCTAGAATGACATCAAAATCTGTCAAGTCTAGAACCACGAGGTCGGCTGGAAGGCATCTACTCTCAACAAACACTAGACTAAACCGGCAGACTGACTCTGCCACTGATGGATCACAATTGGGTCCACTGACCCAGAGGGGACACTCTAACCCAGAGATTATCAAACCCAACCTCTCAACAGCTCTCAGAGCAATAAAAGAATGAGATGCATCGGGATCCATTAAAGCATACACATCTGAACAACCAATGATGAGATTACCTGACACCACGGTGTTGGATGTGTTCACCTCCTGTTGTGTCATAGTGAAGATCCGAGCTGGAGCTGATGGACCTTCACCTCAAGAACCTACTGAAGAAGAGGCTGCCTCTCTCCCTCGGCCTCTGCCACTGCCCTGAGTCGCGGCTGGAGCTGCCGGCTGTACCACACTGCCAGAAGCTGTTTGCTGGGACTGTGCCATGAAAGGTGCCCTAGGACACTCCTGAACCATGTGTCCCTCTTGTCCACATCTGAAGCAGGCTGTAGTCCCATACCGACACACTCCTTTGTGCAGCTTGCCACACCTCACACATTCAGCAACATCTGAACTCGAGCTCGAGCCACCACCTAAACCCAGACCAGACTTCAACCTGTTCCAGAACTTATTCTTCTTTGGCTTCCTGGTGGTGTTACTCCACTTCTTACTACCCGAAACTGCTGCACTCTGAGAAGAGGGATCCATTCTTCCCCCACCTGGGGCCTTGAAATCTGAAGACTGTGCCACTGACTGTTTAACCTTCCTCTCAATGACGGCACTAGCCTCCATCTTCCAGGCCATATCCACTATAGCATGGAAGCTCTCCCTCTCTGCTGACTGGATCAGAGAGGAATACCTGGAGTGAAGCCTCATGATATACCTCCTAGCCTTCTTCTGATCCGTGTCAAAAGCTTGCCCTGCAAACGGCAATAGCTCCAGGAACCTATTAGTGTATTCATCTACACTCATCTCCTCTGTCTGCCTTAGTTGCTCAAACTCAATCATCTTCAGCTCCCTGGAGCTATCAGGGAAAGCCCATCCTGCAAATTAATTTGCAAACTCCTCCCAGGTCAAACTGTCCAATCTTGGGTCCATATAATTTTTGAACCACTCACGGGCATTTTTGCATTTGAGTGTGAATCCCGCCATCTGAATGGCTGTACTGTCATCTGCCTCTAGCTCATCTGTAATCATCTTCACTGTCTTCAAGTACTTAAAAGGATCATCTCCCGTCTTGAACTTGGGAGTATCCAACTTCAAGTAATCGGTCATCTTAACTTTGCTCCCCTTAGATGAGCTAGGTTTGGGTATTTGGACTTCAGGAGCTACAGGTTCAGGGGATGGTGGAGGAGGTGCAACATTTCCTTGGTTAGGGTTTGTCACATTTGGGTAGAAAGGTGAGGGTGGATACATTGGGTATTAGGGGTATGGTGGATAGTAAGGTGAATAAGGCATGAAGGTAGGGTAGGGGTTAAAGCTGGAGTAATCCGATGTACCCCCCATCGGATACCCTGGGCCCTGTGGAAAGGGTGGATACTGGGGTGGGTAACCAAACCCCGAGGCCTGAGCGCCTCCCTGAGACTCCCCTGTACCCTCCTCAGACATGCTCACATCTAGATTTCCATCCCTTCTCTGATCCTCATCCATCACTTCCCTCACATTAGAAGACCCTCCTCCTAGATCTGTTCCCCTTCTGCTAGTATCAAAAGACCTTCTAGGGTCCCTTGACACTTTCTCTCTGCTTGATCTACATGACATTGCCCTTGGCAATGCGGGGGGACGGGCATCCATGCCCTCATTTTCTGGTGGGACTCCAGTCAATCTCGCTGATCGACGAGTACCTCTCATTTTGCTTACTGAAAAATAACACATCACATAAAACATTAGCATCAAATGGTCCATGTGGAAACACATGAACCTGCATCACATACATAGCATAACATTAATGCACATGCATAAAATCATAGCATTTCACATCATTATTCAAGACAGGACTCCACATCCTATCCTAGTGGACATGATTTTCCTATTGTGCTGGCCCTTCTAAAACATCTATGAGCCCGACACTCTCTAGGTCTGACCATATGAACCTAGGGCTTTGATACTAATCTGTAACGACCCGGAAACCGGACCGCTACCGGCGCTAGGATCCAGATCGACTTAAGGTCGCCGGGACCTGTAGCAAGCCTAACATACATCCTGTTGACAGTGCGGTTGTCGAAGCCGGTAAAAACTAACCTTCTTGGTTACCTACAATTTACAACTGCAGATAGTGGTGAAGGATCGAATCCACAGAGAATTGATTACCTATTTATTTATCTCAATCAAGACCAATAGAACTAATTGAAAACACAATAGAAGGCAAGTAATCGCAAATAGAACAAAAGTAAAATGCAAGGAAAGTAAAAAGGGGATTTTGAGAGTGATTTGATTAATAACTAGTGAAAGTAATTAAAACAGTAAGTAATCAAAATAAAACAAGAAATCAATATGAGAAAAGTCTAGTTGAAGATATGGATCCACTTTGGTTGTTTGGGTTGATCATTAAAACATGATTATCTTGATTGATTCAATAGGTTGGTTATGGGGTGGAAGACGCTTCTCACCACCATGTCTTTCCTTATGAACAAACTGATTGGGGAACGTCCTCTAACCAATTACTAATCAACAAATTGCCAAGGAACGTCCTTGGGCCATAGGCATCAAAACAATTGCCAATTGCATGAAGAACAAGAAAGATCCAAACCCTAGCTACTCAAACGCATGAGATGTTACTAGATCATACAATTTCTTGGGTTTTTACACCAAGTGTTCTATGGACAGAATATTTCCAGCAATTACAGACGAACAAATATCCTAATCCAACAATCAATTAACTTTGCAATCAAGAATCAAGTGGCCAATTTGATCAAAACAACAAAGCAATCTTGGAATTAAAGCACAATTGCATGAATATTGAATAAATCAAAAGCAAACACTTTATGTTCAGATCTCACAACCCTTTAAACAACCTTAGTTTCAACCAAACTTCAACTAGAAAGAAGGGTTTCAGCCACTCATGGCTGAACCAAAACAGAAAATAAAAGAAAAGAAGAAGAAAAGATGAAGAACTAAGTGGGTGAGAGAGGCCTTGGAACCTTGTCGATTTCTTGGAGAAGTGGTGGAACCAAATCTGCCTTTCTTGTCTTCTTGAAGCCTTTAAATAGATCTTGAGAGGCTCCTTAGGGTTTGGTGGCAGTCCATGAGTCTTTTAGAGGCTGTCCAAAGTGCCCTTGGTCCCATATGTGCCTTCTTTGTGCATGGGTGAAGGCAAAAACGAGATGCATGTGATGGGGGGCAAGTGGGGGCCCTTTGGTCTTTTTAATTGCTGCCCAAGGTCTTCAAGATGTTGCCTAAAGAGTTAAGAGGCTGCCCATGCACTAATAAGGAAGGTGGAGCCTCCTTTTGAATTTTGAATGTGCATGATACTAAGTGGGAAACATGTGATCTTTGGATTTGGCTTCCTTAATAAGCTTGATCTTGAAATCCAATATTTGAATGTGAATCTTGAAGATTTGGATCTCAAAATACTTCCCTTGTTTGGCTCCTCAAATATGGCAACTTGGGATATGGCTTCTTGAATAAGGAAAGTGTGCATTGGGAGGCATTTTCGGCTGCCTAAAATGAGTTTCGGAGGCTGGACTTTAGGCTCTGGATGCAAGGTTCGGCGGCCGAAGATGCCGCCGAAGGTGGTCGACTTTCGTCTCTGGAGTCCTCTTTCGGCCGCCGAAAGTGCCGCCGAAGGTGACTGGATTTTGGCTTCCGAAAATGCTTCCAAAGGTTGCTGAATTTGGGCACTTTTTGGCATTTTTCAGAGCATTTTCTCGAATTTGTTTCTTCACACCTAATATTTGCAAAACATGATTAAAACCACAAAATTAGGTAGAATAGGTGCAAATAAACATCAATAAGATCATGCAAATATGGACTAAAATATGCTCTATCACCTGTATACCTGTTAAATCCCATACATGATCATACATTTACGTAAACTTTAAACTTTTTCATTCACCAAGCTCAACCTGTGCATACACTATACAATTAAACATACATACCCCAAACTAGAGCCCTCATCAAATACTCTAGTTGGGTTATCATTACTATAATCAAGCTTGGTCTTTATAAAATATCATTAAAACGTTTCATTAAAAAGATCATGTACCAAAAGGGATTTACATACACTAGGGCCAAGCACAATTCTATCCTCAATATAATTCTTTACATTACATCACATTATAATATTTTACAATACATGTCCACATCTAACTATTACATAAACACAACTTCAACCTAGAAGACTCCCCAGCTTATCTTGTACCTGCAATCCTGGGGGTTAAGGGAAAGGGGTGAGCTACTAGAGCCCAGTGAGCAGAATAGTAAAACATTATATTTAAAACATATGCTTTCATGGAATGCATCACATCACAAACAATTCACATCAAGGATGGACTTGTCACCAATAGCCCTTTACATTCCAAAGTGCCGGGACGTAGAATGGGTCAACCGGACTTTCTCTTACATTATGCCGGGATGTAGAATGGGTCAACCGGACTTCCATACCGTATCATCGTCATCATATCATATCCAGGGCTAATGGGTCATCCAACATCCATCCACATTAACATTAAAGTATGCAATGCAACATATTCATGGATTCTAATGCAAGCAACCTATTATATCATGGCATTCGTGATGCATGAACATGCTCAAAATTTATTTACTTTAAAACATAGAGTTCCATTCTACTCACCTCAGGCTGACTCTGAACAGCTAGCACTGTGGGCCTCCTCGGTTCCTCGGGTCCAAATCTACACAGGTGGACTCGAATGAGGTGCCAAACAACTCTAATCATAACTCTAAAATACTCCCCAAAAATCCCCTAAAACATCATAAAACAATCATAGAAATCATGCAAAGGAAGGCTGAACAGGGCACTTTCGGTGTCAGATTCGGCGGCCGAAAGTCCCTTCAGAGCCGAAACTCAGCCACTTTCGGCGGCACCTTCGGCAGCCGAAAGTCCCTTCCAGAGACGAAACTCATGCATGTTCGGCGGCACCTTCAGCGGCTGAAACTCCCCTCCAGAGCCGAGAGTCCATCTTTCGGGGGCAGGGTTCGGCAGCCAAAAGCTTGCCTCCACAGGCATGTTCGGCGGCCGAAAGTTCCTTCGGCTGCCGAACCTGAGTTCTTGCAGAAGTGGCAGAACTCAGCCCTTATGCACATTTCGCCTCCCAAACCTTCCAAACTCAAGCACAACACTCCTAATCATGAATAAACACAAAGATAAGCATATAGGGGTCTCAAACTATCCTAAACCCGAACCACAACACAAAGCATATACACATACAACATACATTATCCATAAACTCAACATTAACCCTAACAACAAACAACTAACCTAAACATGCATTTCTATCCCATAACTGATAGAGCATAATTTAGTCCATTTTATATTAATATTATTGATAAATATTTACATGATTTATGCTTAATTTAGTGCTTTTAATATTATTTTGCAGAAAATGGTGTAAAAGGACACTTTGGAGAAAATACCCCTAAAACTGCCTTATTTGGAGCAAAAGAGAGCAAGCCTGCTAAGTTGAAATCAAGTCAAGCTAAATATGGAAAGTTCTAAATAAGGAAAGTGGCAAAGAAGGAAAGAACATTCAGCCAAAGCCATTTGAAATTCGAATTTCAAATCAGCAAGTTGCCCTTTCCTTATTCAAGAAGCCATAATTGAAGAGCCAAAGAAGGAAAGTATTTTGAAATTCAAATCTCCAAGATTCATATTCAGATATTGGATTTCAAGATCCCACTCATTAAGGAAGCCAAATCTCAAGATCACATGTTCCCCATTTTATGCCATGCACATTCAAGTTTCCATAAAAGGCTCCACCTTCCTCTTTAGTGAATGGGCACACTCCAAAAATGTGGGCAGCCTCTTGGACACACCTTGGGCAGTATCTTGAAGATCTTGGACAGCAATTAAAAGACTAAAGAGCCCCCACTTGCATGCTCCACGTTTTTGCCTTCACCCATACACAAAGAAGGCACATAACTCACCAAGGGCACTTTGGGAAGTCTCCAAAAGACTCATGGATACTAAAAAGGAAATAGGCAGCCTCTCAACACCTATTTAAAGGCCTCAAGAACACAAGAAGAGGCACAATTCAACTCTCCAAATTCGGCCAAGCAAGGGCAGCCACACTCCAAGGGGCTTCTCCCCTCAATTTCGGTTCTTCTTTCTTCTTTTCTTTAATTTTCTGTTTTGGTTCAGCCATGAGTGGCTGAAACCTTTATTCTAGTTGAAGTTTGGTTGAAACTAAGGTTGTTTAAAGGGTTGTGAGATCTGAACATAAAGTGTTTGCTTTTGATTTATTCAATATTCATGCAATTGTGCTTAATTCTAAAGATTGCTTTGTTGTTTTGATCAAATTGGCTACTTGATTCTTAATTGCAAAGTCAATTGATTGTTGGATTGAATATTTGTTAGTCCGTAATTGCTGGAAATATTCTGATCTAAGAACACTTGGTGTAAAAACTAAGGAATTGCATGATCTAGCACCATCTCATGCGTTTGAGTAGCTAGGGTTTGGATCTTTCTAGTTCTTCATGCAATTGGCAATTGTTTTGATGCCTATGGCCCAAGGACGTTCCTTGGCAATTTGTTAATTAGTAATTGGTTAGAGGATGTTCCCTAATCAATTTGTTCATAAGGAAAGACATGGTGGTGAGAAGCGTCTTCCACCCCCATAACCAACCTATTGAGTTAATCAAGATTACCATGTTTCAATGATCAACCCAAACAACCAAAGTGGATCCATATCTTCAACTAGACCTTTCTCTTATTGATTTCCTCTTTTATTTTTATTACTTGCTGTTTTAATTACTTTCATTAGTTGTTAATCAAATCATCTCAAAACCCCCCTTTTTACTTTCCTTGCACTTTACTTTTGTTCTATTTGCAATCACTTGCTTTCACTTGTGCTTTCAATTGGTTTGATTGGTCTTGATTAAGATAAATAAATAGGTAATCAATTCTCTGTGGATACGATCCTTCACCACTGTCTACAGTTGTATTTGTAGGTAACCAAGAAGGTTATTTTTGACCGGCTTCGACAACCGCTCCTGTCAAAAATTGGCGCCGTTGCCGGGGAATTGATTTTACTTGTTTAATTTTCTTTCATGACCAGATCTGAACGCAGGGACACACTGCCATTTGATCCAGAAATTGAACGCACTCTCAGAAGACTTAGAAAGCACGCCACAGAAGCTTCATCTGAAGCAACAAAATTTTGCCAACAAGCCGCACCAATGGCTGAACCTAATCCACAACTTGTTGCCAATAATGGACATGCTGTCCATGACCAAATAATTCAAGAAAATCCAGCAATTAGGCCCCAAGAACAAAGAGAAAGAACCATGAGAGAATTGGCAACTCCTGTAGGTGACTATGCACCACTTTGCATCGCCTATCCGCCTCTGACAGTTCCCTTTGAACTGAAATCAGGTTTGATTCACCATCTCCCTAAATTTAGAGGTTTGCAAAATGAAAATCCACACAAGCACTTGAAAGAATTCAACATTGTCTGTTCATCTATGACACCTCATGGTGTTTCTGAAGATCATGTTAAGTTAAGAGCTTTCCCTTTTTCATTAGATGATTATGCTAAGGATTGGTTATTTTATTTGCCACCTAGATCTATAACTTCATGGACTGATATGGTCCAAACCTTTTTGGACAAATACTTTCCCCCATCTAAATCAATTGGCATAATAAGAGAAATCACTAGCATAAAACAAAAACCAACTGAAGACTTATATGATTATTGGGAAAGGTTTGAAAGATTGTGTACAGGTTTTCCACAACATGACATGTCATATAGGGCACTCATACAATTCTTCTATAGAGAATTAATTCCTTCAGAAAGGAAACTCATTAACGTAGCCTGTGGAGGATCCATTGCAGACAAAACACCTAGTGAGATGAAGGGACTAATATTCACTCTTGCAGCTTCATCTAAGCAATATGAAGAAGAGGAGCAAACGCAAAGAGGTATCTATGAGGTAAGTACACCATTTGTTGAATCTCAATTTTCAAAACTAACTTCTCTTATGGAAAAGATTGTCCTTAACCAAGCCCAACAAATGCAAGCAATTCCGCCACCTAGGCCATGTGGGATCTATGCTTCTGTAGGACATCCAATTGATCAATGCCCTACCATTCGAGAAGACCATCAGCAAGCCAATGCCATTGGGAGATACAACAATCAGCCTAGATATGATCCATACTCCAACACCTATAATCCAGGTTGGAGAGACCATCCCAATTTCAGCTATGGAAAGTCCAACAATACTCAGAATTACCAAAATTACCAAAGAGACCAAGGTCAACCAGCACCTTCAAGATCAGACCCTCAACTTGAAGAGATGAGGGAGTCTTTCACAAGTGCTTTACAGACCATCACTCAGCGTCTTGACGGATTGGCTACGTCCATGAGAAGATTTGAATCCCAAGGTAAGCTCCCTTCTCAAACTGAGGCAAATCCCAGACAAAATGTTAGCGCTATTACTTTGAGAAGTGGAAAAGAACTTCAAGATGCAAGATATGAAGAAGAAAAGCAACTTACACCATCTGAAACATCCTCCGCGCAAAATCCAAGGCAACCTGAAGCCTCTCCATCACACTCTGAACCACCCCCTGCGCAAAGAGCTGATCCGAAAGTAAGTTTCCACATTCCACCTCCTTTTCCCAAGAGATTTGAAAGAACACAAAAAGAAAAAGAAGAAAAGGAGATTCTTGACACTTTCAGAAAAGTGCAAATCAATATACCTCTGCTAGATGCTGTTAAGCAGATTCCCAGGTACGCTAAATTTCTGAAAGAACTTTGCACTAATAGAAGGAAGCTTGCAGAAAGAGAAAAAGTAAGTGTAGGTGAGGTAGTGACTGCTGTTATTAAAAGAGAACTCCCTACTAAATGCAAAGAAAAAGGTATGTTTGCTATCTCTTGCAAGATAGGGAATGTTGGTATAAAGAAAGCCTTGTGTGATCTTGGTGCATCCATTAATGTCATGCCTCTCTCCATCTATAAATCTCTGAATGCATGTGCTTTGAAAGAAACAAGAGTTGTGATTCAACTAGCTGATAGATCTGTGGTATATCCCATAGGTGTTCTAGAAGATGTGTTAGTCCAAGTAAATGAGCTTGTCTTTCCTGCTGATTTTTATGTGATTGATAATTGCAATGCTAGTTCTGATATACTTCTTGGACGTCCTTTCTTGAGTATTGCTAGAACTAAGATTGATGTGCATGATGGTACTCTCACTATGGAATTTGAAGGGGAAGTGATTAAATATAATGTCTATGATTCCATGAAATATCCACATGATATATCCCCTGTTTATGGTCTTGATATTGTTGACTGCTTAAGCCAGGAAGTTTTTAATGAAAATCAAGATGATATTCTTAACAGTGATTTCTGCAGAGATACTGATCAGGTACAGATTGAGAGCCAGAAAGAGCCAAAACTTAAGGAAACGGTTTGTAGCATCCAACAGATAGTTTGCAGTCAAGCACAGATTGGAGAAAACCCAGTTGCACCACTTCAGAATGGTGTGCAGACCCTTCATGCGCAAAAAGAGGCACCTGAAAGCCTCTTAAACGCGTCCTTACAGCCTCCTGCGCAAAGCAGCCTCCTTCCGCCTCCCTTTCAGTCCACTCCTGCACAAGGAAAGGCACTTGAAAGCCTTTCAAGCACAATAACTCAGTCCCAATCTCAAATCTCGCCCACTCTTTACCCAACGCAGACAAGTCAAGCGCGAATGGAAAATGGTGAGCCTAGTTCAGTCAGCAATCCTTCTCAGAAAATCTCAGAATCAGATCTGAAGCCTCTTCCAGGCCATCTGAAATACATGTACTTGGGAGCTGACAAGACACTTCCAGTAATAGTGTCCAATGAACTGAACCAACATGAAGAAGCAAGCCTCCTAAAAGTACTACAGAAACACAAAGGGGCCATAGGATGGACCATTGATGACATAAAAGGTATTTCTCCTTCCACATGCATGCATAGAATTCACATGGAAGATGAATGCAAGCCAATTCGAGATTCTCAAATAAGACTGAACCCACCTATGATGGAGGTAGTAAAGAAAGAAATAGTCAAGCTCCTTGATGCAGGAATCATTTACCCAATCTCTGATAGCCAATGGGTGAGTCCTGTGCATGTAGTCCCAAAGAAAACTGGGATCACCATTGTTCCAAATGCTGAAGGAGAACTTGTTCCCACTAGAGTTCAAAATGGATGGAGGGTGTGCATGGACTATAGAAAGCTCAACGCTGCAACAAGAAAAGACCACTTCCCACTGCCTTTCATTGATCAGATGCTAGAAAGACTTGCAGGTAAGTCCCATTACTGTTGTCTTGATGGTTATTCAGGTTTTTATCAGATTCCAGTTGCTCCTAAGGACCAAGAGAAGACCACCTTCACTTGTCCTTTTGGAACTTTTGCCTTTAGGAGAATGCCATTTGGATTATGCAATGCACCTGCCACCTTTCAGCGATGCATGATGAGCATATTTTCTGACTATGTGGGTAAGACAATTGAGGTATTTATGGATGACTTCACAGTTCATGGAAATTCTTTTGATGAATGCCTTACCAATTTAGAAAAGATCTTGCAAAGATGCATTGAGACTAACCTTGTGCTTAATTATGAAAAATGTCATTTTATGGTTAATCAAGGTATGGTCTTAGGTCATGTTGTTTCAGCTAAGGGTATTGAAGTAGACAAAGCTAAGGTGGACACCATCAAGAATCTGCCTTACCCCACAAACGTTAAAGACATTCGATCGTTCCTTGGCCATGCAGGATTCTATAGAAGATTCATCAAAGATTTCTCAAAAATCACTTTGCCATTATGCAGATTACTCCAACAGGATGTAACATTTGATTTTGATGCAGATTGCAAAAAGGCATTTGATTTAATTAAAGAATTGCTTGTGACTGCCCCAATTATTCAAGGGCCTGACTGGAGCTTACCCTTTGAAATCATGTGTGATGCAAGCAATTATGCAGTAGGAGCAGTTTTGGGGCAACGTGTGGGAAACTCACCCCACGTCATTCACTATGCCTCTCGCATACTAGATGCTGCACAAAGCAACTACACAACAACTGAAAAAGAACTCTTGGCAGTTGTATTTGCTTTAGAAAAATTCAGACCTACCTCTTGGGCACCAAAGTCATTGTCTATTCTGACCATGCAGTCTTGCGATACTTGATCAAGAAAAAAGAAGCAAAACCAAGGCTCATTAGGTGGATCCTACTTCTACAAGAATTTGATTTAGAAATAAGAGACAAGAAGGGCAAAGAGAATCTTGTGGCAGACCACCTCAGCCGACTTCCATATAGTTCCACACCATGCCCAGTCAAAGAAGAGTTCCCAGACGAACATCTGTTCGTCACTCATTCTGCCTAAGTGATCACACCATACACACCACACCCCAGGGGAGTATTATGATTCCTTTGTTCTCTTTTTCTCTTTTCTTTTACATTGAGGACAATGCATGATTTAAGTGTGGGGGTGCATATCTCTTCTTCCTCTTCTCTTTTTCTTTCTTTCTATCTTCTTATCTCTTTTGCAATTTCTCCTTTCATATTCAAAAAAAAAAAAAAAAAAAAGACAGGAGCGGTTGTCGAAGCCGGTCAAAAATAACCTTCTTGATTACCTACAAATACAACTGTAGACAGTGGTGAAGGATCGTATCCACAGAGAATTGATTACCTATTTATTTATCTTAATCAAGACCAATCAAACCAATTGAAAGCACAAGTGAAAGCAAGTGATTGCAAATAGAACAAAAGTAAAGTGCAAGGAAAGTAAAAAGGGGGGTTTTGAGATGATTTGATTAACAACTAATGAAAGTAATTAAAACAGCAAGTAATAAAAATAAAAGAGGAAATCAATAAGAAAAAGGTCTAGTTGAAGATATGGATCCACTTTGGTTGTTTGGGTTGATCATTGAAACATGGTAATCTTGATTAACTCAATAGGTTGGTTATGGGGGTGGAAGACGCTTCTCACCACCATGTCTTTCCTTATGAACAAATTGATTAGGGAACGTCCTCTAACCAATTACTAATTAACAAATTTCCAAGGAACGTCCTTGGGCCATAGGCATCAAAACAATTGCCAATTGCATGAAGAACTAGAAAGATCCAAACCCTAGCTACTCAAACGCATGAGATGGTGCTAGATCATGCAATTCCTTAGTTTTTACACCAAGTGTTCTTAGATCAGAATATTTCCAGCAATTACGGACTAACAAATATTCAATCCAACAATCAATTGACTTTGCAATTAAGAATCAAGTAGCCAATTTGATCAAAACAACAAAGCAATCTTTAGAATTAAGCACAATTGCATGAATATTGAATAAATCAAAAGCAAACACTTTATGTTCAGATCTCACAACCCTTTAAACAACCTTAGTTTCAACCAAAATTCAACTAGAATAAAGGTTTCAGCCACTCATGGCTGAACCAAAACAGAAAATTAAAGAAAAGAAGAAAGAAGAACCGAAATTGAGGGGAGAAGCCCCTTGGAGTGTGGCTGCCCTTGCTTGGCCGAATTTGGAGAGTTGAATTGTGCCTCTTCTTGTGTTCTTGAGGCCTTTAAATAGGTGTTGAGAGGCTGCCTATTTCCTTTTTAGTATCCATGATTCTTTTGGAGACTTCCCAAAGTGCCCTTGGTGAGTTATGTGCCTTCTTTGTGTATGGGTGAAGGCAAAAACGTGGAGCATGCAAGTGGGGCTCTTTAGTCTTTTAATTGCTGTCCAAGATCTTCAAGATACTGCCCAAGGTGTGTCCAAGAGGCTGCCCACGTTTTTGGAGTGTGCCCATTCACTAAAGAGGAAGGTGGAGCCTTTTATGGAAACTTGAATGTGCATGGCATAAAATGGGGAACATGTGATCTTGAGATTTGGCTTCCTTAATGAGTGGGATCTTGAAATCCAATATCTGAATATGAATCTTGGAGATTTCAATTTCAAAATACTTTCCTTCTTTGGCTCTTCAATTATGGCAGCTTGAGATATGGCTTCTTGAATAAGGAAAGGGCAACTTGCTGATTTGAAATTCGAATTTCAAATGGCTTTGGCTGAATGTTCTTTCCTTCTTTGCCACTTTCCTTATTTAGAACTTTCCATATTTAGCTTGACTTGATTTCAACTTAGCAGGCTTGCTCTCTTTTGCTCCAAATAAGGCAGTTTTAGGGGTATTTTCTCCAAAGTGTCCTTTTACACCATTTTCTGCAAAATAATATTAAAAGCACTAAATTAAACAGAAATCATGTAAATATTTATCAATAATATTAATATAAAATGGACTAAATTATGCTCTATCAATAACCCCTCTTAAAACTTGTTTAAATCATCGAAGGAGGCGAGGATCGACGCTTACCTCTTGAAGATCGAGAGAAAACGTGACCCAACTTGGAGATTTGGGGAAAATGGGTTCCGGAGGTCTCCAAGCTTCCAAACTTCGATCTTTGCTTAAAAACTTCAAAACCAAGTTAAAACTTGTTAGAAACTTGTAGGATTTGAAGGAAAACCTCAAAACCAACCATGGAAGGGCATGAACTCACCTCTGCCCAAAAATGGGGAAAAAAGCTCGCCCATTTTCGGACATGGGGCCTCTTACAGGTGGCTGGCCAAACCTCCTTCGGAAGCCAAAGGTGACTCCAAAACTCCACCAAGTTCGGCTGCCGAACATGAGGTTCGGCGGCCGAACCTGGAATTTCCTCCATAGTGCTTTTCTTTCAAAAACTTAATTTCTTTCTTACTTAAAACCTTAAAACACTTGAAAACATTTTAGAAAAACATATTTTACCCTTCTAGAGGTTTCCGACATCCGAGATTCCGCCAGACGATAGGAATTTCGATGCCAGAGTCTAGCCGGGTATTACAATTCTCTTAAAAGGGTAGCTTAATTTTGAAAGATGGAATTTTAACTTCTTGTGTGTTTAAATTGAACAAAGGGCTTACTTTATCTCTTGAGCAATATGTTTTAAAAGTGAGACTTGTTGTAGTGAACTTTGGTAAAATTAAGTTATTTCTGCTAGTAATTTATTGCATGATACTTGGGTTCTTTGCTTTGAACAATTAAATTTCAATTGGTTGTAGATAAGGCTGCATTTTTGGAAATATAAATTTCTATGCTTGAGGACAAGCAATGTGCAAGTATGGGGGATTCTGATGAGTTATCAAACACTCTGCTTTTTTCATGTTAATTGACTGTGCGGTTGTCGAAGCCGGTCAAAAATAATCTTTTTGGTTATCAACAATTTTACAACTGTAGATAGTGGCAAAAGGATCGAATCCACATAGAATTGATGTAATACCCGGCTAGACCCCGGCATCGGAATTCTTACTTTCCGATGGAATCTCCATTGGAATCTGGAATTCTAGGATGTCAGAGTTTCCTAGAAGGGTAAAATAAAGGTTTTCTAAAATGTTTGTACATGTTTTTATTGTTTTGATCAAGAAAATTTGGGTTTTGAAAAGAAAAGACCAAGGAGGGAAATGCCAGGTTCGGCCGCCGAACCTCACTTTCGGCCGCCGAAGCTGGCTTCCTTTCACTGCCACCGAAACCCAAGTTCAGCTTCCGAACGTGGTGGAGTTGTGGAAGCAGCTTTGGCTGCCGATGGTGGTTGACCGGCCACCTATAAAAGGGTCCCTTGTCCGGAATGGAGGTGAGTTTTCTCTTTCTTTTCGGGCATAGGTGAGTTTTTGTCCTCCTTTGGATGATTTTATGTATTTCTTCAAAGTTTAGCAAGTTTTAAGAAGTTTTTAACTTGGTTTTGAAGATTTTGAGCTAAGAAGCAAAGTTTTGAGGCTTGGAGACTTCGAATCTATTTTCCTTTGCATCTCCGAGTTTGGACCATCAATCCTCTCGATCTTCAAGAGGTAAGCATGGATCCTCACCTCCCCTTATGTTTTAAGGTTGTTTAGAGGGTTGTAAGGGAGTTTTTTATGCATGTTTAAGAGTGGATCTAGAGGTAAAGGTTTATGTTGACCTTATGCTATATGTGTTGCCATGATGATGTTTGTTGGGGTTTAGGCTAGTTTTAAGCCCCTATATGCATGTATAAGGGTATATGCATGTTTTTGAGAGGTTGGATGTTTGTTGTGGGTGTTTGGAAAGGTTTTGGAGGCTGAAAACTTGAGGCTAAATCGGGTTCTGCCTTCTTGGAGAACCCAGGTTCGGCTGCCGAACCCCTTGAGGAGGCTGTTTTGGCCGTCTAAACTCGCCCCCGAAAGTTTGGACTTTCGGCTCTGGAGGGGAGTTTCGGCCGCCGAACATGCCGCCGAAGTTTGGTGACTTTCGTCTCTGGAAGGACTTTTAGCCGCCGAACCCTACCCCCGAAAGTGCCTGACTTTCGGCTCTGGAGGGACCTTCGGCCGCCGAAAGTCCCCTGTCCAGCCTTCCTTTGCCTGTTTTTCCATGCATGTTTGAGATGTTTTAAGGGGGTTTTTAGGGAGATGTTTAGAGTTATATTAGAGTATGTTTGGTCTCTCATTTGAGTCCACCTTTGTAGGATTAGACCCGAGGAACTGAGGTGGCCTACAGAGTTAGCTGGTTCAGAGTTAGTCCAGCATCTGCTAGAGGTGAGTAGAACTGAACTATGTTTTAAAATAATGAAAGTTTTTAGCATGACTCATGCATCACGAATGCCATGTATATGTTAGGTTGTATTGCATTAGTATTCACGAATATGACGCATTGCATTATTTATTGTGAGTGTGGATGGACAACAGGATGACCCATTAGCCCTCTAGATATTATTTTATGTAACAGAAGTCCTGAGGAGCTCCATTGAGAGCCGGGCACAGAGCTTATGTATGTAACAGAAGTCCTGAGGAGCTCCACCGAGGGCTGGGCACAGAGTTGAGGGATTTTTGGGTTAGTCCATCCTTGATGTGATTGATTTGTGATGTGATGCATTTCATGGAAGCATGATTTATTAAATGATTTTTTATTTGTTCTGCTCACTAGGCTCTAGTAGCTCATCCCTCTCCCTAACCCCCAGGTTTGCAGGGCCAGAGGTAGCACAGGGTAGCAGCAAGGGTAAAGATTATGTAATAGTATAGTAGTGGACATGTATTGTAAAACATGATATAATGTAATGTAATGTATATGGAGAATAGAATTGTGCTTGGCCCTAGAGTATGGTTGATCCCTTTTGTATATGATCAGTATATTATGTTTTATGATGTTATGTGTTGAGAACCAAGCTTGATATATGTAATGTTGATCCAACTAGAGCATTTGATGAGGGCTCTAGTATGAGGTTTTATGTTTACAGATAAAGTGCATGCACAGGTTAAGCTTGGTAGATGAAAAGTTTAAAATTTTTTATGGAAATGTATGGTCATGTATGGGATTTATCAGATTCACAGGATGCATAGTAGGCTTGCTACGGATTTCGACGACCTTAAGTCGATCTGAACCCTAGCGCGGGTAGCAGTCCGATTTCCGGATCGTTACAATTGATACTTACCTATTTTCCTTATTAAGACCAAGTAAATAAACTGAAAGTAAAATAAAAGGGGGATTTTGAGATTGGTGAGTTAAACTAATACTGAAAGTAATAAAGTAAAGCAAATAATTAAAGTAAAGAAATTCAATAATGAGAAAAGCTCTAGTTGAAGAATTGGATCCACTTTAGTTGTTGGGATTGATCATTGACACTTAGGTTTCTTTGTTTGATTCAATAAATTGGTTATGGAGGTGGAAGACGCTTCTCACCACCATATCCCTCCTTAAGCATAAATTAATTAGGGAACATCCTCTAACTAATCACTAATCAACAAGTTGCCAAGGAACGTCCTTGGGCCTTTGGCATCTAACAACTGTCAATTGCATTAAGAAATAGAGAGACCTAATTCTAGCTATCCAAATGCATGGTGATATTGCTAGATCATGCAATTTCCTTAGTTTTTACACCAAGAGTTACTTATGTTTGAATAATCCAAGCAATTACGGACTTAAAACTATCCAAACTAACAAATTATTATCTTGTAATCAAGAATCAATTGGCCCTATTGATCTAAACCACAAAAACAACAATGGAATTAAGCATGAAATTGCATAAATATTGAAAAACAAAAGATAAACAATATATGTTCAAATCTCCCAATCCATAAAACAACTAAAGTTTTATTTAATCTTCAACAAGAAAAAGAGGTTTCAGCCACTCATGGCTGAAACAAAACAAAAAATAAAAGAAAGAGAAGAAGAAGAAGGATGTGGCCGGCGGCTTGGAGTGAAGGGAGGTGTGCAATCCGAATGTGTGTCTAAGGGTGGGCGCGTGCGGCTCCTTAGGTGGCTTTTTATAGATGAAAGATGTTGCCCTGGATTTCCTTGATAAGGTGGAGCCTTCTTTTGAATTTTGAATTTTGAATTTTGAATGCTGAATTTGAATTTTGAATTTTGAATTCTTGGGAGGCAAGTGCATCTTCTTGAGATTTGGCTTCCTCAGTAAGGGAAAGACTTGAAGATTTGAAATTTGAATTTCAAATTACTCTGTTGAATGTACTTTCCTTATTTATCTCCTCTTCAGCTGCAACTTGGCTTGTGCAAACATGCTTGTTCTCCTTCATCCTATTTTAGGCAGTTTTAAGAGCATTTTCACCAAATTACCTCTTTACACAATTTATGGCAAAATAAGATCAAAACCACATAATTAAGCAGAAAAAGTATAAATTAATATTAATAACAACATAATAAAATGGTCTAAATTTGGTCTGATAATTAATTTTCATGATTTTATTATATTTTTTATGATAAAAAATGGATTTTTACTTGGATTTTAATTTTGGACAGTTTTGGAGTTAAATATGTTAAAAGGATCTAGCATATGTTGTTTTAGAGTTGTTTGGACTGAAAGGTTCTGAATTGCCCAAGGTTGTGATCCAAGCTCGACGAACAAATAGCAGAGTTTCGGTTTTGACAACTGTACAAAAGTAAAATTATTTCAAATAGCTACAAATAAGATCAGATTTAGGATTAGGATAGCAACAGTAGAATATTGTTAATTTATTTTCTTTTTTTTTAAATTTTAAATATTTTCTTTAATCTTTTTGTTGGAAAAAAGTCTATATAAGGGCTATTTAGAAGTACGAAGGCATCTTTCAATTCATCCCCTGAATTCAACTCATCTCATCCCATCTCTCAGTTTCTATAGTCGAACCACTTTCTTTTCTTCTTTTTATTTTTCTATATTTTTGTTATGACTCTTAGTGGCTAAATACTCTTTTTTAGTTGAAAGTTAATCTAGTTGAATTTTTTTGCAAGTTATGAAATCTAATCTTATTTTCTTTTCATCTTAATTTCTATTTTCATTCTTTTTCTATTTTTGAGGAACATCACCTCCATTGTTGTCTTCTTAAGTATTCAAGAGACCTATTGAATATCCTAACCAGACAACATATTGCTAATTAACTCAAATAAATACGTAATTGTTTAATTGGATTAATATAAGTAGCAATTAGCATATCTATTTATGTTAAGGAATTGAGTGATTTGGTTTAAATAATTCGCTTGTAATTATTAATCAAGTTTGGATTCTTTTCTTAAAATAAATAATTAATTAAATCTACACGCTTATTGGAGTTGTAAATTAATTAGGAATTAATTTAGCATTTTGCAAATTAATTAGGAACACTATAACCAAACAATAGAAAACTAAGTAAATTACCTTTTGAATCAATGATCAACTGATAAATCTCTTAATTTTGATTACCATCTGCTGAGCTTTTAAATTAATTATTTATTTCATCATTCCATCACACTTATTTTATTTCTTCTTAGATTTTCTTGAAATCAAATTTCCAATTGAAATTTCTTTCTTCTTGATGAGTTGCAAAAACTCAAAATTTTTCCTCATTTAATTCCTTGATTTTACTCTAATTTTGATATAAATATTTAATTTGAATTTGAATTTGATTTTGGACAGGTTTGTGAGCAGAAGTTGAGAAAAAGGAAGAAAAAAGGCTAAATTAAAGGATTTTTTATACTGGGAGGCTACAACCTTGACCAAACTTGTAACCCGAGGCGATGGGGAGATAAAATAGATTTTGCCACCTAAGCAAGGATAAGATCAGCTTCAAGTGAAGTCAAATTGAATCAAACTCAATCAGATGAGGATAAAGATCATATTATGATAGAGATAAGATAAGGATAGAGATAAGATAGGGATAATAGATTTTATTTTAAATTTTATATTTTTGTGCCTATATAAAGGCTCCTAGCATTCAACCTGGAGAATCATATTCTACCTCTCACTCTCATTTCCTCTCTTGTTGCCCCCACTCTCTTCTCCATTTTTTTTTCTCTTCTTCTCCTTTTGTTTAATTTTTATAATTTTATTATGGCCATGAGTGGCTAAACATTTATTTTCAGTTGAAGGTTAAATTAAATTGAGGTTTGTTCAAGTTGTGAGGTTATGCACTTTAAATCTCTTCATCTTATTTCTATTTTCTATTAATTTCTGAATTCGAGGAACACCACCTCCATTGTTGTTTTCTTGAGAATTCAAGGGCCCATTGAATCTCTTGGAAAGACAACATATTGCTAATTAATCTAATTAAATTTGTAATTGTTTAATTGGGTTAATAACAAGTAGCGATTAATATATTAATTTATATTAAGAAATTAGTAGATTTGATTTAAATAAAACGCGTGTTTTTATTGATCAAGTTTGGGTTCTTCTCTCTTAATGCAGTTGACTAATTAAATCTACACGCGTGTTGAGATTATTAGTTAACTAGGAATTAATTTAAGCGCGAAGCGGATTAATTTATTCATAAGGAAGAATTGGTGGGATTCGCGTGTTTGACCACTATAACCAAACAATAGATAATAATATGAAATATTTTATTTCTAACCAATGATCAACTGCAAAATACCTCAATTTGATTACCTTCAGCTGAAAGTTTTTTTATTATTTGTTTCTTCAATTTCAATTGCATTATTTATTAATTTTCTTTGAAATTTATTTTTTTTTTGGCTTGCCCAATGCAAAATCACTTTCATAAAAAAAACTATCTTCTTCTCACTTTTTGTATTAAACTACTATTTTATTTCAAATTGGTCATCTAAATTAAACAGGATTAAGGTCTCTGTGGGATCCATTGTAATACCCGGCTAGACTCCGGTATCGGAATTCCAACCGTCCGGTGGAATCTCCGATGTCGGAAGCCTCTAGTAGGGTAGAAATTGTAACGACCCGGAAATCCGGACCGCTACCGGCGCTAGGATCCAGATCGGCTTAAGGCCGCCGGGACCCGTAGCAAGCCTAACATACATCCTGTATAGCTGGTATAATCCCATACATGATCAAACATAAGCATAAACTTTAAAGCATAAAACTGTAAACTTCTTCTTTAACCCGTTTGACCTGTGTATGCACTATGACTGAACTCATAGAACCCCTAGGGTCAGCATACCCCTTTGTCAAACTCGGTCCATCACATGAAACACATAAAATAAAACTCATGTACAAAGGGATTAACCAACTCGGGCCAAGCACAATACTATAACTCTGATCATATAACATAATATCATTATACAATACAACTCTTGTTACATCAATACATAACCTTACATTACATCATGTCCACAACTATTCTATTACATAATCATGACCATGGACGTAACCTGCTGATCTCCTGACTATCTCTATCTACTCTGCACCTGCAAGACTGGGGTTAGGGGAGAGGGGTGAGCTAGAAAGCCCAGTGAGCAGAAACTAAAAATATTTGCTTTAATTCCTCCATTTTTAGGTATCTTATTATTCATTTTATTATTATCATAGTTCCTCCATTTTTAGGTATCTTATTAAGTAACTTCTTCTTATTCATGCTTTCATGGAATGCAACACATCACAAACATATCACATCAAGGATGAATTTGTCACCTATAGCCCTCTACATACTGTAGTACGTCCAACTATACCAGGGGCGATGAGGCCACACCTAGTATTCGCTTACATAACTCATATCATAACAAGTCCAACTACACCAGGGGCGATTAGGCCTCACCTAGTGTTCGCTTACATAACATAGTACCAGGGGCGACCTGGTCTTTCTGTCTCATATCATACCATGGCATATCATATCATATCATATTATCTCATCTCATACTGAGGGCTAAGGATCATCCAACATCCATCCACATCAACAACATATTATGCAATGCATCATATTCGTGAGTTCTAATGCAAAACAACCTAATACATATATCATGGCATTTATGATGCATGGATCATGCTCTAAAAACATTTAATTTCTTAGCTTAAAACATTAGGTTTAGTTCCACTCACCTGAGACTAGCTCTGCACCGATTCTGAAATGGTTGACACTGCTAAACACCTTGGTTCCTCGGGTCCAATCCTACACAGGTGGACTCCAGTGAGGGACCAAACATACATAAACATAACTCTACTATACTCCCCAAAAACCCCCTAAAACATCCTGAAAACATCACGTAAAACATGCAAGAAAAGTCTGGACAGGGCACTTTCGGCGGCACCTTCGGCGGCCGAAAGTCTCGGACAGAGCCGAAACTCCAACTTTCGGGGGCAGGCTTCGGCAGCCTAAAGCTGCCTCCCAAGCTGGTTCGGCGGCCGAAAGTCCCTTCGGCTGCCGAACCTGGTTTCTGCCAAAGGGCAGAAACTTGGTTCTTCTTGCCCATTCCAACCCCCTACACAACCAATCATGCAAAGACCTATTCTACAACATGCATACTCAAGCATACAAGCTCCTAAGGGTCTCAAACTAACTTAAACCCCAACTACAACACACAAGCAAGCCACATTGCTCAAGAACATGCACATTGAACCCATAAACATAACAGAAACTTCAACAAGCCTACTCATGCATTTCTACCCCATAGATCTACTTAAAACTTTCTTAAAACATGCAAGAGAGGTTGGATCTAAGCTTACCTCTTGAAGATCGAGAGGAAAAACGATCCTAGCTTGGAGGTAGGGAGAAATCCACTCTTTGGTCTCCAAGCTCCCAATCTTACTCTAACTTCAAAACTCTTCAAAAAAAACAAGATGTGACTTGTTAAAATCTGTAGGATTTGAGGGAAAACACTTAAAATGACCAAAGGAGGGCTAGAGCTCACCGTCGGCCGAAATGGGAGAGGAAACCTCGCCTGTTTCGGTCACGGGGCCTTTTATAGGGCTGGTTCTGCCACCTTTCGGCGGCCTAACGTGCCCCCACATCTCATGCATGTTCGGCGGCCGAACCTTAAGTCTTTCAAACAAGGCTTTCGGGGGCCAAAGGCGCTCCCAAAACCTATCCATGTTCGGCGGCCGAACCTGGTAAAGCCTCCTTAGGCCTTTTTCATTCAAAACTCATTTTCCTTTTTACTTAAAACATAAAATACCTTAAAAACATTTCATAAAACATGGTTTTCCCCTTCTAGAGGTTTTCGACATCCGAGATTCCACCGGACGGTAGGAATTTCCGATATCGGAGTCTAGCCGGGTATTACAGAAATATGTTTTCATAAAATGTTTTAAGGTATTTCATGATTTTAAGTATAAAAAATTAAATGAGTTTTTGCATGAAAAGTCTTTGGAGGAAAACCCAGGTTCGGCCGCCGAAAGTCAAGTTCGGCCGCCGAACATGCATGCGTTTTGGAGGCACGTTAGGCCCCCGAAAGCATGAGTGAGGGAAGTTCAGGTTCGGCCGCCGAAAGTCAAGTTCGGCCGCCGAACATGGCATGCATGCGGAGGCAAGTTCGGCCCCCGAACGTGGCCTGGCCAGCCACTATAAAAGGGTCACTTAGCCGAAATGGGCGAGCTTTCTCCCATTTTCGGCCACAGCTAGCTTCCGACCTCCCTCTCCCCAGATCTAGTGTTCTTCCTTCAAATCCCCACCATTTTCTTGAGTTTTAAGCTTGCATTGAAGGTTTTGAACTTTTTAAACAAGTTTTGGAGCTTTGGGAACTCAGGAGCTCATTTTCGTGGATCTCCAAGTTTAGGTCGTCTTCCTCTCGATCTTCAAGAGGTAAGGGCCGATCTTAAGCTCCTTATGTGTTTTAAGTAAGTTTTAAGTTGTTTTATGGGTAGAAATGCATGTTAGGCTTTAAGTGGAGTTTATGGGTTTTGATGATGATTTGAACAATGTATGTTGATTTTGTGTGTTTGAAGTGTTGTAGTTGGGGTATTTGATAGTTTGAGACCCCTAGGTGTGATGTATGGTGTTTATGCATGTTTTAGAACAAGTTTATGCATGATTGGTGAGTTTGAAGGCAAAAATGCTTAAGGGAGCCAAGTTTCTACCCTTTGGCAGAAACCAGGTTCGGCAGCCGAAGGGAGTTTCGGCCGCCGAACATGGCTTGAGAGGCAGCTTTAGGCTGCCGAAGCTTGCCCCCAAAAGTTGGAGTTTCGGCTCTGTCCGAGACTTTCGGCCGCCGAAGGTGCCGCCGAACATGCATGAGTTTCGCCTCTGTCTGGGAGTTTCGGCCGCCGAAGGTGCCGCCGAACCTGCCTGACTTTCGGCTCTGAAGGGACTTCCGGCCGCCGAAGGTGCCGCCGAAAGTGCCCTGTCCGGCCTTTTCTTGCATGCTTCCTAGGAGTGTTTTGAGGTGTTTTTAGGAGGTTTTTGGGGGTATGTTTAGAGTTATGTTCTTATTGTTTGGTGCCTCATTTGAGTCCACCTGTGTAGGTTCGGACCCGAGGAACCGAGACCCCCGGTTGTGAGATAGTCGTTCAGAGTTCGTTGTTAAAGCTTCAGTCACCAGGTGAGTGGAACAACCCCTTAAGTTTTAAAGTAAAGTAAATGAATAAATGAATGAATCATAAAGCATTGCCCATGCATCATTATGCCATGCAATATTTCAGGATGTTTGCATTAGAATTCACGAATATGTTGCATTGCATAAATTGATGTTGATGTGGATGGTTGTTGGGTGATCCATAGTCCTCTGATGTTATGCTATGATGATATGTTATGGAAGACCAGCGAGGCCCATTCTACGCCCCTGGCACTATGTAAGAGAAAGACCAGCGAGGCCCATTCTACGCCCCTGGCACTTTAGAATGTTATGTTATGTAAGAGAAAGACCAGTGAGGCCCATTCTACGCCCCTGGCATTTGGAGATGTTGAGGACTAATGGTGACAATACCATCCTTTATGTGATTAGCTGTGATGTGTTGCATTTCATGAAAGCATGATTAAGAAAAAGAAAGAAAAAGTTAAATAATATGATAATAATAATAATAATAAAATGAATAATAATATACCTAAAAATGGAGGAATTAAAGCAAATGTTTTTAGTTTCTGCTCATTGGGCTTTATAGCTCACCCCCTCTCCCTTAACCCCAGTCTTGCAGGTGCAGAGTAGATAGAGAAGTCATCAGAGTAAGAGAAGTTTATGTAATAGCTTAGCTGTGGACATGGTTTGTTGGTAATGTAAAAGTATGAGATGTAATGTAATGTAAGTTTAATAATGTGCTTGACTAGAGTCTGTTGTATTCCCTGTATACATGGTCTTGTATGAGATATAATGTTTTTATGATGCCTATGTAATCCAAGCCTATGTTACGTTATGTTACCCCATTGGAGTATTTGATGAGAACTCCAATGAGAGGTTTATGTTATGTTTGTGCATGCACAGGCTAGGCTTGGCAAAGAAATGTTTGAATGAAAGAAAAGTTTTTAATTTTTATGTATGTTGTTGACCTTGTATGGGATTAAACAGGTTCACAGGATGTATGTTTGGCTTGCTATGGGTTCTGGCGGCCTTAAGCCGACCTGAATCCTAGCGCCGGTAGCGGTCCGGTTTCCGGGTCGTTACATCCATACTCACTTACCCTATATACAAGTTCTTATCAATCAAGAAAAGGGAAGTAAATTTTAAACTGACAGATTCGGCACCAGTCACTTCTCTCTTTTGTTTTAAACAAATTCTTCTCTTTTCTCACTTGGCATTTGAATTAAATAAATTTAAGGTCTATGGGATTAATACTCACTCACCCTATCTATAAGAATTATTAAATTAGAAAGGAAAATTAGTTCTAATTAATAGATTCAACACCCATTAATTAAAAAATTTAGCTTCTATGGGATTAGCAACCCTAACTGTGGGGTTAGCACCCTATCGAGCCTTATTGTTGGGTGCCAATTTCATTGTTCTCTTACATAGGTTTCTTCCCAACAACTTTAAGGATCCTTGCAATCATTTCTTCTAGTTTGCCATTCAAGGTCTCATTTAAGACTTCTTCAATCAAAGGACGAGTGTTGTCATAAGCCATTAGACTCGTTTCTAATACAGTACTGGGAGATCTGACTATTCTCTAAAGTCTACCACCCTCTCTTGTCCAATTAGTTAGATCATGAGTAATATTAATTCTCTTTAGAGCTATGATGGCTGTAAAACACAAGGGGTCAATATGATGCATGAACAAGATATGGATGCGTGAATGTATGCATACATGTGATGATACTTAGTCTTGAACTTTTGCTTGGAACTGGAATTATCTTGAACTAGGTAGATCGATTTAGTAAAGTTGAAGAACCTGTACTGAAAGTGTCTTCCTTATAAAGGGTAGGTTTCTTCGAACATGTAGCACTTCATATATCTATGGCTCATTAGTACAACTAGGCTTACATTAATAGGGATCATAGCCCAAGATGGTTCCTCACCACTCAATAAATAATGACTATCCAACCTAAAAATATAATGTATAAGTGGGCTTCCACTTGCCTCCTAGGAGATGTAATGATCTCAAGCCTATTGCATGATCCTTTGATCATATACATCTAACACATAGGGTAGATAGTTAACACACAACATGCACAAAGGTTCTAAGGCTGCATGTTTCTAAGGTTTAGCATGGGTTCCTTCTCATGCTTTGTCATGGGTCAATGATGACTCCTGCTAGCTAGAACGTTCAATCATTAGGCCCCCTTATAGCAAGCCCAAAGGATAGGCAAAGGTGAATCCTTTTAATATACCTAATGAGTATTAGGCCAGGAAGTTGTGATGCTTCAACGATCGCATTAGCTCGAGTAAAACTAGCATCTCCTCGATCAACACCACAAGGCTAAAAGCTTAATAGTGCATCAATATGTGTAAAGGTGGTCGCGCAATGCATAGATTTCCTAAAAAATACAAAAAATAGAACATAAGAAACATACGAGGTCATATTCTATCCCCAGTGGAGTTGCCAAACTATAGTTACACGAATTCTCTATAATTGGTTAGAGTCTCATCTTCCTATAATACTACTATGGGACCCAGATATTTTAATGCTCAGTGAAAAGCAGAGAAAAGGAGTTTCCACCCTAATAAAAAGCAGGGACAACTAGAAGAATGTGGCTGTACAACATATCCTTAGCAGGGGTTCACTATCCCTTTTTATTCATAACTCAATGGTCTGGATTTGGGACAGTGGGTATGAGAAAGAGAAAGTGTTAGGCAAACCAATACCAACCCCCTAGATTAATTTTTATATACTGTCTTTAAGTATTTATTGAGAAATCTATTTCAAGCAATTGTTTCTAATTATTACACGCACATTAAACACACAAAGTATCTATTTCATATGCATCCATTAGCTTAAGCATGGCGGTTTCTACTTTAACTTAATATAAAGGAGTTATCAAGTTGCCTTAATTAATTATGTTCCTATGCTTATTTCATGTTATTGACTAATTTGCACCAAAGAGGGGAATCTAATCGTACATAATTATCTAAGTTTATATTTAGCATATAGTTAAAAAAGAGGTCTCATTAGGTTTCTAGTATGCATTCTTAAGGTCTAATTTTATGGTCATCTTATCCTAAGATCATTACTATTTAGTTATTTTTCATGCCAAAATGTAAATCACCTTTTAAGCATACATAACCATGTCTCTATCATGCCAAAGTTACTTTTAAATTATAAAATGAGTTACTTAACTTACTATTTAATTACATATATATTAGGTGAAGTGCATAAAGCGAACCACATAGAGAAAGGGAAGAAGAAATGGATAAACTAAAATTAACCTAAGTCCTAAACTAAAGAAAGAAGAAGGAGAAATACTTAATCCCAATTGCTATAAGAAAGGAGAGAGGAGAAAAAAAATTAATTTACAACCCAAAAAATTAATAATTAAAAATTCACTAAGTCTAAACTATTACAAGACCTTAGTTCCTTTACCCTTTGCAGAAAGATCTTCAAGACACTCTAATGGGTCTCCATGTCCAAAGCTTTCACCATACACTTCATAGGTCCAATATAAGAGAAACTTGCTCACTAAAGGGAGAAATGCTATTTGACCAATGTAGAAAAATTAAGAAAAGGAAATCTTCTTTCTTTTTCAAGCTTTTTTACTGCAATTTAACTTACCACAGTTAGAAAAAAAAATTAAATAGGAAATAAATAGAGAAAAAAAGCAAGAAAAATGAATTCAAAAAAGGAAAGAAAATAACTTAAATATGAAAAGAAAATAACTCAAATAAGGTAAGAAAATAATTCAAAAAGAAAAGAAAATAATTCAAATAAGATAAGAAAATAATTCAAATATGAAAAGAAATAAATTAAAAAATGTAAGAAATATTTTTTATTTTTTTATTAAGGTAAGAAATTTATTCTAACATGAAAAGAGATGCTCACAAATATGGTAAGAAATAAAATCAAATAAGGAAAGAAATTTACAAACATGGAAAGAAAAAAAATTAATTAAGACAAGCATAAATTAATATATGGCAATAAATAAATTAAATATAACAAAAAAAATAAATAAAAAAGAAACAATAAAAATTACAGAAATTAGCTAATATATGCACGTCTGAAACCAAATAAAAATAAATCTAAAATACAAAAAAAAAAAAAAAAGCAAATCTCTTATAATTTAGAGAAGAACACTATTTGGCAAACCCTAACTTCCATGAGGAGTCCTAAGTGTCTTCTACTATCTATTTTAATATTCAAATATAAGTTAATAATATAAAATTAAAGATCAAATATAATAAAATTAAAATAAATAACTAAGAATATAAAACTATAAAGATTGTACCTACCGAAAATCCCTACTTGATTGTTGACAATTCTAGCACCAAAAATCAAAATTCAATTCAAATAGTAAACATAATCAAAAAATTATAAAATTTATAAAGATATCTTACACACATATAATGTATAGAATTAAAAAGAAAGACATAAAAATATTTTTATTTTTGGAGTTACTCTAACCGTAATAGGACTGCTATAATACAAGTCATAATCAATACACTAATTTTATTTTTAATATAATACTATATTAGAAACAAAAATATAAAATACTGAAAATATAAAAGTTGTTATTTACTGCTCAAGTTAATTTTAAACTCAAGAATAACTTTATATTAGTAATATAAAGATCAAGTTATTAATCATTGAAATTTTGAATATTGGACGGTAATTTACTAAAATTTTAGATTTACCTCTTTAATTATAAAAATTTATAACTAATTCAACAAAAATCAACAAAATGCAAATAATATATGAAAATTGAAAAATATTTCGTGAAAAATTTAATAAAAATATTTATAGAGTTACAATTTTTCCTAATCAGCATAGAAGATCCGAATAGATCCAATTGCTCATATGGTTTCATACATAAAATTTGTGTTGCCCTTAAATTTCATATCAAAATTGATGTAGGATGTACTCAACACAATCAAATCAATTCAAGAACATGCAAAAAAAAAATTTTATACTATTAAATTATTTATTTCAGTAAATTATTTTGAGAATAAATAAAAAAAAAAAAAAAGAAGAAGAAAAGAGAAATCTAAGGGTGATGACTTGAAGGCTTGAAGAGGGAGGCTTTTTTTTTTTTTTTTTAAATTTGTTGGAGCAAAATTGAGAGAATTTAAAGAGTTAAGGATGAGGAATGGTTTTCACAAGGAAGAATTGATAGAAAAATAATTGTTCATTAGATCTTTGGAGAGAAAAAAGGTATAAATAAGTGCGGAAAAGAAAAAAAAAGAAGAAAGAAACCTTTTATGTTGTTGTTGTTGCTGTTACAGCTATTGTGTTGTTGTAGTACCGGTCTTCTTTTTTCTTTCTTTTTTTTCTCTTTTCTCTTTCTTTTTTTTTTTTAATTCAACTCTTTCTTTCTTTTTTTCAATTTAATTATTCAATTTTGAAATTAATTTTATTACTTGAATAAATTATTTTTATTTGGTTTTATCATTTATCATTTTTTAATTTTATTTTACTTTTTATTATTTATTTATTTAATATTTTTTCATGACATAAAATATCTCTCTATAATTCTAAAAATTAATTTTAAAATGTCGAGACGTGTGTACCTCAATACAAAAAATAAGGGTCTACAGTTTCTCACAAGACCACCTCCAAAGCTATGTATATATAGACTTCTCCATAAGCCATCAACATTCATCTTTAAGGATCTATCCTCTAGTGGCATCTAGGTTTTGTAAATATTATCTTGATTATCTTTTGTTAAAGTTTTTTGTACTCTAGATTAGGGTGAGCAGTATTCGGTTCAAATCGAAAAAACCGACCGAACCGAACCGATTTGAAAATTTGGTTCGGTTTTATATATATTTCGGTTCGGTTTTTAATTTTAAAAATTTCGGTTATTTCGGTTCGGTTTGGTTTTGATCAGAAAAAAACCGAAAAAATCGAACCGAACCGATTAGTAATAATAATATGTTTTTTCAATAATATATAGAAATTAAATCATATTAAAATTAAAATATTTTAATTAAATTTTAAAATATTAAAAATAAAGGGTAAAAAATAAAAAAATTATTAAAAATCGAAACCGATCAAACCGAACCGAATCAAACCGAATCAGACCGGTTCGGTTCGATTCGGTTTCTGACCAAAATCGGTTCGGTTCGGTTTTCATAAACACTCAAATTTCGATTTTCGGTTTATTCGGTTCGGTTTGGTTTTGAACCGAACCGACCGAATGCTCACCCCTACTCTAGATGTCCTTCCAAAGCTTTCAGCATGTCACTCCAAAAAGGAGGGAACATGTCACTCCATACACCTCTGTATGATAATTCTGTAAGTTTTGTAAAACCCAATCTTTCTCTTCTAGGTGAGCATAAAAAAAGTTTGGTCCTGCACCATTAAGGAGAAAGTTAGCCCATAAAACTTTAGTCACATAATATTCATGCAAAAACATGCATTATTGATTCTACTTCCCTATTACAAACGCTACAAGCACTTGAAGAGCTAAGGTGCTGCCTCACATGCTCTTGGTTAAAATTTCGCCTTGAACTGCTAACCATATGAAAGTTATGATCCTTTTAGGCCTTTGCCACTATTAGATTGTTTTTCATCTCACTAGGGCTTGGAAATCCTCAAGATCTGCAAGGTAGAAGTAAGTTAATTTAATAGAAAACATGCCTAAGCTTGCAGCTTGCCAATAAAAAGGTGTCTTGGAAGCTACTATTAATCGAAGGGCGAGAATGCTTGATAACTATACCAGAGTCACAGCTAGAACAAAAGGAGTTATCAAACTCTAACACCACCCAAAACAAGGATTGAAATACTTATGAACTAGATTTAAAAGCATGGAATTTGGAATGGGATGAGTCACTGAATCCAGAATTTGATCCCGTCTAGGAAGCAACTTATTTGTCCAAAAGTGAGCATAATGTCCATTTCCAATAGACCAACACAAACCATTCTTAAATTTTTCCCAAGTAGCTTGAACACCACACCAGAGATTAGAGCAATGGGTGTTCTTAATTAGCAAATGCGCATTTAACTTATATTTAGTGTTAAGAACCATAACCCATAAGTCTTGAGCGTTTTGTATGATTCCCTAGGCAATTTTAAGTATAGAAGCTTCATTCACAAGTATAAAGTCTCGAAAACCAAGTCCTCTAAGCTCTTTAAGTCTTATGATATGTTCTCAAGGCACTAAGTGTAATACCCGGCTAGACTCCGGTATCGGAATTCCTACCGTCCGGTGGAATCTCGGATGCCGGAGACCTCTAGAAGGGTAGAATCATGTTTTATAAAAATGTTTTAATGTGTTTTACGATTTTAAGTATGAAATTAAATGAGTTTTTGCATGAAAAGTCCTTGGAGGAAAACCCAGGTTCGGCCGCCGAAAGTCAAGTTCGGCCGCCGAACATGCATGCGTTTTGGAGGCACGTTAGGCCCCCGAAAGCATGAGTTAGGGAAGTCCAGTTTCGGCCGCCGAAAGTCAAGTTCGGCCGCCGAACATTGCATGGATGCGGAAGCGCATTCGGCCCCCGAACGTGACCTGGCCAGCCACCTATAAAAGGGGCACTTAGCCGAAATGGGCGAGTTTTCTCCCATTTTCGGCCACAGCAAGCTTCCGACCTTCCCTTTGCAACTCTTGTGTTCTTCCTCCAAATCTCTTCCTTTTTTCTTGAGTTTCAAACTCACATTGCACATTTTGAGCATTTAAACCAAGTTTTGGAGCTTTGGGAACTCAGGAGCTCATTTTTGTGGATCTCCAAGTTTAGGTCGTCTCCCTCTCGATCTTTAAGAGGTAAGAGCCGATCTTAAGCTCTTTATGTGTTTTAAATAAGTTTTATGCAAGATCTATGGGTAGAAAGGCATGTTAGGTTATATGTTGAGTTATGAGTTAATATTAATGTTTTGAACAATGTCTGTTGATTGTGTGTGTTTGAAGTGTTGTAGTTGGGGTATATGACTGTTTGAGACCCCTAGGAACTTGTATGCATGTTTTGGTTAAGATTTATGCATGATTTGAGGTTTTGGGAGGCAAGGGGTTCATGTGAACCAAGTTTCTGCCCTTCTGGCAGAAACCAGGTTCGGCCGCCGAAGGGAGTTTCGGCCGCCGAACCCCCTTGTGGAGACAGCATTCGGCTGCCGAAGCTTGCCCCCGAAAGAAGACTTTCGGATCTGTCTGGGAGGTTCGGCCGCCGAAGGTGCCGCCGAACCTGCCTGACTTTCGGCTCTAGAGGGACTTTCGGCAGCCGAACCTGCCGCCGAAAGTGCCCTGTTCAGCCATTTCTTGCATGTTTTTATGTGATGTTTTCATGATGTTTTAGGGGGTTTTTGGGGAGTATTTTAGAGTTATGTTCAAGTATGTTTGGTCCCTCATTTGAGTCCACCTGTGTAGGTTCGGACCCGAGGAACCGAGGACCCCAGCAGTAAGGTCGGCTGCTTCGGTGTTGTCAGAGTCAGCCAGAGGTGAGTGGAACTAAATTTAATCTTTTAAATTAAATGTTTTATCATGTTTCATGCATCATGATTATGCAATAGGATGATTGCATTAGTTTCACGAATATGCCGCATTGCATCATGTGTTGTTGATGTGGGTGAATGTTGGATGACCCAATTAGTCCATGACAAGAATACCAGGACCCCATTCTACGGCCTGGCACGGAAATGAAAGACCAGGACCCCATTCTACGGCCTGGCACGATTGTGGACTCGAAGACCAGGAGCCCAGAAGAGGCCCTGGAATAATGGTAAGTAATGTATGTATGACAGGAAGACCAGGACCCCATGCTACGGCCTGGCACCATGTTAGCTTGGACTAATTGGTGACAAGTTCACCCAACCCTTATGTGAATTGTCTGTGTTATGATGCATTTCATTAAAGCATAGTGTTAAAATGTTTTATAGTTCAGCTCACTGGGCTTTTAGCTCACCCCTCTCCCTTTACCCCCAGGCTTGCAGGTACAGTATAGTGCGGGAGTCCGGATAGAGTAAAGAAGTCATGCTTATGTAATAGCTAGCAATGGACATGATCAAATTGTAATGTAAAAGTACAGTATAGTTATGTAATGAGGTTTATGGATGTTAGTGTGTGCTTGACCATAGATTGTGCTATCCCTTTAACACATGATCTTAGAGATTTTTTTGCGATGTTTATGTAAACCAACTCAACGTATGTTATGTCACCCCTTGGGGGCACTGATGAGATCCCACAGAGGGATCAATGTTATGTTAATGTTTATGCACAGGTTGAGTTTGGTTGGTGTTCATGTAAAGAAAAGTTTAATTTTTTTATGTATGTTGTGGATCATGTATGGGATTATACAGGTTTACAGGTTATATGCCAGGCTTGCTACGGGTCCCGGCGGCCTTAAGCCGATCTGGATCCTAGCGCCGGTAGCGGTCTGATTTTCGGGTCGTTACAAAATGGTATCAGAGCCCTAGGTTCATATGGTCGGACCTAGAGTGTCGGGCTCATAGATGTCATAGAAGGTCAAGCACAATAGGAAAGATCATGTCCACTAGGATAGGATGTGGAGTCCTGTCTTGCATGATGATGTGAAATGCCATGATTTTATGCATGTGCATTAATGATATGCTATGATATGTGATGTATGTGATGCGGGTTCATGTGTGCCCACATGAACCATATGATGCTAATGTTTTGTGCTATGTGTACCGTTTTTCAGAAAACAGGATGAGGGGAACTCGTCGATCAGCGAGATTGACTGGAGTGCCACCTGAGGATGAGGGCATGAGCGCCCGTCCTCCTACATTGCCTAGGGCAATGTCAAGCAGGTCCAACAGGGACAGAGCAGTAAGAGACCCTAGAAGGTCTTTGGATCTGGGTAGGAGCAGATCAGTCAGAGGAACAGTTCAGGGAGGAGCGTCAGAGGACATGGGGGATGATATGGATGTAGAGCAGAGAAGGGATGGCAGTCTGGGAGTTAGTATGTCGGAAGAAGGTATGGGAGAATCCCAAGGAGGCACTCAGGCCTCGGGATTTGTTCAGCCACCTCACTACCCATACTTCTCACAACACCCCGGGTATTCGATGGGAGGTACATCGGATTACCCTAGCTTTACCCCTTATCCCACACAGATGCCGTACCCACCTTACTACCCACCATACTCACAGTATCCAATGTATCCACCCCCACCTTACTATCCAAATCCAGTGAACCCTACCTCAGAAAATGTTGCACCACCTCCACCACCTACGGAACCAGCAGCCCCAGTTGCTCAACCTTCTAGACCTAGCTCAGCCAGTGGGAGCAAGGTCAAGATGACTGACTACATGAAATTGGGTGCTCCTCAGTATGAAAAAGGGGATGACCCATTTGTGTATCTTGAAAGGGTTAAAGTAATCACAGATGAGATTGGGGCTGATGATAGTAGAGCCATTCAGATGGCTGGGTTCACGCTTAAGTGCAAGAAGGCACGAGAGTGGTTCAAGAATTATGTGAACCCGAGAGTGGACAGCATGACTTGGGAAGAGTTTGCAAAGGAGTTTGCAGGATGGGCTTTTCCCAATAGTTCAAGGGAGCTGAAGATGATAGAGTTTGAGCAGTTGAGGCAGACGGAGGAAATGAGTGTAGAGGAGTACACCGACAGATTTATGGAGCTGTTGCCTTTTTCTGGACAGAGTCTGGACACAGATTCAAAGAGGTCAAGGAGGTATGTTATGAAACTCCATTCCAGGTATTCCTCCTTGATTCAGTCAGTGGACAGGGAGAGCTTCCATGCCATAGTAGATATGGCCAGGAAAATGGAGGCCAGTGCCATTGTTCAGGGGACAGTTAAGCAGTCAGTGGCACAGTCTTCCGGTTCTAAAACTCCGGGTGGAGGAAGATTAGATCCCTCTACCCTGAGTGCAGCAGCTTCAGGCAGTAAGAAATGGGGTAAGCCCAAGGGTAAGAAGAATAAGTTCTGGAATAAAGTCAAGTCTAGTCTGGGATTTGGGAGTGGCTCAAGCTCTGGTGCGGATAATGCAGTTTGTGCGAGGTGTGGTAAGTCACACAGGGGAGTACGTCGGTTTGGGACGAACACTTGTTTCAGATGTGGTCAAGAGGGGCATATGGCTCGAGATTGTCCAAGAGCAGTCCCGATGGCTCAGTCCCAGCAGACAGCTTCAGGCAGTGTAGCGCAACCAGCAGCTCCAGCCATGACTCAGGCCAGTGGCAGAGGCAGAGGGAGAGGGGCAGCCTCTTCCTCAGCGGGTTTCAGAGGTGAAGGTCCATCAGCTCCAGCACGGATCTTCACAATGACTCAGCAGGAGGCAGATGCATCTAACACCGTGGTGGCAGGTAACTTAATCATTGGTTGTTCAGATGTGTATGCCTTGATGGACCCTGGTGCATCTCATTCTTTTATTGCTCTGAGAGCCGTGGGGAGGTTAGGTCTGATGACTTCTGGGTTAGAGTGTCCTCTCTGGGTCAGTGGACCCAAGTGTGATCCATCTGTGGCAGAGTCAGTCTGCCAGTGTAGTCCTGTGTTTGTTAAGGGAAGATGCTTGTCCGCCGACCTAGTGGTTCTAGATTTGACAGATTTTGACGTCATTCTAGGGATGGACTGGTTATCTACCCATGGTGCTACCTTGGACTGCAGGGACAAGGTAGTTAGGTTCAGAGGTCAGGATGGGTCTGAGGTTGTCTTCAGAGGAGACAGGAGGGGTACACCTAGAGGTCTGATATCAGCTCTTCAGGCTCGTAGGTTGCTCAGGAGGGGATGTCAGGGGTATTTGGCTCATGTGAGAGAGCTTAGCAGTCAGGTTAGAGAGCCCGCCTCGGTGCCAGTGGTGAGAGAGTTCTTAGATGTGTTCCCAGACGAGCTGCCAGGTTTACCACCTACTAGGGAGATAGAGTTCGAGATAGAACTGATGCCTGGAACCCGACCGATCTCTATCCCTCCCTACAGGATGGCGCCAGCAGAATTGAAAGAGTTGAAGGAGCAGTTGCAGGAGCTGGTAGACAAGGGCTTCATCCGACCGAGTACCTCGCCCTGGGGTGCTCCCGTTTTGTTTGTGAGAAAGAAGGATGGATCCCTTAGACTTTGTATCGACTACAGACAGTTGAACAAAGTCACTACCAAGAACAAGTACCCATTGCCAAGGATCGACGATCTATTCGACCAGCTAGCAGGAGCGGGTTGTTTCTCCAAAATAGATCTGAGATCTGGGTACCATCAGCTGAGGATCAGAGAAGAAGATGTGCCAAAGACGGCTTTCAGGACCAGATATGGGCATTTTGAGTTCCTTGTGATGCCGTTCGGGTTAACCAACGCCCCTGCAGCATTCATGGATCTCATGAATAGAGTGTTTAGTCAGTACCTGGATCACTTCGTTATTGTCTTCATAGATGATATCCTAGTATATTCCAGGAATGCAGAGGAGCATGCCCATCATCTGAGGTTGGTTCTACAGACCTTGAGGGAACATGGCTTGTATGCCAAGTTCTCTAAGTGTGAGTTCTGGCTGAGGAGCATTTCATTCTTAGGGCATGTGGTGTCAGAAAATGGAATAGAGGTAGATCCCAAGAAGGTAGAAGCTGTGGCTAACTGGCCTAGACCCACTTCAGTGACAAAGATCAGAAGTTTCTTGGGTTTAGCAGGTTACTACAGGAGGTTCGTTCAGGACTTCTCGAAAATAGCAACTCCTCTGACCAGACTAACCAGGAAGAATCAGAAGTTTCTGTGGACCGACCAGTGCGAGGAGAGTTTTGAAGAGCTTAAGAAGAGGTTGACTTCAGCACCAGTGTTAGCTCTGCCATCTAGTGATGAGGACTTTACAGTCTTTTGTGATGCGTCCCGTGTGGGACTGGGTTGTGTACTGATGCAAAAGGAGAGGGTGATTGCTTATGCTTCAAGGCAGCTAAAGAAGCATGAGTTGAATTACCCCACACATGACCTTGAGATGGCAGCAGTAATCTTTGCACTCAAGATGTGGAGACACTACCTCTATGGGGTAAAATGTGAGATCTTTACAGATCATAAAAGCTTGCAGTACATCTTGAGTCAGAGGGATTTGAACTTGAGGCAGAGGAGATGGGTGGAGCTGCTGAGTGACTATGATTGTAAGATTCAGTATCATCCGGGTAAGGCGAATGTCGTGGCAGACGCTCTAAGCCGGAAGTCACTAGGCAGTCTATCCCACATCACGGCAGAGAGGAGACCAGTGGTGAAGGAGTTTTACAGGCTCATTGAGGAAGGTCTACAGTTGGAGTTGTCTGGTACAGGTGCCTTGGTCGCTCAGATGAAAGTGACACCCGTGTTTCTGGAGCAGGTGGCTCAGAAACAGCATGAGGACCCAGAGTTAGTGAAGATTGCCAGGACTGTTCAGTCAGGCAAGGACAGTGAGTTCCGATTCGACAGTAAGGGGATCCTCCGCTATGGGAGTCGATTGTGTGTACCAGATGACATTGGGTTAAAAGGAGACATTATGAGAGAGGCTCATAATGCAAGATACAACATTCACCCCGGAGCCACCAAGATGTATCAAGATATGAAGAAAGTTTACTGGTGGCCAGCTATGAAAAAAGAAGTGGCACAGTTTGTGTCAGCCTGCGAAGTATGTCAGAGGGTGAAGCTGGAACATCAGAAGCCGGCTGGAATGCTTAACCCGCTACCTATTCCAGAGTGGAAATGGGAGAATATCGCTATGGACTTCGTAGTGGGGTTACCGGCAGCGTCCAACAGATTGGACTCCATATGGGTGATTGTGGACAGACTCACTAAATCTGCTCACTTCATCCCTGTCAGGAGTGGCTACTCTGTGGACAAGTTGGCGCAGGTATATGTAGATGAGATAGTCAGACTGCATGGGGTTCCTGTTTCCATAGTGTCAGATAGAGGGCCCCAGTTCACCTCCAGGTTTTGGCGGGGTCTGCAGAATGCCATGGGTACTAGGTTGGATTTCAGCACTGCCTTCCACCCCCAGACGGACGGACAATCAGAGAGGACCATCCAGACTATCGAGGATATGCTTAGAATGTGTGTGCTGGACTTTGGCGGTTTTTGGAGGCAGCATCTACCTTTGGTGGAGTTTGCCTACAATAACAACCATCATGCTAGCATCGGGTTGGCTCCATATGAAGCTTTGTACGGGAGGAAGTGCAGGTCACCTGTTTGCTGGGAGGAAGTTGGAGAAAGGGCCTTGGCAGGGCCTGAGCTAGTAGAGATCACCAGCAGGGTGGTACCCATAATCAGAGAGAGAATTAAGACGGCTGCAAGCAGACAGAAGAGTTATGCAGACATCCGCAGAAGACTAGTAGAGTTTCAGGAGGGGGATCTGGTATTGCTCAAGGTGTCTCCAATGAAAGGAGTGGTTCGGTTCGGGAGGAAGGGTAAGCTGGCTCCGCGGTACATCGGACCCTTTGAAGTCTTGCAAAAGATTGGGAATGTATCGTACAAGCTAGATTTGCCTGCTTCAATGGAGAGAATCCATCCGGTTTTCCATGTTTCTATGTTGAGAAAGTTCGTGTCAGATCCGGGCAAGGTTCTTAGTGAGCCTGATGTGGAGATCCAAGAGGATCTCACCTATGTTGAGCAGCCAGTACGGATCATAGACACCCAGATTAGGAAGCTGAGAAACAAGGAAATCCCGATGGTGAAAGTCCTTTGGAACCACCACAATTTGGAAGAATGTACTTGGGAGACACGGGAGTCTATGCTCCGGCAATATCCTCATCTCTTTTAAGGTTAGTCTCTATGTATTTCATGTATGTATGCTATGTTGTTTGCTATGTATGTACTAGTTGAGGAACATTCGGGGACGAATGTTCTTAAGGGGGGGAGAATGTAATACCCGGCTAGACTCCGGTATCGGAATTCCTACTGTCCGGTGGAATCTCGGATGCCGGAGACCTCTAGAAGGGTAGAATCATGTTTTATAAAAATGTTTTAATGTGTTTTACGATTTTAAGTATGAAATTAAATGAGTTTTTGCATGAAAAGTCCTTGGAGGAAAACCCAGGTGCGGCCGCCGAAAGTCAAGTTCGGCCGCCGAACATGCATGCGTTTTGGAGGCACGTTAGGCCCCCGAAAGCATGAGTTAGGGAAGTCCAGTTTCGGCCGCCGAAAGTCAAGTTTGGCCGCCGAAAGTCAAGTTTGGCCGCCGAACATTGCATGGATGCGGAAGCGCATTCGGCCCCCGAACGTGGCCTGGCCAGCCACCTATAAAAGGGGCACTTAGCCGAAATGGGCGAGTTTTCTCCCATTTTCGGCCGCAGCAAGCTTCCGACCTTCCCTTTGCAACTCTTGTGTTCTTCCTCCAAATCTCTTCCTTTTTTCTTGAGTTTCAAACTCACATTGCACGTTTTGAGCATTTAAACCAAGTTTTGGAGCTTTGGGAACTCAGGAGCTCATTTTCGTGGATCTCCAAGTTTAGGTCGTCTCCCTCTCGATCTTCAAGAGGTAAGAGCCGATCTTAAGCTCTTTATGTGTTTTAAATAAGTTTTATGCAAGATCTATGGGTAGAAAGGCATGTTAGGTTATATGTTGAGTTATGAGTTAATATTAATGTTTTGAACAATGTGTGTTGATTGTGTGTGTTTGAAGTGTTGTAGTTGGGGTATATGACTGTTTGAGACCCCTAGGAACTTGTATGCATGTTTTGGTTAAGATTTATGCATGATTTGAGGTTTTGGGAGGCAAGGGGTTCATGTGAACCAAGTTTCTGCCCTTCTGGCAGAAACCAGGTTCGGCCGCCGAAGGGAGTTTCGGCCGCCAAACCCCCTTGTGGAGGCAGCATTCGGCTGCCGAAGCTTGCCCCCGAAAGAAGACTTTCGGATCTGTCTGGGAGGTTCGGCCGCCGAAGGTGCCGCCGAACCTGCCTAACTTTCGGCTCTGGAGGGACTTTCGGCCGCCGAACCTACCGCCGAAAGTGCCCTGTTCAGCTATTTCTTGCATGTTTTTATGTGATGTTTTCATGATGTTTTAGGGGGTTTTTAGGGGAGTATTTTAGAGTTATGTTCAAGTATGTTTGGTCCCTCATTTGAGTCCACCTGTGTAGGTTCGGACCCGAGGAACCGAGGACCCCAGCAGTGAGGTCGGCTGCTTCGGTGTTGTCAGAGTCAGCCAGAGGTGAGTGGAACTAAACTTAATCTTTTAAATTAAATGTTTTATCATGTTTCATGCATCATGATTATGCAATAGGATGATTGCATTAGTTTCATGAATATGCCGCATTGCATCATGTGTTGTTGATGTGGGTGAATGTTGGATGACCCAATTAGTCCATGACAGGAAGACCAGGACCCCATTCTACGGCCTGGCACGATTATGGACTCGAAGACCAGGAGCCCAGAAGAGGCCCTGGAATAATGGTAAGTAATGTATGTATGACAGGAAGACCAGGACCCCATGCTACGGCCTGGCACCATGTTAGCTTGGACTAATTGGTGACAAGTTCACCCAACCCTTATGTGAATTATCTGTGTTATGATGCATTTCATTAAAGCATAGTGTTAAAATGTTTTATAGTTCAGCTCACTGGGCTTTTAGCTCACCCCTCTCCCTTTACCCCCAGGCTTGCAGGTACAGTATAGTGCGGGAGTCCGGATAGAGTAAAGAAGTCATGCTTACGTAATAGCTAGCAATGGACATGATCAAATTGTAATGTAAAAGTACAGTATAGTTATGTAATGAGGTTTATGGATGTTAGTGTGTGCTTGACCATAGATTGTGCTATCCCTTTAACACATGATCTTAGAGATTTTTTTGCGATGTTTATGTAAACCAACTCAACGTATGTTATGTCACCCCTTGGGGGCACTGATGAGATCCCACAGAGGGATCAATGTTATGTTAATGTTTATGCACAGGTTGAGTTTGGTTGGTGCTCATGTAAAGAAAAGTTTAATTTTTTTATGTATGTTGTGGATCATGTATGGGATTATACAGGTTTACAGGTTATATGCCAGGCTTGCTACGGGTCCCGGCGGCCTTAAGCCGATCTGGATCCTAGCGCCGGTAGCGGTCCGATTTTCGGGTCGTTACACTAAGGGTGCCCTTCTATCATTGTGAGAGCTTCCCCAGATGAAAGTCCTATACAACTTATCAATATTATCGCAACTGCTTTTGGTAGAAAGGTGGATTGCATGCATACATGGGACTGGCAGAAAAAACTAATTGTGCTAAGGTAATGCGTCTAGCAATAAAGAGCTAGTGTGCTTCTCAGCTAGCTAATTTGGCCTGGATTTTATCGATGATGTACTGGAAGCTTTGTTTATTTGTTTTAGAGTAAATAAGAGGAACTTTAAGATACTTTCTAATGTTTCAGAAGCCTGAACACTCATATTGCAACTAATGTCTTTTCTAGCTCCAATATCCATATTTTTTGAAAGAAAGACATGTTTTGGAGAGATTAATATTTTGCCATGAACTTTGGCAAAAGTGCTCCAACACCTCATTGATGATCACAACTTGACTACTAGAAGCTTCAGCAAAAATAACAAGGTCATTTGCAAAAAATAAATGAGTTAAATTAGGACCTCCTCTATTCAATTGAAAGGGCTTCCACTTACCATTTGCAACTGCATCTTTAATACCGTAAGCCAGCCTTTCTATACAAAGGATAAAAAGGTAAGGAGATAAAGGATCTCCTTACCTTAAGCCTCTTAAAGGGCAGAAAGTCTCAATTAGCTTGTCCTTCCATATTATTTGCATGGATGAGATAGAGATACAATTCATGATAATATTAATAAAATGAACAGGAAGGCCAATATCTAAGAGGGTATCTTTAAGGAAATCCCACCTAATGCGATCTCTGGCTTTTTCAAGATTCACTTTTAGAGCTAGAAAGACTTTTTTTACCTTTCTTGAACCACGTAGAGTGTATAAATTCATGGCAATGATGATGTTATCAACAATTTTATAGCCATATATAAAGCTAATTTGATTAGGTATGATAACTAAAGGGAGAAGGGGTTTCAATATGTTAATAATGACTTTGGTAAAAATTTTATAAAACATAGTTTAAAGAGAAATGGGTCTAAAGTTAGCAATGATAGTAGGATTCCGTTTCTTAGGTATGAGAGAGATGAGGGTATTGTTCCAATAAGGGTCAATAGGCTATCCATAAAAAAAACTTTCCTAATCTCATCTACCATATTCTAACTAATATTATTCTAATATTTTTAAAAAACAACATGCATGAAAGTCATCATATCCTAGGGCTTTCTAGGGTTTCATATAAAAAAATGTTGTATGAACTTCATTAATTGTGACAGGAGTGCACAAACTATTGATATCAAAATCAAGAAAACTAAGGAACATATCTATTAAGTGATAAGAGTAAATACCTGGGTCTTGTTTGTAAAGGTCTCAGAAAAAATCATAGGTCATGTTCTCAAGATCATGTTTGTCCTTGACCCAAGTACCATTTCATCTTTAAGCATCTCAATCCACTTTTTCTTTCTTTGCGCAATGGTTTTGTCATGAAAGCAAGCCGTGTTCCTATCTCCCTACTGAATCCACTCAAATCGAGCCTTTTAGAACCATATAATTTCCTCTCTATAAAGCACTAGTTCAAGCTACCTTTTAAGAATAAGTTCAAGCTACCTTTTAAGGTTAAGTTCAAGCTTAGCAAGGGATTTATATTGCTGAACTTCCAAATGGCACTGAATCCCTTTGCTATGTAAGCAACTTATAACATTCTCAAACCCATAGTTAGAAATAGTGACATCATTAGGTATGAGTTAGGCTATTTTACTATTAGAGCAATTGGCATTAAGGAATGTGCTAACTTACCCCGAGCTACTTAGGGGAGGTGATAGCATAACTCTAAACTGCTAATAACTGAATCATAGAAAACACAAATAAAGAAACAGATATATCCAGAAATAAAGTAGACAGTGTGATTAGCAAGTTAAAAATGAGTCACTTTCGGGAGGTGCTTAGGGTTTTTCGACATGCTCGCTTGAGGTGCTTGTTAAAATTTGACATGCTTACCTAAGTGAAAAGGACTTCTAAAGGCTAAAAGCATAATTTAGTAGGTCAATCTATGCATATTGAAAATTGAAAAACTAAATTGAAATATGGTAAAGAGTTTAGTAGGTTAAAGTGTGACTATGAAAAGTTCAAAGGCAAAATTCAATTTTAATCCTCCATTTTTCCAACTCTTCACCTAAACCCTCCATGTGTCACCTAACTAAGTATAAAAGAAATGACAAAGCAAATAAAAAATGGGTTGTCTTCTTCTACCCACCTTATTGCCGAACCTTATGCCATTGAAAAGCAAATATCTTATTTTTCTTTCTTTCATCAAATCCAAGCCAATCTCTCACTAAATCAACTTATTTCTTTAACCAAAATTCACCCTAAGATCAAGAGCTAAATAAAGAGCTATATATTGAAAGAATTGAAGAAGGAAAAGTTTAGGGTTCCATATGCACCAAACTTGAAAATCAAAGGTAAGCATAGAAATGTGTAGGAATAGCATCTCATTTTTTCATGAATTTTTAATTTTTAATTTATTCAATCTTTCTCTAAGATATAAATTTACGTAAATGAAGGAACATCAAAGGAAAAGGAGATAGCTAGAGAGTAGAAGTGGAAAAGAAAGAGAAATTCAAGAAAAGTTTGGTGTTTGTGTGATTTTATATTTTCTTTTGATTTTCTCATGAATATATGAAATTAGAGATTGATTTTGCTTGCTGAACATGTTGCTTTGATTGTATAAATATGTAATATGAATGTTGGAATGGTGTTTGAAAGGTTTAAGGTAAAGAAATTTAACATAGGGGTTAAAAGTGCAAACCTAGCAGGATAGGTTTTAATAGGATAGCATGTGTTAGTAGCTTCATAACTCATTATGTAGTTATTAAAATTAGACCTAAAATATACCAAATGAAAGGTTAGACAAAGAGTTAAAACTTTCATGAATTGACCAAATTCTGAATTTATAGATAAAATGATTTAAATTGCAAGTGAACCTAAATTGGACACAATAATAAAGCATCCAGAACAGACTGTATTGACTATACCATAACTAATTTTGTACTCAATAAAATTAGTTAAGACCAATGTCAAATGACTCGTAAGAAGTAGACCTAAAATTTTGTAGAGACACTTAAACTTGAATTTAAATGAAAATGCATTCATCTAATATGTTTTATGATACTAGAAACAAGTACCAATACTGGACTGATTAAGACCTTATTGAGCAGCTTGTAAAGAAAAATTCATGACTTAAACTAGGGTGATCGTATTTGCATGAATTATACCTTGTTGGAAAGATAAGACATAAATACACTTTTGTTATAAGAAACCTAAGTCAAATTGTAACTTTAAAGTGCTTGAAAAGTTGATGCAAAATATGGCAGAATACAACCCTCTTAAATTGAAATGCATAAAAATTGACTTGCTTGTTTAATAGGTAAAAATTATGTACGTGCTTGCTTCATCGTACTTGATTTTTGCATGTGCTTATTTGATAATAAAACTTATTTGTGTATGATGATTTCAGTAAAATTTACCATTCTTTACTTGTTAGTGGTATGAAATACAAGAAGCGAATTGGGTTGATGCACTATTGGAATGCTAAGTCGATAAAGTTTTGCACTATTTGCCATGAGTTTCTCATCTTGTTAACCTTGGCATATGTTATATGTATTTTCGAAATGATTTGAAATAGTTTCAAATGACGTATATTTACGTCAAACAAATTGATACATTAAATTAATGATTCTTGGCCTTGATAAACTTAGTAGGAGTCGATGTTAACTTAAGGGCATGACATGCCATATAAATATACAGAGTTAGTGGTACTTCTACCGATACATAATCTATATATCAAGTTATATATCAGGTACCTCATAAGCATGGCCATGGAGCTCTGCTATCACAGTTTTGGCCTTTGAGTCTACCGTTTGGCACCCCGTGCCTACCATTATAACTCCTTATCTACCTAGTCGACCCTACTATGTGTTTGTAAGGGCTAAGAACCTAATTAAGATTGATGCTCGATTTTTGTGAAATTATCAGTGAATGTTAACATATTTGCATATATTGCATGCACTAAGTTATGGTGATTTGCTATAAATATAAAATGTGAAATAGTGGCAAAATAATATATTTTATTGACTCTGAAGGAAATTCTTGGTGCACACAAGGACACATATTGCACTCCTATCTTATACTAAGAAGTTTCACGAGTATGATTTATATCACGTTAACTATACTTTACATGCTTGTAATTATTTACTTAATTATCTATATACATGAATATGCTTGCTCTATTTTATTATCTGTTTGCAATCACCCATTGAGCATTAGCTCAGTGTGCTGGTTTTTACCTCACGCAGGCTATAAATAAAGTAATCACTGCAGAAATCACTAGAGATCAACATCAAACATTGAGACCTATATCATAGCTGGTTGTTTTGAGTCTTCAAGTCATTGTATAGTTATATTTTGGCATGTACATATTAAATAGAGTGGGTTATGAAGGTTATATAAGTTAAAATAATATAATCATGTATGGATAAAGAAAAAGAGCTAAACGTTTGTATGTGATAATATTCATGGAAAAATAAGGGGTGATATTGTTATGGAATGTTTGCCAAATTAAAGAATAGTAAGATATCAAATGATTGTTAATAATTATAAATATGTTTTTCATATGTACTACAAGTTGAAATGCTGATAAAATAGAGAAAACTCTGCTAAAATTTTGTTTAAAATCTCACATTTACTTTAATCACTTTATAAAATTTATATGAACTACCTAATAACTTGGTAATTACACATAAAGTAAATGGTTTAGTTTTGAAATATCTAAGAAAGTATAGTTTGTGATAATCCTTGCTCTGTCGACACCTTGACAGGGTAAGGGGTGTTACACAACTTGCTTTTTTCCTTGAACATATTGTCAAAAACATCTTTATTCCAACATTTAAGCTTGGAACAAAGACCAATTATCCTCAATCACTTGAGCAAAAGAGCTTTGTGTCATTTAGGCAGCTTGAAATATGAAAGGACGAACATTCTCTTTATGTTGTCTACAACTGTTTAATTTGATGAGAATAGGTCTATAATTTGAGTTGAGTCTCGACAAATTAAAGACCACACCTTTAGGATAATGGAACTTCCATGCAACATTAAGAAGGCTCTATCAAGCTTTTTGAATAGATTTCCTCATTGCTAAGTAAATTTAGGACCTTTTCTATCCACCTCAATCATGTTAGCTTGTGTAGTCCAAGTGATAAAATTTTCATTAACTATGGATCAACGCGAGGAGCCTTCTCTATGCATCTATATTTTTTTTATTGCAAGTAGATTCATGCATTAATCAAGTTTGGGAGGCACCCAAATACAAAATAGAAAGGAGCTGATCAGAAAAATCAACTATCCAATTACAAGATAATGCCCAAATAATAAGTTCGTAGCTAAAAATTTGCACTCCTATTAGCATTCCTTTTAATTAGAGAAAGGGCAATACTAAAAATGGGGTTTGTAAATTTATTTATTAAAAAGGATTGGGTTAAAACTTATTTATAAAAAAATAGTGTGCCTTAGCCAGCTATGATTCACAAAATCATCCACTTTTACAATCTTTTAATTACGAAAAACAAAATAATGACATTAAATTTTTTATTGAATTGTTCATTAAAAAAAAAACTAATATGAGCTTGACAAGTTGAAATTATTTATTTAATATTTTTATTTATAAAAAATGAAAATTTAATACAAATTTATAAACAAATAATATATTAATTATTAATTTATAAATATTTTAAATTTTAAATTAAAAAAAGGATGTAAAATGTTGAATATGTCTAAGGTGAGGGTTGGATGTGACTGTGAGTTGCGTCTAGCTTTCAATTTATTATTATTTTTTTCCAATTAAGGCTGGATGTAATTTTAAGTGGCGCAAAACTCTAGTGTGTCGGACTAGATGTAATTCTGAATCGTGATTGAAATTTGTTTAATAAAAAAATAGCTAGACATATCTTTGAATTGTGGTAGGCCAAAAAAAATCACCTTTTAGTAAATACATTTCAATTCAAAATATTTTATAAATAAGTTCCGTAAACCCCACGTTTTGGTCATTTACCCTAGAGAAGATTAGATTCTAGTAAACCATGGTGTTAATAACTGAATAGTACTAAAAAGAGCTCTAATTTCCAAAGGAAGCAATGTTGGGTTTCAATCGGATTGAACGCAGCAGAAGAAATAGAAAAATAAAATTTTTCACCAACATGGATCACGTTTAAATGAAGAAAGCAATAATATTAAAGAGAAAATAAATATCTTTTATTTTATTTGCATAAAAAATATGAGATCATTCATCTTGGTTGGGTTGTCACAAATCACAAACCGTTTAAATGTTCGGTTTCTTACGATGTCCACATAAAATGGCGATAAAAAAACCTTAGAATTGTTTTAAGGGTTTGAGAAGGGGAGAGGTTTTGAGTGCTAGCTCTCTGCCTTTCCTATAAATTCTGGAGGCTCTCAAAAGGTTTCTCTTAGAGATACCACAGGCTCTCATAAGATGCCCTTTTATATTAAAACCCTAGAGTTTCAGTATCATAATATTTATTTATTTAACTAATTAAATAAATAAATTACAACTATGGTTCAGAACTTTAATAAACAGGCCATATAAATTTTAAACAATTTTAATTAAGCTCCTACTTATTAATTAGAGCAAAATCATAATTCTTTCAAATTAAAATTTTATCTCAATGATAATTTACATGCAATCAAGTCTTACTTTATTTAACTTCTCATTTTATTTTCTCATGCAATTCTTTATGTGTGTGACTCATTAGGATCTAAATATGTTGGCAACAAATATAATTAACTAATTAATTAATTTAAAGGTCAAGAATGTTGTCTAGCAATATGTCAAGACTACCTAAATATTCAGAATGTCAAAAGGGATTTGACTTAACCTTTGAGTGCATGGTTTCTTAATGTAATTAATATCCCTTCATCATAAATATCTCGGTTTAATATTTAGTATATGGAACGTATCTGCAATATTAAATCATATTATTAGTTCTCATATATTAGTCATTGACCAATTGAATAAAATTTCAAATCTCATTTGCTAATTTCATTTCACCTTGCACAATGATTTCATGATCATAACAGAGGACAAATGAGACATTCTCTAATTTAATCTAGGGTACTGAATTCTATATCAATCACATAAATACCTTCATACAGTTCCTAATATATCCAATTTATCCCCATTTGTTACTCATGAACTAAGTAATGTGTAAAATGAATCAAAATATAAAAGTCCTTATATAGATTATTTATTGAATTCAAGTTAAAGGATCACTTATCCAACTATCACTTGAGTAATCCATAAACACAGGTTATTTTCCATATGAATTTATCAGACGGATCAGTTCAGTGTACTTATTTATAAAATAAGCACCTACATATTAGTTTTAGATATCCTATATATCTCAACCTATGAGATCAGTTGTTTTCTCTAAAATAAAAGAACATAATATATACCAATCTCAATAGCGCTAATCATTGTCCAATCATTATAAGAACATCGACCAAGAACATTTGAAAATATTACTTAAATGCAATTAAAACCTCACAATTATAACTATATTATAATTTCCTTTGCATAGTAATATAGTCTCATGGACTTTATTTTTACTCGAGATTCAATTAAATTAACACTAAAAATAAATAACAACTTTTATAAAATATATTTAAATACTTAAAATATATATAAAAAAAATCCAACTACAACTAACAGATTAGCTGTAGGGCATATCACTGACAAGCAATACATCAAAATTGCTCACACCGAAAACCATCTCAAAGATGAGGGAGAAAGCTCCAATATCTAAGGCACACTTCATAGCTTCTAACAAGGCTTTTGCTTCACCCACCCCAAAGAGTTGGCGCACTATACCATCTAACAAGGATTCCTTAGCTGATATAGCTGCCAAAGAGTTTGCATCCAACCATGCAACATTTGAGTTAACTTTAATCATCCCAACAAGGGAGGGATATAGGGATCTAGGGATCTAGGGATATGAGAATTTTGTAGTTAGTTCCAAAAAAAAACAACCTAGTATGTAAATCCTATTTAACATTTTAAATAAATTTAATTTGTTATGTGATTATTTTAAATAAATCGATTACATGTTCATTTATTTAAAAAATGTGCTAGTAATATTAATTATAAATTAAAATAAAAACTAATAATATTAATAATCCCAATAGACATGCCCATATTCATCTCCTGTTTTGCTCATCGTGAATTCTAGTTGTCTATCATCACTATCTTTGTCATTCTCCTTCTCAAATTCCTTACTATATTAGTAAGAAATCTTGCTCCTTTGTTATCATTCTTCTTTTCATTGCTAATATTATTAGCCTAGCCTCTTCCATTTCTCCATCAGCATGAATAAATGCGGCATCAAAATCTCTTGACTCTCCTTTTTTGAATTAGGAATCCCACTTCATTGCCATTGTTACAAGAATTCTTTGGACTTCAATTCTAATTTAGAAAACTAGAATTTTGCTTCTCTTGAATTGACTTAGAATTTTCCCTTCTTTTTTTTCCATGATTTGATAATTTCATGCATACACTGAATAATTTGTTGTAGTTCCATGATTCGGTATTGGTACTTATGCAAAAAGCAGAGAATTTGAAGGAAGCAAATAGAAGACAATATCCCAAGAAAGAGTTGATATATATATATATATATATATATATATAAAATCTTTTTAGAGCTGATTATATATCTTAAATGCCTTGTTTACTTTATGGGGAGGGGTGGGATAGAAGAAAGATCTTGAGCAATATTGGTCAATTTATACAATCTAATCCTCTTCTTTCCAATTTAAAGTTCAGTGGTTGTATGGTCAACAAATGCGTTGAAAAATCCTTAACTGATTCTAAAAACACTTGTGTTTATTAAGTTTGTTATTATTGTATTTAAATACTCTGTTTGGACTTATGAGAAAGGTTATGGAGAGTTGAAACAAATATAAAAAAAAATGCATGTTTGGAAAGAGCTAAACTAATGCGAGGGTAAAAGAAGGGAATAAATATTAAATTTTAAGAAATTATATAAATATTGAATTTTAAGGAATTATCTCACTTCTTTCTTTTTACATTCCAATTTGGGGTGTAGGAAAAATTAGCTTTTGAGGGGAAGGAAGGTAAGCCTTACCCTCCTTTCTTTTATTTATACCTCTCTTACCTCTTTCTAAACTATGGTAAATATTTATGTACTTCTCCTTTTCCTTACTTATCTCTTCTTCGCTCCATCTAAATATAGTGTAAGTCTCCTTTTATTTGAAGAAAAATATTTTTGTTATCCTATAGTGTTTGGAGAATTTAAAAAACTAGTTCAAAGGAAAAAGTGGGTAAATATGAGAAATGACTTCAAATTTACAAAGTGGAAATCATTTGCCTAAGCCTCACTCTTTTGAGAGACTCTAAAAGTACAGAAGAAACAAGATGGTCATTTTACACTCATTCTTAAAATTGTAGTAAACAACAGAAAATTATTTATTTGTCAGAAAATACTTTTCATAGACAAGATATTATATGTGAAACAAACGAAATCTAAATTGCTAAATGACCAACAAAAATAAGATATTCATATTACAATTGATAATTTGCACAAAAAAAATGCTACTTTAATTTAAATCTTTAACTTGAGGATAAATTTTATAAGATTATAAACGGTTTGAATAAATTTTTTAATTTGCAAGAATGCAATGATTTTTTTTTATTCAGTTAAGCATCTAAAGGTCTTGAAATAATATGAGCTTGAGAAAGGAAAAGAGGAAGAATATGAGAGAATATTTGGGCTTGATGATTCCTTTTAAGGGATTATACTTGTTACAATGTAGACTAGGAAGGAAATACTGTTATATCCTTAATTACAACCTTAATTACATCACACAATTTCAAAACATACAATCATATCAAATCAAAGCTAATCGAGGCTATTTACAAGTGATATGTTATCATATCTTAACTAGTCTTATATTTATAATCTGAATATTGAATATTTACTCTTTTCATGTATTCCTAAGGTTTCATGTACTCCTAAGGTTGAGAATAATAGCTCAAGAAACTGGAACTTGTTAGCAAGATGGAATCAAGAAGGCTATGATTGGAGAGTTCATTGAATCAAAACTTCTTACAACAATATCAAATCCTTAGAAAGTAAGAATCATATTCCTATAATTGTGATGAAGAAGCTTTTAAAAAGGAGGCTATGCAAACTGAAAATTCTGATAAAGATCAATGCTCATGATGCTAAAGCTATTTTTAGAAAACAAAGAAGTAGTTGCCATGTAGAAAGCGAAAGCATCAAGGGTGGATGTCCAAGAAAAAAGGGGCAGGAAGGGAAAGGAGGTCATAAACACAAGTTTAAAGATTGAGGCATTGGGAATTGTAGAAATTGTTCTTCTCTCTTTTTAATTTTCTTTTATTTTCCTAGTTGTATTATATGCTTTTATGTGTAGATGTATATCATGGCATTGCTATTTCACATCTATATTAAACTAACCATTATAATATTTACAAATTATAGTACCTTAACTAAAGGAAAATGAACCAGTTAATAATGATACGGAATTCAGTAGCACAATACGCTTTGATTTACTTTGTATGTGGAACAATATTGTTAAAGGCATGGAAAGGTGTGGGCGAGGCCAGGCGAAGCACCCTCGCCTTGCTTGAGTGACAAAGGCAAGCGCCCGATGCAGAATACCTTTGTTTTTGTATCACACTTACGTGCGCATATGAAGTAGTCAGACTCCAATGATGAGAATCGCATCTTAGTTCCTTTATATTTAAAATTATTTTTGAAATTTCAAAGAGATATTTAATACCATAAAAAAATAAAAAATAAAAAATAAAATTCAAGAAAATGACATGACCTTTTTGTTTCTTCTTTTTATAGGCTTTTTCATGATATCTAAGGACATTTGGGCTTTAAAAAGAGTGAGCCTGCCTTAAAAAGGAAAGAGTTGCCAAATGAGCCACTCTTTGGGGGCTCATTCGGCCAACTCATTAATAAGGTTGCATTTTTGTAATTTTCAATTTTTAAGGGAGACTCTTTGAGGAGATGATTAAGTGATTGATTGAATAAAAAATTAGTCCAATTAATCTAAGATCATCATGCATGGTCTATCATGTTGCATTCAAAAGGAGATAGGACTCCTTCTCTATATGAACTAGATTTTTGCACCCACAATTATTTAATATTTCTTTTCTAAGCCTAAAGCATTTAGAAAACGCCCTAATGGGCAGCCGGCCTCTCCTCCCCTTCATTTTTAAAAATCCTATTCTCCCATTTAGAAAAAAAATATGAAGAATCCTCATTTCCTTCTCAAGCTTACTGTTGCCCCCTCTTACCATTCTTTCATGTTCTTTTGCTTTCTTTTACCAATCAAAGTAATCTTTGTCTATTAAGAATTAATTCAGGATATAGAAATTATTTTATTTGTATATTCTTTGATTAATCTTGATGTGTTACTGTAACACCCCCTACTCGGTCTAAAGACATACCAAGTCAGTGACGTCATAACTATATTAAAATTCATAAAAAACTATTTTAGATTTTAGTGTCAAAACTATGTTAAAGTTCATAAAAAACTATTTTAGATTTTAGTGTCACATTCAAAACATGCGCAATTTTTTTAATAACATTAAAATTATTTAATTCAAAGAAATCTAATTTTACATAAAAATTAATTCATTCTCTTTAAACCTCATTTTGACATAATACACCTTAAGATTTACTATTCATAATTCGAACAGAAAAACTGCAAGAGTTTCTTCTATATTTTTCATATTTTCTAAACTTGTAACCATGTTTAAAACACTTTTATGTTTTCAACTATAACTCACAAACTTCTTTCATTCAACATTCAACTCAGAAAAACTTTAATGAACTTTCTCATCCAAAAATAGATTCATACCCATTCATCTCAACTTAAGTTCGTTTAGATTCATTATTTCAAAATAAATCATTCATATTCTTTATCAAAGAAATTATACAATAAAGTTAATAAATATTAAAATTCCTTATCTTTAAATACTTGTAAGTACAATATGCATGCATACATGCATGCAATATATATTTGCATTCTATCTAGTGTACATGCCAGTATCTATTACAATTCCTAAAAGTCAAAAGATCTTATATTTATCTAAGGTGTGATGAATTCCATAGCCAATGCATATCTCATATTGTTCATTCCACTAGTAGCTATCACTTTCTACTACCTGCGCATGGTAAAATTCCATGCACTAAGATTGCACTTAGTAGTACTCAACAAATCTTAAATAATGACGTAATAATATATAGAACCATATTGGTAAGTAATAATTGATAAAAATAAAGCATAGATAAATAACGCTACAAAAAAATAGTGATTTAGCGATCAAAATTTTGGTCGCTAAAAGGAAGAATTTGGTCGCTATTATGTAATAGCGACCATTTAGCGACCAAAATGAAATGGTCGGTGTTTGGCCAGTCGCTAAGTTTTAGCGACAATCTGAAAATTAGTCGCTAAAATAGCGACGAATCAGTGACCATTTTTTGATCGCTAATTTGGTGTCATGGCAAATTAAGTATTAGAAATAGTAGTCGCTTTGTGGTAGTAAATTGGTCGTTAAATTTTGGTCGCGAAATAGTCGCTGTTTTGGTCGCTATTTCGTCGATGTTTGGTCGCCACAGGGAAGAGCATTTAGTCGCTATTTCGTCTCAAATTAGTAGTAAAATCAAAAAAGTATTTGTTATTTAATTTGCTTTTGTGGCTGATTAGTCACTAATAAATGCATTTAAATCTGATTCATATCATTTTTTAAATAAATTCATAAACCTGCTATAATATCAATATGTACACATACATTCCAAAACATAAAACATCAAAGATAATATATACACATCAACTTCATTTCATAATTCTGCAATCTAAAAGTCCAAAACATTACTATAGTTCAATACTAAAAAGCTTAAAATATCTCAAAATACATAATGGATCCAAATAGTGTCAAATTCATATCATAAAATATATTATTTAAGTCAATGAGAAATGGCATCATGCTAATCCATATGTGAATCACCAAGGGATCTATGAGCTGGATGAATATTAGATGATGAAGGCATCAATGAGGAAGACTGATGTCCCATCTTCGCTGCCTATAGTTCATCACGCATTTGAGCTATCATCTGATTTTGGTCTTCTACAAGTTTCTGCAAACTATTGTACTTCTCTTCAAACTTTGCTTCAATTTCCTTCTTCCATTCTGGTGATTAGGATGATGGAACATTTGTTAATATTCCCTCAGTTCCTGTTTGAGAGAAGGCAGAAGAGGCAGCACTACCTAAACCATAAACTCGACTTCCTTGCCATCCTTCTGCTGCAGTAATGAACAAATGATTCTCATTAATAGTTCCTCCATCTCCTTCCACATGATCTAATCCCACATACTGGCTTGAATGTTGTTCTTTTAGCTTCAAATAATTTTCCTAGAAAATCACAGAATAACAGTTCAATTTGAATACTAAAGTAAGGAAAAATGCTAATACCTACAAGATATGACAATTATAATACCTGCAAGATATCACATTTACAATACTTGCAAGATATCATAATAGAAATATCAATCACACAACTGAGAATCATAAACAATTTCCTTGTGAGAATCACCTAGATATCAGAATCATACTTGCAACTGAAAATCAATCACACAACTCAAAATCAATCACACAATTGAAAATCAATCACCTAGATATCAAAATCATAGTTGCAAGATATTACTTAGAAAGACAACTTGTTTATATAGAAACTTACATAAACAATTTCAGCTCGTTTATCAACAAATTTGTTGCGATCACTCTTCTTTGTATAGGTGTGGAGAAACAACTCAGCTACTGTTGGAGGAACTTTGTCTGTGTTAGCATTTTGTATGTGTTTAGCATGCTCCTCATGTGTGATGGACCCGCCTATATGTTTAGAAGGACCAGCTCCTTCACCTCCCTTCTCTGTTAGGCGGTTCTTTGAGTACTTCATTGACTTTGCTACATGTTCTGGAGTACTCCAATCTAAATTCCATTTATCCCAAACTTCAACTGATATATAAGCACTCCTCTTTTTTTTTCTTCTTTTCATTTGTCAGAAAGTCTTTGTAATGGGTAGTTGCTTTTTTATTCCATGCCTTCCTCACTATTGTAGCACTTCCCTCATCCCAGTGAAATTCTTTCTGTAAATTAATTTAAAAAACAGATGTATAATACAACATAGATTATAAGACATTTTACCTTTGTTAAAATGCAAAATATATTGCATACCTCAAACTCTTTGAAATAAAAATCTTTTGTGGATTGTGGGATATTCTTCCATGAAGAACCCTCCTCGACATTGTACTTTTGAAAAATCTTTGTGCAGGCACCAAATGTCTTCTTAGAAGGCATAAGACTGTAATAGTTTAATAATGCAAGCATAATTTATAAATATTCAATATAATTATTTTTAAATAATTAACCAAAATGAAAACTAATAACAAAGATATGTAATACTATGATAAGTAATCTTATACATTATACTTACTTTCCGCTTGCATGCACATAACAGTAGGTCCTAGCAACATGTGATGAGGATGTATACGAGTAATCTCCCATGCCCGATGCAGATCTGCTAGCACTCGATCCAGGAATAGAACTTTAAGAAGTTGGGGCAGTGGGAGCAACTGGAGCAAGTGCAGGGGCTGTAGGGGCTAAGTAAGATACAAGGATTGTTGGAGTAAGTGTAGGGGCTCTAAAGTCAGCTGAAGAAGGTGTAGTGGCTATAGTGCCTCGACCATGAACAATTTCTGGATCACCTCGGCCTCGACCTCTACCTGTACCTGTTAAAACACCACGATCAGCATTACGTGCATCTTCTTTACCTCTAACCCTGGCCATATCTGCATAAAAAAAATATCCAACAGGGGATTAGTATGTTATAAAAGTAAAAATAATCAACAATAATAAAAAAGATAATTAGAGCAAAAAAGTTTACTATACAGCTTAGAGTTGACTAATCTAAGCAATATTCATCATTGTCTGAAGTTGAATAATGATATGTCTCTTCATCTTCTTCTTCTTCAACTACTTCCGAAATAAACACTTCACCACCCGCTGGATCATTTAATGTCTCAGATAATCCTTCTTCATTAAAGACTAAAGGCTGCAAAGTTACAGTATCTTCTTGATATGCATCTATTGTTGGCACTGTCGAAGGTACAACAATATTTGGTAATTCAATCACTGGCCTGACTTTAATTTTTATCACAGATTGCCAATCAGACCTTGCTCGTCTTAAAGAAGGATAAGGAATGTAATAAACTTGTTGTGCCTGGCTAGCCAAAACAAATGGCTCATACTTATGAAATCTTCTTCTTTGATTTACATCCATAATATTATACATTAAATGAATTTTCACTCCAACATTTAGTGTAGGATCAAACCATTCACAGTGGAATAGAACTGTCCGCTTCATAGGTAAAGCCGGGTACTCTACTTCAAGAACCTCTATCAACTTACCATAGTAATCACTTGATTGATCACTATAGTTCGTTCCTTTAATGCATACACCACAATTCACCGTCATTCGATTAGCACTTCGTCCTTCAGTGTAAAATTTGTATCCATTTACATAGTACCCTGTGTACACATTCACTGTGTTTAGAGGTCCTTTGGCTAAATCTTGTATGAGAGGATTGTTCATTGTATTGGTTGGTTCATGTACCTATTACAAAAAGTGAACATATAAAATTAATTTTGATTCATTCACCAAATCCATCGTAGTATTGCAAGTATTATAAAGCTTACGTATGCTTTGAACCATGTGGGAAAGTTATTCTCCAATGTGATGTCTACCTCTCCATCGGTAATGTTAGGTGATATCCTCCATAGTTCCTCAATATATATTCTTGCATTAGGAGAAATTATACAACTTTGGTTATTTCCATGAATATATATGCATTTTAGAAGACTATTAAATTTATAATTTGATGGTGAATTTCACTTACTTGATAAATGGCGAAACTTCTTCACAATTTAGTAAGATATATAAATGAGCTGCATTTCTTTCCTCCTTTGTCAATATCCTTTTCTTTGATTGACTTATGGGTCTACCCGGATATTTGAATATTGATAAATTTCCTTTAATCTCCTTATCTTCCACTACACCACCATCATCATTACGTGGAAGCCGTCGATGTCTTATAGAAATATGTGACTCAAAATAGTAAGCACAAAAAGAAGATGCTTCTTCTACCAAGTATGCATTAGCAATTGATCCTTCAACTTTGGCTTTATTTTTAATATTCTTCTTTAAAATTCCATTGTACATGTATTACATAATTAATTAGCATACAAATAAAGCATATTAAATAATTGATACTTTGAGAAAGCAGCAATGATTAATTATTACCGCTCATAAGGATACATCCAACGATATTGCATAGGACCCCCAATGCGAGCTTCATATGCAAGATGAACCGGAAGATGTTCCATCGAGTCGAAGAAACCAGGAGGAAATATTCGCTCCAATTTGCATAGTATAACCGGAATGTCCTCTTCAAGCCTTAGCATATCTTCCTCCCGTAAGATCATACTCGTTAGTTGCTTAAAGAAAATACTTAGCTCGGTAATCGCTTCCCATACTCTCATTGGTAACAATTCACGAAAAGCAATAGGCAACAACCTTTGCATGAAAATATGACAATCGTGACTTTTCATTTCAAATAATCTGTACTTGTTCATGTCGACACATAGAGCCATGTTAGACATATAACCATCAGGAAATCTGAGTCCCTTCATCCATTCACAAATAACTTGTTTTGCCAGTTTGTCCAATACATATATTGCTTTTGGATACCTGCCAGTTTCTGCATTAATCTCCAACTCAGGCCGCTGACATATTTCCCTCATATCTTCTTTTGCTTTTGCATTATCTTTTGTTTTACCCTCTATATTCATAATGGTATTGAACAAGTTATCAAAAAAAATTCTTTTCAATATGCATTACATCAAGGTTGTGTCTAATAAGCAAGGAACTCCAATAAGGTAAATCTCAGAATATGTTATGTTTCCTCCATCCACATGTCTTACTAATAATAGCATTAACATCTGAACCTGGATCTGTCACTCTCATTAATCCAAGACTCTTTATCTCATGCAAAATTTCCTCTCCAGTCCTTACTGGAGGTGCATGTTCAATTACAACTTTATTTTTTCTAAACCATGATTTATTCTTCCGCCATGGATGGTTGTGGTTCAAAAATTTGCGATCATTGTCAAACCAACATTTTTTGCCACCTCTTGGCAAAGTAAATGCATCAGCGTTATCCATACAATATGGGCATGCAAGCCTTCCTGCAGTGCTCCAATCAGAAAGCATGGCAAAAGCAGGAAAGTCACTAATGGTCCATAGCAAAGCAACCCGCATGAGAAAATTTTGCTTCTTATCCACATCATATGTCTCAACCCCCATGTTCCATAATTGTTTTAGTTCTTCGATTAAGGGTTGTAAGAATATATCAATTTTAAATTTAGGATTATTTGGGCCTGGAACTATAACAGTGAGAAATATATATTTTGACTTCATACACAGCCATGGCGGAAGATTATACGGTGTCAGAATGATGGGCCAAGATGAGTACTGTTGGCTAGATTGTCCAAATGGTTGGAATCCGTCAGTAGACAATCCAAGCATCACATTCCTTATCTCTGATCCAAATAATGGATAACATGCATTAAAGTGTTTCCATGCAAGAGAATCAAATGGATGATGCATAACCCCTTCCTCATATTCATGTTCAGCATGCCATCTCATATGGGGTGCTGTTGCGTCTGATGCATAAAGCCGTTGTAACCTTGGAGTGAGAGAAAAGTAATACATCTTCTTATATGGTTTCTGAACAACTTGCTTTGTCAAGCTGTTTACCGTGCGTTTATATCCAGGAAGCTGGCAAAACTTGCATTCTTGTAACTCACTGTCACCAGACCAATATATCATGCAATTATTTCTGCAACAATCAATTTTTTCCACTGGTAGACCCAAACCCTCAATTAACTTTTTTGTTTTGTAAAAATTATCTGGAAGCACATTATCTTCGGGTAGAACTTCTTTCTCAAACTCGAAAATCTGATCAAAACATTTTACAGAGGAATGATGCTCCGATTTCATGTTCATCAAACGTGCCACAGCAAACAGTTTTGTGTGAATATTGCATCCTGGCCATAACTCTTTATTTGTTGCTTGTAACATTTCATATAACCTTTGTGCCTCAGCACTAGGTGCCTCAGCACTAGGTGCCTCCTCCATGAATTCAATTTGAGGCGATAAACCAAACCCTTCAAGTACCATTTCATGGTATCGGCCATTAGTCCCAGTTTGAAAATCATTTTCCATGATAGTTTCAGACAATTGCACACTAGAGGTTCCTTGATCATCCCAACATTCACCATATGCTGTCCACCTGTAGTAATTAGCATTTTTCATCACATGATATCGTACATCGTCCACACTTAGGAATTTGCGATTCGAACACCTTCTCATACTACAAGGACATCATATATTCATACCATCCATACATTCAAGATGGGTTGAAACAAATTGTATGAACTCCTCTAAACCGTTTAAAAATTCGATATTCAACAACCCATCCTTGAGCCTATTATACATTCACTGTCGATTGGCATTCATTTTTCTACACAAGATATATATAGTAAAAATATATAAATTAAATTCAGAGAAATGGGAGAAGGAATTAAAGTAAATTGAGGTAATTTTGATTATGATTTTAATTTTAATTTTAATTACAGTCAATCAGTCAAGTATTGTTGTGCACAATAGTAGCTCAGAGTCCACTTGCAGCAAGTGCCGTTGTGCATAGTGCACTGGCTGTAAGTGCATTACTGGGCAGCAAGTGCAACAAAAGCAAACTGCAGTTGCTGGGCAGCATGTGCACCTTGCTGCTGCGCTTGCAGCAAGTGCAGTGATGCATTGCATAGCATTGCTGCACAACAGATGCTTGCTGCTGCACTTGCAGCAAGTGCAGTGCTGCATAGCATGTGCACATTGCTGCTGCACTTACAGCAAGTGCAGTGCTACATAGCATGTGCACATTGCTGCTGCACTGCACATCAATGCTGCACTTGCTGATGCTTGCTGCTACACTTGCTGGATCTTGCTGCTGTACTTGCAGCAAGTGCACTGCTGCATAGCAGATGCTTGCTGCTGCACAGCATGTGCACCTTGCTGCTGCACTGCACGTCATTGCTGCACAATAGATGCTTGCTGTTGCACTTGCAGCAGGTGCACTGCTGCATAGCAGATGCTTGCTGCTGCACTTGCTGTAAGTGCAGCACTGCACCTTGCTGCCAGCTCTTGCAACTATAATTGTTTTTAAATTATGGAAGGAGTTGATAAAAAATGGGGATGAGAAAATGAGGACTATAGGTCCCTTAGTTGCTGAAACAACAAGTAATGATAAATTTTGGGATGAAATTAGAAAATATAATAGCTATTACTAAGCCATTATATTTATTGATTAAGTTTAGTGATAGTGAAGGTCCAAAATTAAGAGAAATTTAAGAAAAAATGGATAGCATGCTTGTAGAATTAAAGGATATAATGAGAGGTAATAAGCATGAAGATAGTTATGATCAAATGGAAGCTATTGTGTTAGAAAGGTGGGGGAAGATGAAATTCCAATGCATTGTCTGGGTTTTGCTCTCACACTAAGATTTTATGATCACTACTACTTAGAAATACTAGCACCCAGAGGACTACCTAGAAGGGCCCCACAAAGAAGTTACTTTAGGTGTCATGGATGCTTTTGGAAGGATAGCCGAAAATGGGACAGAACAAAAGCTTCTACATGAACAATTTCCAATTTTTCACATGAAGAAAGGGATAGTCAGCATGGCAGCAGCTCAAACTGATGTTGTAACAATGGACTTAATCAATTGGTGGTCAACATGTGGGTCTGAAACTCCAGAATTGGCAAAGGTAGCAAAAGTGGTATTATCTCAACCAATTAGTAGCTCTTCGGCTGGAAGGAATTGGAGTACACACTCTTATAATCACAGTGTTAAAAGAAACAGGTTGAACTGTACTAGAACTGACAAGTTCGTATTTATTCACTTAAATATTCGCCTTCAATCTCGCTTCTTTAAAAGTTATGAGAAGGACCTTATAAAAGGTGGAATATAGATCTAAAAAATTCATATTTGGAGGATTCAGCTATAAAATTAGAGGATATGGGATGAAGAGCATTAGATAATGATGATTTTGATGACACAAAGATATTGAACAAGATGGGCATGACTACACCAGAAAATCATCAAATGCAGGAGAAAGCAAGCCAAAAAAGCAAAGAAGGAATTGAAATTAATTCTAGCATCCTATTGTTGTTTCTTTTTTTTTACAATAATTATTTATGGACTCTTTTAACTTTTAGCTTTGTTTTTTTTTTCTAGTGTCTTAATACATATTGCGTTTGAAATTTTATTTTGAGTTGTGGAATACAAATATGTTTGGTATTTGAACTTTATTTTATTTTCCATTTTGCTAATACCTAATGTTATTTTTTATATTAATCCAATATTAATGTTTTAGGGGTTGAATTTCTAAAATTATTAAAATTAAATATAAAATTAACATAAAATAAACTATTGTAAAAGATGTAAAGTTTAAAGATTATCAATTTATACTCAACGAACCCAAGATACTATTTCAACATACCACGTCCCCAAAAAGCGAACTAAGCCTACCCCCAAAGTACCCCATAAATAACCACGTAGCAAATTGCATATCCATTCCTGTATAATTTTGATTATAGAAATTTGTTTTTCATTTGAAATATAGTTAAAAACAAAATTTTAGTATAAATTTGAACAATGGAAAATAATTTGAATGGAATATATTGATTTAAGTGTTCTTAGTTTTCCAATCTCCATGTTGAAAACTGACACATGTAAAAATGGAAATCAGTTTTCCAGTTTTCTACAAAAACTTTGCAAACTACCCGAGTTTTTCAAAAGTGAGCAAGCCCTTTATATTTTGCAAATCAGTTAAGCTTTGTTTTTATTTATTTAGACAATCATTAAAAGATTTTATTATTTACAAATTCACAGCAAGCTTTGTTGTTCATTGCTAAAAAGCTTGACTTTCTAACTAGAGAAAGCTGGGATAAAACATAATCATCACCATATGTAGCTAGTTCTAGAATGAAAACAAGTTGTTTAGGCAGCACAACACGCATCACAAATGCCTATAGCCAAGTCTAATGCACTTACAGAAATTCAACAATCAAGAGTACAAAAATTCAACAATCAACAGCAAATCACAAATATTTACTTACCTTCTACAGTTGACTCAAGCTCAACAGCACACAGTGGCACTGGCAGGCAGTGATGTACGACACAACCGAGGGCTGGAGGCGCGAGAGGCACTCTTAGTCCCAAAGTCTGGTCCATGGACTGTGAAAGGCTCAAGACTGGAGGCGCGACACAGAGACTTGGAGAGGACTGAGGGCTGTGGAAGCACGACCAACTTGCCGACGGCCCGACGATGCGTGGAGAGCCGATAGAGAGTGACGGCCGATGCCGATGATTGCGTGGAAAGAGAGACTAAAGATCGATAGAGGATTGAGGTGAGGACTGAGGAGTCAGCTCGTAGAGTCGCGCAGCCGCAGCTTAATGAAAAGCGAAGAGCTGAAAGTTAATCGACGATGGTGAATCAGTCCAGTCGATAGGAGAGTGGAGGCACAGGCGTGAGAATCTCGCGGCGAGATGTGTGCATCGCTCTACTCAGAAAGAGACTGGAGGCTGGACAGTGGATGGTGGAAGCGCCGTTGGAAGTGGATGGAGCACAGAGGTGAGCACAGAGGATGGAGCACTGGCGGCACGCACGTAGCTAGAAAATTGTTTTAGATTTAGGGCAGGGAAGGGAAGGGAATTAGGGAACTATTGAAACAACATAGTATAAGGTACCAAAACGACGTCGTTTCGCTAATAAATAATTTAATGACCAAAAGAATTAGTCGCTATTTGGTTTCTAATATTCCCGCTCAAAAATGGTCGCAATTTCGTCGCAAAAATGGTCGCAAATATCTCGCGCCACTTATTCCCGCTAAACTTAGTGATGATTAAATATTTGATAGCTAAATAGCAACCAAATAACGATCAATTTTTGGTCATTGAGCTCTTTGTTGAATAAAAAAATCATTTTATTCAGGTAGTAGCAGAATGGTCGCTGATTGGCTGTTATATAGCAACAAAAAATTTTAGTCGTTAATTTTGGTCGCAATTTCACAGTTTTTTTGTAGTGTAATAATAAGAATAATGACATGGTTTATAATAATTCATGCATCAAGCATATTTTATAAAACCATTTAGGTATAAAGATAAACTGAAAATCTCTTTTCTTATAGGATCATTCGACCTTTTCATGAATTTTATTACTCTATATTATTCAGGGCAATTTCATATAAATGTATTAGTATATTATTGCCCGTGATCGTCTATCATGTATATAATTTGTAGAAATTTATGAGACTCATTAATATTTCATGACTCAAGCTATTAGTCCTTCAATTCATGAATCATTAAATATATCTTCACTCCTACAACTTTTGATAGGATAGTATAAGTAGATAACAGTATTGTAAATGGTATGGCACAGTGTGCCGAAACGATAAGGCTCATAAGTTAGAACGGTAGAGCTCATAAGCCAATAACTATATGGCACATCATGTACTAAAAAGATAGGGTCCAAAGACTAAAATTATAATGCTAGCAATTGTAACGACTCGAAAATCGGACCGCTACCAGCGCTAGGATCCAGGTCGGCTTAAGGTCGCCGGGACCCGTAGCAAGCCTGACATACAACCTGTAAACCTGTTTAATCCCATACATGATCAACACCATACATAAAAATTTTAAAACTTTAGCTTTCATACATTCATCCTTTCATTCTTTTACCAAACTCAACCTGTACATGCATTATACATAGTCATAATCATAAACATTGACCCCTCTGTGGGATCTCATCAGTGCCCCAATGGGCGATATAACATATGTTGAGTTGGTTTACATGAACATCATAAAACATCTAAGATCATGTATTAAAAGGGATAACAACATTCTATAGTCAAGCACACCTCTATCATCCATAAGCCTCATTACATTACATGTCTATACTGTACTTTTACATAACATCATATTCATTTATCATGTCCACACTAGCTATTACATAGACAAGACTTCATTACTCTTGCTGACCTCCTGATCTACCCTGTACCTGCAAACCTGGGGGTTAAGGGAGAGGGGTGAGCTACTAGAGCCCAGTGAGCAGAATAATAAAAACATTACATTAACATTTCATACTTTCATGGAATGCATCACATCACAAACATATCACATCAAGGATGAACTTGTCACCAGTAGCCCTCTACATATCCAATAGTGCCAGAACGTAGAATGGGTCCTGGTCTTTCTCTTACATAGCATAACATAACATTTCAATGTGCCAGAACGTAGAATGGGTCCTGGTCTTTCTCTTACATAGTGCCAGCGAACTTAGAATGGGTCCCACTGATCTTACATTCTGTACCGTACATATCACATCGTCACATCATAGATCGAAGGCTATGGATCATCCAACGTTCATCCACATCAACAACAATAAAGTATGCAATACAACATATTCGTGAATTCTAATGCAAACAACCTAATATATCTCATGGCATTAATGATGCGTGAATCATGCTAAAATGTCCATTATTTGTTTTAAAACGTAATGAGTTATTCCACTCACCTTTGGATAGCTCTGACCAGACACTGGAGCAGCTGACTCACTGTTGGGGTCCACGGTTCCTCGGCTCCGAACCTACACAGGTGGACTCAAATGAGGGACCAAACATACATGAACATAACTCTAAACTACTCCCCAAAAACCCCCTAGAACATCATGAAACAATCATAGAAAAACATGCAAAGGAGGGCTGGACAGGGCACTTTCGGCGGCAGGTTCGGCGGCCGAAAGTCCCTCTAGAGCCGAAAGTCAGGCAGGTTCGGCGGCCGAAACTCCCAGACAGAGACGAAACTCATAGATGTTCGGCGGCCGAAACTGCCCTCCAGAGACGAAAGTCCTCTTTCGGGGGCAGGCTTCGGCAGCCGAAGGTTGCCTCCACAAGCGGGTTCGGCGGCCGAACCTGAGTTTCTCCAAAGTGGCAAAAACTCAGCTCCAACATGCACAAACGCCTCCCAAACTTTCAAACATGCAAAAACCTATTCTACAACACTCCAAACATACACAATCAAGCATACAAGTTCATAGGGGTCTCAAACTAGCCTAAACCCCAACTATAACACATCAAACATACCCACATTGCTCATGAACACACATTTAACCCATAAACTCAAAATAACCTAAACATGCATTTCTACTCCATAACTTGTATAGAACTTGTTTAAAACACATTATAAGCTAGAGATCGACTCTTACCTCTTGAAGATTGAGAGTAGAGGTGATCTAACTTGGAGTTGGAAGAGATTTAGCTCCTTGGGTCTCCAAGCTCAAAACTTGTTCTTTTGCTGAAAAATCTTCAAAACAAAGTGAAAACTAGTGAAAATCGTGAAAGATTTGAAGAAAGAAACTCAAGATCGGTAAGGGGCGGCGGAGAGCTCACCTTGGCCGAAAATGGGGGAAAAGCTCGCCCGTTTTCGGCTAAGGGACCCCTTTATAGGTGGCTGGCCAGGCCACATTCGGGAGCTGAACGTGCCTCCGCATGCATGCCATGTTCGGCGGCCGAACATGAGGTTCGGCAGCCGAACCTGGACTTCCCTCACTTATGCTTTCGGAGGCCTAAAAGCGCTCCCAAAGGCATGCATGTTCAGCGGCCGAACCTGAGTTTTCCTCCAAGGCTATTTTCATGCAAAAACTCATTTCTTTCTTGATTAAAAATATAAAACACATTAAAACACTTTATAAAAACATGGTGTTACCCTTCTAGAGGTCTCTGACACCCGAGATTCCACCGGACGGTAGGAATTCCGATACCGGAGTCTAGCCGGGTATTACATTCTCCCCACCTTAAGAACATTCATCCCCCGAATGTTCCTCAACTAGTACAAGCAAGGCATAACACACATCATACACATAAAACACACATAAAACTAACCTCAGAAGAGATAAGGATACTGCTGGAGCATGGACTCCCGTGTCTCCCAATTGCATTCTTCCAAATTGTGGTGGTTCCACAGGACTTTCACCATCGGGATTTCCTTATTTCTCAGCTTCCTGATCTGGGTGTCTATGATCCGTACTGGCTGCTCAACATAAGTGAGATCTTCTCGGATCTCCACATTAGGCTCACTAAGAACCTTGCCCGGATCCGACACAAACTTCCTCAACATGGAAACATGGAAAACCGGATGGATTCTTTCCATTGAAGCAGGTAAATCCAGCTTGTACGACACATTCCCAATCTTTTGCAAGATTTCAAAGGGTCCGATGTATCGTGGGGCTAGTTTACCTTTCTTCCCAAAGCGAACCACTCCTTTCATAGGAGACACCTTGAGCAATACCAGATCCCCCTCCTGAAACTCTACTTGCCTTCTACGGATGTCTGCATAACTCTTCTGTCTGCTTGCATCCGTCTTGATCCTTTCTCTGCTTATGGGTACCACCCTACTGGTGATCTCTACTAACTCAGGCCCTGCCAAGGCCTTTTCTCCAACCTCTTCCCAACAAACAGGTGATCTGCACTTCCTCCCATACAAAGCTTCATATGGAGCCATCCCGATGCAAGCATGATGGCTGTTATTGTAGGCAAACTCCACTAAAGGTAGATGTTGCCTCCAAGAACCGCCAAAGTCCAGCACACACATTCTGAGCATATCCGCTATTGTCTGGATGGTCCTTTCTGATTGTCCGTCCGTCTGTGGATGGAAAGCAGTGCTAAAATCCAACCTGGTACCCATGGCATTCTGCAGACTCCGCTAGAACCTAGAGGTGAACTGGGGCCCTCTATCAGATACTATTGAAACAGGAACCCCATGCAGCCTGACGATCTCGTCAACATATACCTGTGCCAACTTGTCCACAGAATATCCACTCCTGACAGGGATGAAGTGAGCAGATTTGGTGAGTCTGTCCACAATCACCCATATGGAGTCCAATCTGTTGGACGTCGCCGATAACCCCACTACGAAGTCCATAGCTATATTCTCCCATTTCCACTCTGGAATAGGTAGCGGGTTAAGCATTCCAGCCGGCTTCTAATGTTCCAGCTTCACCCTCTGACACACTTCGCAGGCTGACACAAACTGTGCCACTTCTCTCTTCATAGCTGGCCACCAATAAACCTTCTTCAGATCTTGATACATCTTGGTGGCTCCGGGGTGAACGCTGTATCTTGCATTATGAGCCTCTCTCATAATGTCTCCTTTTAGCCCTATGTCGTCTGGTACACACAATCGGCTCCCATGGCGGAGGATCCCCTTGTTGTCGAATCTGAACTCACTATCTTTGCCTGACTGAACAGTCCTGGCAATCTTTACTAACTCTGGGTCCTCATGCTGTTTCTGAGCCACCTGCTCCAGAAACACGGGTGCCACTCCCATCTGAGCAATCAATGCACCTGTACCAGACAACTCCAACTGTAGACCTTCATCAATGAGCTTGTAAAACTCCTTCACCACCGGCCTCCTCTCAGCCGCGATGTGGGATAGACTGCCTAGTGACTTCCGGCTTAGGGCGTCTGCCACAACATTCACCTTACCCGGATGGTACTGAATCTTGCAATCATAGTCACTTAGCAGCTCCACCCATCTTCTCTATCTCAAATTCAAATCTCTTTGACTCAGGATGTACTGCAGGCTCTTATGATCTGTGAAGATCTCACATTTAATCCCATAGAGGTAGTGCCTCCACATCTTGAGTGCAAAGATTACTGCTGCCATCTCCAGGTCATGTGTGGGGTAATTCAACTCATGCTTCTTCAGCTGTCTAGAAGCATAAGCAATCACCCTTTCATTCTGCATTAGCACACAACCCAGTCCCACACAGGACGCATCACAATACACTGAGAAGTCTTCATTACTAGATGGCAGGGCTAACACTGGTGCTGAAGTCAACCTCTTCTTGAGCTCCTCAAAGCTCTCTTCACACTGGTCGGTCCACACGAACCTCTGGTTCTTCCTGGTCAATCTGGTCAGAGGAGCTACAATCTTTGAGAAGTCCTGTACAAACCTCCTGTAGTAACCCGCCAAACCCAAGAAACTCCTGATTTCTATCACTGAAGTGGGTCTAGGCCAGTTAGCCACAGTTTCTACCTTCTTGGGGTCCACCTCTATTCCATTTTCTGACACTACATGCCCCAAGAATGAAATGCTCCTCAGCCAGAACTCACACTTAGAGAACTTGGCATACAATCCATGTTCCCTCAAGGTCTGCAGAACCAACCTCAGATGATGGGCATGCTCCTCTGCGTTCCTGGAATACACCAAGATATCATCTATGAAGACAATAACAAAGTGATCCAGGTATTGGCTAAACACGTTGTTCATGAGATCGATGAATGCTACAGGGGCATTAGTTAACCCGAACGGCATCACAAGGAACTCATAATGCCCATATCTGGTCCTGAAAGCTGTCTTTGACACATCTTCCTCCCTTATCCTTAGCTGATGGTACCCCGATCTAAGATCTATTTTGGAGAAACAACCCGCTCCTGCTAGCTGGTCGAATAGATCGTCGATCCTTGGCAGAGGGTACCTGTTCTTGGTAGTGACTTTGTTCAACTGCCTGTAGTCGATACAAAGTCTAAGGGATCTGTAATACCCGGCTAGACTCCGGTATCGGAATTCCTACCATCCGGTGGAATTTCGGATGTCGGAGACCTCTAGAAGGGTAAAACCATGTTTTCATGAGATGTTTTAATGTTTTTGATGATTTTAAGTAAAGAAGAAATGAGTTTTTGAATAAAAACACCCTTGGAGGAAACTCAGGTTCGGCCGCCGAACATGCATGCACTTCGGGAGTGCTTTAGGCCCCCAAAGGCATAAGTGAGGAAAGTCCAGGTTCGGCCGCCGAACCTCAAGTTCGGCCGCCGAACCTCAAGTTCGGCCGCCGAACATGGCATGCATGCGGAGGCACTTTCGGCCCCCGAACGTGGCCTGGCTAGCCACTATAAAAGGGTCCTTTAGCCGAAAACGGGCGAGCTTTTCGCCATTTTCGGCCAAGGTGAGCTTTTCCGCCATTCCTCACCATCCTTGAGTTCTTTCCTTCAAATCTTTCAAGTTTTTCACAAGCTTTTGCTTTGTTTTGAAGATTTTCGAGTTTAAAGCAAGTTTTGGAGCTTTGAGGTTCAAGAACTCAAAATCTCCCACCTTCGAGTTTAGGACGTCTCTCTCTCGATCTTCAAGAGGTAAGAGCCGATCTTAAGCTCATTTCATGTTTAAAGTAAGTTTTATGCAAGATCTATGGGGTAGGATGCATGTTTAGCTCATAGTTAGGTTTTTGAGTTAATGTTATGTTTTGAGCATGTATGTTGAATTTGTGTTGTTGTTGTGTGTTGTAGTTGGGGTTTAAGTTAGTTTGAAGCCCCTAGGAGCCAATGTATGTATATTTGCATGATTTGGATGAGTTATATGCATGTTGAAAGATTTGGGAGGCAAATGTGCATAAAGGAGCCAAGTTTCTGCCCTTTGGCAGAAACCAGGTTCGGCAGCCGAAGGAACTTTCGGCCGCCGAACATGGCTGGGGAGGCAGGCCTTTCGGCTGCTGAAGTTGCCCTCGAAAAGAGACTTTCGTCTCTGTCTGGGACTTTCGGCCGCCGAAGGTGCCACCGAACCTGCCTGGGTTTCGGCTCTGGAGGGACTTTCGGCCGCCGAAGGTGCCGCCGAACCTGCCCTGTTCTGCCTTCCTTTGCATGTTTTTGCATGATTGTTTTGAGGTGTTTTAGGGGGTTTTTGGGGGATGTTTTTAGAGTTATGTTCTAGTTGTTTGGTCCCTCATTTGAGTCCACCTGTGTAGGTTCGGACTCGAGGAACCGAGGACCCCAGCAGTGAGTTAACTGCATCAGTCTTTGTCAGAGCTAGCCAGAGGTGAGTAGAATAAACCTTTATGTTTTTAAAGCAAATGAATTATAAAGTTGAGCATGTTCATGCATCATGAATGCCATGTGATGAATTAGGTTGTCTGCATTAGAATTCACGAATATGTTGCATTGCATTTATGATGTTGATGTGGATTGGTCATTGAATGATCCTTTAGTCCTCATATGGTATGATGATGCTACGGCATGAGATGGTATGGAAGTCCAGGTTGTACCCATTCTACGTCCCTGGCACTATGTAAGAGAAAGTCCAGGTTGTACCCATTCTACGTCCCTGGCACATTGGTATGTATGATATGCTATGTTAAGAGAAAGACCGGTTGTACCCATTCTACGTCCCGGCACTTTGGAATGTAGAGGACTATTGGTGACAATACCATCCGAGATGTGATTAGTTGTGATGTGTTGCATTACATAATGGCATGAGATTTAAATATTGTTTTTTATTATTCTGCTCACTGGGCTCTTGTAGCTCACCCCTTTCCCTAATCCCCCAGGATTGCAGGTACGGGCTAGACAGAGAAGTCAAGAAGAGTAAAGTCATATGTATGTAATAGTTAGAATGTGGACATGACAAACTGTATAATGATGTATAGATGTGTAATGTAATGATATTGAGGATTAGAAGTTGTGCTTGACCCTATGGATGTTGTAATCCCTTTTTATTACATGATCCTAGAGCTTTATTGATGACTATGTTTAGCCAACTCAACACATGTTATGCCACCCATTGGGGGCATTGATGAGATCCCATAGAGGGGTCAAGTTTATGATTATGTATATGTTCAGTGCATGCACAGGTTGAGTTTGGCGTATGATAGAGTGTATGAAAGAAAAGTTTTAATTTTTATGTATGTTCTTGATCATGTATGGGATTAAACAGGTTTCCAGGATGTATGTTTGGCTTGCTACGGGTCCCGGCGGCCTTAAGTCGACCCGGATCCTAGCGCCGGTAGCGGTCTGATTTTCGGGTCGTTACAGAATGGTATCAGAGCCCTAGGTTCATATGGTCGGACCTAGAGTGTCGGGCTCATAGATGTTATAGAAGGTCAAGCACAATAGGAAAGGTCATGTCCACTAGGATAGGATGTGGAGTCCTGTCTTGCATGATGATGTGAAATGCCATGATAATACGCATGTGCATTAATGCTATGATGTGAATGATATGTATGTGATGAGGGTTCATGAGTGCCCACATGAACCATATGATGTTAATGTTTGCTTGTTATGTGCTGCCTTTCAGAAAACAGGATGAGAGGAACTTGTCGATCTGCACGATTGACTGGAGTGCCACCTGAGGATGAGGGCATGAGCGCCCGTCCTCCTACATTGCCTAGGGCAATGTCAAGCAGGTCCAACAGGGACAGAGCAGTAAGAGACCCTAGAAGGTCTTTGGATCTAGGTAGAAGCAGATCAGTCAGAGGAACAGTTCAGGGAGGAATGTCAGAAGGCATGGGGGATGATATGGATGTAGAGCAGAGAAGGGATGGCAGTTTGGGAGTTAGTATGTCAGAAGAGGGAATGGAGAGTCCCAAGGAGGCACTCAGGCCTCGGGATATGTTCAGCCACCCCACTACCCACACTTCTCACAAAATCACGGGTATTCGATGGGAGGTATGTAACATTCCAAAACCTACAGATAGAAATAGAGCAACCATTAGCTTTAAATTGTACCATTTTAAAGTTAGAGTAATTAGCTTTAGGGGAGGTGCTAGCTTGACCTCGAGCTGATTAGGGGAGGTGCTAGCTTGACCTCGAGCTGATTAGGGGAGGTGCTAGCTTATCCATAGCCGTCTGACACACAATTCGTTTAAAGATAGAGCACTAAAAGTTGTGTTTAGAGGTCTAACTTGCATTTCATATAGAGTTATACGTCCAAAGGTAGAGTTAAAACCCAAATAAGAAAACAAACATATCTTAAAATAAAGTATCTAACGTGATAAGCAGGTCGGAATCAAGTTGCTATTGGGAGGTGCTGAAGGGTTTCCCGACGTGCTAGCTTGAGGTGCTTCCTAAAACCGACATGCTTGCTTAAATGAAATGAACTTCTAAATATTAAAAATGTAAGTTTAGTAGGTCAATCTATGAATATTGAAAGTTTAAAAACTAAATTGAAATATGTGGAAAAGTTTAGTAGGTGAAAGTGTGAATATGGAAAGTTTAAAAGTAAAATTCCAAGTTTGCCCTCCACCTTTTTCTATATTTACACCTAACCCACCATTTGACACCTAGCCATACATGACTAAGCATGAAATGGAAAGTTGTCTTCATTTGGTCCATCCTTGCCGTGGCTACACCAAAAGGAAAGAGAAAAAGGCTTTTGCTTTCTTAACTTTCATCTCCACCATATTTCTCCAAAAAGACAAAACTTTCACCCATGCACAATCTGTTCTTAGGTGTTCTAACCAGCAAAGGAACCATAGAAAGAAAGGAAAGAAGAAGAGAAGTTAAGGTGCTTAAGTGGTAAGTGATGAAATTGAAAACTAGGTTAGGTAAACATATTCTTTCATGTTTCAATTAATTATATGTTGTTAAATGAATTAAAGCTCCTGTTTTTCTTATTCTTTGTAAAGAACAAACTCAAAGGGAGGAAGGTACATCAAAGGGGAAAGGCAAGGAAAAAGAGTAACTAAGGTGTACCTAAAGATTTTGAAAAGAATTGACAAAAGGTTTGGTGTTTATATGACTTTCTGTTTTCCTTTGATTCTGTCATGAATAAGTGAAATTAGGGGTTGATTTTACTTGCTGGAAATGTTGCTTTGATTGTATGGATATGTCATATGAATGGTGAAATGATGATTGGCAGGTTTAAAGCACATAGATACAACATGGGAGCCAAAAACATAAAACTGGCAGAATAGGTTCCAACAGGACAGTCTGTGTTAGAAACCTCATAACTTATTGTGTATTCATTAAAATTAAGCCTAGCATATACCAAATGAAAGCTAAGACAAAAAGCTAAAACTTTCATGAAGTAACCAAAGTCTGAATCTGTAGCTAATTATGTGAAAATTGCTAGTGAACCTAAGCTGGTCACAGGGAATTGTGCATCCGGAGCAGTATGTATCTCCTAGACCATAACTAATTATTTACTCAATGAAATGAATTAAGACCAGTGCCAAATGAACCCTGAAAAGTATACCTAAAACTTTGTACAAGAAAGTTAAGCTTGAAATTTTATGACTAGTTTTCACAAGGATAATTGCTAATAAACAGGGGAGACTTTTGTGGTTTCTCCATTTAAAATTATTTTGTGAATCAACATGCATTTAAACAAACTAAGGAACAATTTATAATGTCAAAGCTATCTTAAGTCCACATATGTAATTGCATATAGTATAGTATGTGGCATCCTTTACTAAGTTATTTTATAGACGGGTAAGGGGTGTTACAAGGTACATCGGATTACCCTAGCTTCACCCCTTATCCCACACAGATGCCATACCCACCCTACTACCCACCATATTCACAATACCCAATGTATCCACCCCCACCTTACTATCCAAATCCAGCAAACCCTACCTCAGAAAATGTTGCCCCACCTCCTCCCCCAGCAGAACCAGCAGCCCCAGCTACTCAACCTTCTAGACCTAGCTCAGCCAGTGGGAGCAAGGTCAAGATGACAGACTACATGAAGTTGGGTGCTCCCCAGTATGAAAAAGGGGATGACCCGTTTGTGTATCTTGAGAGGATTAAGGTGATCACGGATGAGATTGGGGCTGATGACAGTAGAGCCATTCAGATGGCTGGGTTCACTCTTAAGTGCAAGAAGGCACGAGAGTGGTTCAAGAATTATGTGAACCCCAGAGTAGACAGCATGTCTTGGGAGGAGTTTGCAAACGAGTTTGCAGGATGGGCTTTCCCAGATAGTTCAAGGGAGCTGAAGATGTTAGAGTTTGAGCAGTTGAGGCAGACTGATGAGATGGGTGTAGAGGAGTTCACAGACAGATTCTTGGAGCTTTTGCCATTTGCAGGGCAAAACCTTGACACGGATCAGAAAAGATCAAGGAGGTATATCATGAAACTCCACTCTAGATATTCCTCCTTGATCCAGTCAGCAGATAGGGAGAGCTTCCACGCCATAGTGGATATGGCCCGGAAAATGGAGGCCAGTGCCATCTTTTAGGGAACAGTTAAGCAGTCAGTGGCACAACCTTCTAGTTCCAAGACCCCAGGCTCTTCTTCTTTCAGTGCAGCAGCTTCAGGTAGCAAAAAGTGGAGTAACACCACTAGGAAGCCCAAGAAGAACAAGTTTTGGAACAAGGTCAAGTCTAGTCTGGGACTAGGGAGTGGCTAAGCTCTGGCGCGGATAATGCAGTTTGTGCAAAGTGTGGTAGGCTACATAGGGGAGTTTGTCGGGCTGGGACAACAGCCTGCTTCAGATGCGGGCAAGAGGGACACATGGCTCGGGAGTGTCCTAGGGCAGCTTTTGGAGCACAGTCTCAGCAGACAGCTTCTGGCAGTGTGGCTCAGCCAGCAGCTCCAGCCATGACTCAGGCTAGTGGCAGAGGCAGAGGGAGAGGGGCAGCCTCTTCTTCAGCGGGTTTCAGAGGTGAAGGTCCATCAGCTCCAGCACGGATCTTCACGATGACTCAGCAGGAGGCAGACGCATCTAACACCGTGGTGGCAGGTAACTTAGTCATTGGTTGTTCAGATGTGTATGCCTTGATGGACCCTGGTGCATCTCATTCTTTTATTGCTCCGAGAGCCGTCCAGAGGTTGGGGTTGATGATCTCTGAGTTAGAGTGTCCTCTCTGGGTCAGTGGACCCAAGTGTGATCCATCAGTGGCAGAGTCAGTCTGCCAGTGTAGCCCTGTGTTTGTTGAGGGAAGATGCTTGTCCGCCGACCTTGTGGTTCTAGACTTGACAGATTTTGACGTCATTCTAGGGATGGACTGGCTATCTACCCATGGTGCTACCTTGGACTGCAGGGACAAGGTAGTCAGGTTCAGAGTTCAGGATGGGTCTGAGGTTGTCTTCAGAGGAGACAGGAGGGGTACACCTAGAGGTCTGATATCAGCTCTTCAGGCTCGTAGGTTGCTTAGGAAGGGATGTCAGGGGTATTTGGCTCATGTGAGAGAGCTTAGCAGTCAGGTTAGAGAGCCCGCCTGTAACGACCCGAAAACCGATACCCCTCTGTAACGGCCCGAACCGCCACCGGCGCTAGGATCCAGATCGGCTTAAGGCCGCCGGGACCCGTAGCAAGCCAAACATACCTCCTATCACCTGGTCAAATCCCATACATGAACAAAAATTTAACATAAAAACTGTAACATCTGATGTACAAACCGAGCCTGACCTGTATGCGACATAACTGAAAACATAAAAGGATCCCCTACTAGAGCCCTCATCAAAACTCTAGCTGGGCCAACATAACATACATCAAGCTGGGATACATCCAAAAAACTAGAACCTAACCTGTGCATGAATCGAACCACAAACATAAGACCTCTACTAGGGTCCTCATCCATAACATAACGTGGTAAACAACACATGCCACAAGATTTGTTCAACACAACTCAACATCTAAAACATTACATACACCATGTATTGAACAGGGACTAACCAAGTCTTAGGGCCAAGCACAGTACTAATCCATAAACATAACTCTACTGTACTTGCATTACATAAGCTTAACCTCTGCTCTTGAGACTTCCCGATCAGCCTCAAACCTGCAACACTGGGGTTAGGGGAGAGGGGTGAGCTAAAAAGCCTAGTGAGTAGAAAAAAAAAATAATTCATTAATTACATGCTCTCATGAAATGCGTCATAACACAAAGGAATCACATAACTGTATCTTGTCCGTCTCGGGGCTCATGCAATTATCTACTCCCCACGGACCTGTTTCTGAGAGTTCTTTTTGCTAGCATCCTTTCCTCTCAAGGATCGGACATGACCTCAAAATTCCCTCTGTCGGTGCCCAGCTCCCCCAAAGGAGCTCACACAGGACTTTCACATACATGACAGGGTACCTAGTCCACAGAGAGCGCACAGGGACTTTCCTATATGTACTTGTCCGGCTCTCAAAGGACTTACCCAAGACTCAATGACAGAAATGGGCTATTGAAGTCGCCTTGGTCCAAACCTCCTGAATCAACATCAAATAATGCAATGCGCCATATTCGTGAACTAGTGCAATCAACCCTATTACATATAAACATGATGCATGAACATGCTTTAGGCATTTGATTTTGTATATAAAAGATTAAGTTTAGTTCTACTCACCTCTGGCAGACGCTGAACTGACTCTGCAACTGCTAACGCTGATGGCCTCCTCGATCCCTCAGGTCCGATCCTACACAGGTGGACTCGAATGAGGTGCCAACACACTCTAAACAACTCATAAACAACTCCCCAAAAACCCTCTAAAACATCACTTAAACATGCATAGAAAACAACCTTGAAAAGGCTGGACAGGGCACTTTCGGCGGCACCTTCGGCGGCCGAACCCTCCCTCCAGAGACGAAACTCGGGCACTTTCGGCGGCACCTTCGGCGGCCGAAAGTCCCACTCCAGAGACGAAAGTTAGGCACTTTCGGCGGCCGAACCCTTCCTTCGGCGGCCGAAAGTCTGCTTTCAAGCCAAAACTCAACTTTCGGGGGCAAGGTTAGGCGGCCAAAGCATGCATCCAAAGACAGGTTCGGCGGCCGAAGCCACTTTCGGCGGCCGAACCTGAGTTCTTCCCAGAAGGGCAGAACTCAGCTCCACATGCATTCAAGCCTCCCAAACCTTCCAAACACCCCAAAACAAGCACCAAACTTAACCAAAACATGCATAAACCTTAACCATGCACAAAGGAGCTTAACAACTAGATTAAACTCCAAAAACAACATCAAAACATACATAAATAGCTTATGACCCACATAGGCCAAAACCATCAAAACAACCCATAATCTCACATACTCTCTCCCCATCATGCATACTCACTCCCACAAGCATAAACAAGCTTAAAACTTCTTCATAACATCACATAAACATACATGTGCATAAAAACCCATATAAAGCCTAACATGCATATCTACTCATACTCAACCATTAAAACCTCTTAAAACTTACTTAAAACTTCATGAAACATAAAAGGAAGCATAGATCCGCACTTACCTCTTGAAGATCGAGGGCTGGTGCGACCCAAAGCTTGAGGGGTGGAGAATCCAAGCTCCAAAAGCTCCAAGCTCTCCAAACCTTGATCCAAGCTTTAAAACTCTTCAAAATGCCATAAAACTCATGAAAACATGAAGGAGATGAAGAAAGAACATGAAAACGGCCAAGGGAGGACAAAAACTCACCTGAGCTCGAGAATGGGGAGAAAACTCGCCCATTTCTGATCTGAGGGCCTTTTATAGGCGGCCAGCTAAACCTCCTTCGGCGGCCTAACGTGCCCCCTAAACTCATGCATGTTCGGCGGCCGAACTTGACTTTCGGCGGCCGAACCTTGGCTCGTTCAAACAAGACTTTCGGAGGCCAAAGGAGCTCCCGAAGCCTTTCCATGTTCGGCGGCCGAACTTCACTTTCGGCGGCCGAACCTGGCAAATGCCTCCTTGGTCTTTTCTTTTCAAAACTCAATTCTTTTTCATTTAAAACCATGAAATCATGTGAAAACATTTTAGAAAACACATTTTACCCCTCTAGAAGCCTTTGGCATCTTCAGAATTCCAGATTCCAACGGAGATTCCGCCGGAATCTAGCCGGGTATTACACCGCCTCGGTGCCAGTGGTTAGAGAGTTTCTAGACGTCTTCCCAGACGAGCTGCCAGGTTTACCACCTGCTAGGGAGATAGAGTTCGAGATAGAATTGATGCCTGGAACCCGACCGATCTCTATTCCTCCCTACAGTATGGCTCCAGCCGAGTTGAAAGAATTGAAGGAACAGTTGCAAGAGTTGGTAGAAAAGGGCTTCATCCGACCGAGCACTTCGCCTTGGGGTGCACCAGTTTTGTTCGTGAGAAAGAAGGATGGATCCCTTAGGCTTTGTATCGACTACAGGCAGTTGAACAAAGTCACTACCAAGAACAAGTACCCATTACCAAGGATCGACGATCTATTCGACCAGCTAGCTGGAGCAGGTTGTTTCTCCAAAATAGATCTGAGATCGGGGTACCATCAGCTAAGGATAAGGGATGAGGATGTGCCGAAGACAGCCTTCAGGACCAGATATGGGCATTTTGAGTTCCTTGTAATGCCGTTCGGGTTAACCAACGCCCCTGCAGCATTCATGGATCTCATGAACAGAGTGTTTAGCCAGTACCTGGATCACTTTGTTATTGTCTTCATAGATGATATCTTGGTGTATTCCAGAAATGCAGAGGAGCATGCCCATCATCTGAGGTTGGTTCTGCAGACCTTGAGGGAACATGGCTTGTATGCCAAGTTCTCTAAGTGTGAGTTCTGGCTGAGGAGCATTTCGTTCTTGGGGCATGTAGTGTCAGAGAATGGGATTGAGGTGGACCCCAAGAAGACAGAAACTGTGGCTAACTGGCCTAGACCCACTTCAGTGACGGAGATCAGGAGTTTCTTGGGTTTGGCAGGTTACTACAGGAGGTTCGTTCAGGACTTCTCGAAAATAGCAGCTCCTCTGACCAGACTAACCAGGAAGAATCAGAAGTTTATGTGGACCGACCAGTGCGAAGAGAGTTTTGAAGAGCTTAAGAAGAGGTTGACTTCAGCACCAGTTTTAGCTCTGCCATCTAGTGATGAGGACTTTACGGTCTTTTGTGATGCGTCCCGTGTGGGACTGGGTTGTGTACTGATGTAGAATGAGAGGGTGATTGCTTATGCTTCTAGGCAACTGAAGAAGCATGAGTTGAATTACCCCACACATGACCTTGAGATGGCAGCAGTAATCTTTGCACTCAAGATGTGGAGGCACTACCTCTATGGGGTAAAATGTGAGATCTTTACAGATCATAAGAGCCTGCAGTACATCCTGAGTCAAAGAGATTTGAACTTGAGACAGAGGAGATGGGTATAGCTGCTGAGTGACTACGATTGCAAGATTCAGTATCATCCGGGTAAGGCGAATGTCGTGGCAGACGCCCTAAGCCGGAAGTCACTAGGCAGTCTATCCCACATCACGGCAGAGAGGAGACCAGTGGTAAAGGAGTTTTACAAGCTCATTGATGAAGGTCTACAGTTGGAGTTGTCTGGTATAGGTGCTTTAATGGCCAAGATGAGAGTGACACCTGTGTTTCTGGAGCAAGTGGCTCAGAAACAGCATGAGGACCCAGAGTTAGTGAAGATTGCCAGGACTGTTCAGTCAGGCAAGGACAGTGAGTTCAAATTTGATAGTAAGGGGATCCTCCGCTATGGGAGTCGATTGTGTGTACCAGATGACATAGGGCTAAAAGGAGACATTATGAGAGAGGCTCATAATGCAAGATACAGCATTCACCCTGGAGCCACCAAGATGTACCAAGATCTGAAGAAAGTTTATTGGTGGCCAGCAATGAAGAAAGAAGTGGCACAGTTCGTGTCAGCCTGCGAAGTGTGTCAGAGGGTGAAGCTGGAACATCAGAAGCCGGCTGGAGTGCTTAACCCGCTACCTATTCCAGAGTGAAAATGGGAGAATATAGCTATGGACTTCGTAGTGGGGTTGCCGGCAGCATCCAACAAAGTGGACTCCATATGGGTGATTGTGGACAGACTCACCAAATCTGCTCACTTCATTCCTGTCAGGAGTGGCTACTCTGTGGACAAGTTGGCGCAGGTATATGTGGATGAGATCGTCAGGCTGCATGGGGTTCCTGTTTCGATAGTGTCAGATAGAGGGCCCCAGTTCACCTCCAGGTTTTGGCGGAGTCTGCAGAATGCCATGGGTACTAGGTTGGATTTCAGCACTGCCTTCCACCCCCAGACTGACGGACAGTCAGAAAGGACCATCCAGACTATCGAGGATATGCTTAGAATGTGTGTGCTGGACTTTGGCGGTTCTTGGAGGCAGCATCTACCTTTAGTGGAGTTTGCCTACAATAACAGCCATCATGCTAGCATCGGGATGGCTCCATATGAAGCTTTATATGGAAGGAAGTGCAGATCACCTGTTTGCTGGGAGGAAGTTGGAGAGAAGGCCTTGGCAGGGCCTGAGTTAGTAGAGATTACCAGCAGGGTGGTACCCATAATCAGAGAGAGAATCAAGACTGCTGCAAGCAGACAGAAGAGTTATGCAGACATCCACAGAAGGCAAATAGAGTTTCAGGAGGGGGATCTAGTATTGCTCAAGGTGTCTCCAATGAAAGGAGTGGTTCGCTTTGGGAAGAAAGGTAAGCTAGCCCCACGATACATCGGACCCTTTGAGATCTTGAAAAAGATTGGGAATGTGTCGTACAAGCTAGATTTGCCTGCTTCAATGGAAAGAATCCATCCGGTTTTCCATGTTTCTATGTTGAGGAAGTTTGTGTCGGATCCGAGCAAAGTTCTTAGTGAGCCTGATGTGGAGGTCCAAGAGGATCTCACCTATGTTGAGCAGCCAGTACGGATCATAGACACCCAGATCAGAAAGCTAAGAAACAAGGAAATCCCGATGGTGAAAGTCCTATGGAACCACCACAATATGGAAGAGTGCACTTGGGAGACACGGGAGTCCATGCTCCAGCAATACCCTTATCTTTTCTAAGGTTAGTTCTTGTATGTTTCATGTGTGTCATGTGTATGTTGTGATGACTCTATGCATGTGCTAGTTGAGTAACATTCGGGGATGAATGTTCTTAAGGGGGGGAGAATGTAATACCCGGCTAGACTCCGGTATCGGAATTCCTACCGTCCGGTGGAATTTCGGATGTCGGAGACCTCTAGAAGGGTAAAACCATGTTTTCATGAGATGTTTTAATGTTTTTGATGATTTTAAGTAAAGAGGAAATGAGTTTTTGAATAAAAACACCCTTGGAGGAAACTCAGGTTCGGCCGCCGAACATGCATGCACTTCGGGAGTGCTTTAGGCCCCCGAAGGCATAAGTGAGGAAAGTCCAGGTTCGGCCGCCGAACCTCAAGTTCGGCCGCCGAACATGGCATGCATGCGGAGGCACTTTCGGCCCCCGAACGTGGCCTGGCTAGCCACTATAAAAGGGTCCCTTAGCCGAAAACGGGCGAGCTTTTCCGCCATTCCTCACCATCCTTGAGTTCTTTCCTTCAAATCTTTCAAGTTTTTCACAAGCTTTTGCTTTGTTTTGAAGATTTTCGAGTTTAAAGCAAGTTTTGGAGCTTTGAGGTTCAAGAACTCAAAATCTCCCACCTTCGAGTTTAGGACGTCTCTCTCTCGATCTTCAAGAGGTAAGAGCCGATCTTAAGCTCATTTCATGTTTAAAGTAAGTTTTATGCAAGATCTATGGGGTAGGATGCATGTTTTGCTCATAGTTAGGTTTTTGAGTTAATGTTATGTTTTGAGCATGTATGTTGAATTTGTGTTGTTGTTGTGTGTTGTAGTTGGGGTTTAAGTTAGTTTGAAGCCCCTAGGAGCCAATGTATGTATATTTGCATGATTTGGATGAGTTATATGCATGTTGAAAGATTTGGGAGGCAAATGTGCATAAAGGAGCCAAGTTTCTGCCCTTTGGCAGAAACCAGGTTCGGCAGCTGAAGGAACTTTCGGCCGCCGAACATGGCTGGGGAGGCAGGCCTTTCGACTGCCGAAGTTGCCCCCGAAAAGAGACTTTCGTCTCTGTCTGGGACTTTCGGCCGCCGAAGGTGCCACCGAACCTGCCTGGGTTTCGGCTCTGGAGGGACTTTCGGCCGCCGAAGGTGCCGCCGAACCTGCCCTGTTCTGCCTTCCTTTGCATGTTTTTGCATGATTGTTTTGAGGTGTTTTAGGGGGTTTTTGGGGGATGTTTTTAGAGTTATGTTCTAGTTGTTTGGTCCCTCATTTGAGTCCACCTGTGTAGGTTCGAACCCGAGGAACCGAGGACCCCAGCAGTGAGTTAACTGCATCAGTCTTTGTCAGAGCTAGCCAGAGGTGAGTAGAATAAACCTTTATGTTTTTAAAGCAAATGAATTATAAAGTTGAGCATGTTCATGCATCATGAATGCCATGTGATGAATTAGGTTGTCTGCATTAGAATTCACGAATATGTTGCATTGCATTTATGATGTTGATGTGGATTGGTCATTGAATGATCCTTTAGTCCTCATATGGTATGATGATGCTACGGCATGAGATGGTATGGAAGTCCAGGTTGTACCCATTCTACGTCCCTGGCACTATGTAAGAGAAAGTCCAGGTTGTACCCATTCTACGTCCCTGGCACATTGGTATGTATGATATGCTATGTTAAGAGAAAGACCGGTTGTACCCATTCTACGTCCCGGCACTTTGGAATGTAGAGGACTATTGGTGACAATACCATCCGAGATGTGATTAGTTGTGATGTGTTGCATTACATAATGGCATGAGATTTAAATATTGTTTTTTATTATTCTGCTCACTGGGCTCTTGTAGCTCACCCCTTTCCCTAATCCCCCAGGATTGCAGGTACGGGCTAGACAGAGAAGTCAAGAAGAGTAAAGTCATATGTATGTAATAGTTAGAATGTGGACATGACAAACTGTATAATGATGTATAGATGTGTAATGTAATGATATTGAGGATTAGAAGTTGTGCTTGACCCTATGGATGTTGTAATCCCTTTTTATTACATGATCCTAGAGCTTTATTGATGACTATGTTTAGCCAACTCAACACATGTTATGCCACCCATTGGGGGCATTGATGAGATCCCATAGAGGGGTCAAGTTTATGATTATGTATATGTTCAGTGCATGCACAGGTTGAGTTTGGCGTATGATAGAGTGTATGAAAGAAAAGTTTTAATTTTTATGTATGTTCTTGATCATGTATGGGATTAAACAGGTTTCCAGGATGTATGTTTGGCTTGCTACGGGTCCCAGCGGCCTTAAGTCGACCCAGATCCTAGCGCCGGTAGCGGTCCGATTTTCGGGTCGTTACAGGATCCATCCTTCTTTCTCACAAATAAGACTGGAGCACCCCAAGGTGAGGTACTCGGTCGTATGAAGCCCTTTTCTACCAGCTCTTGTAACTGCTCTTTCAACTCCTTCAACTCGGTTGGAGCCATCCTGTAGGGAGGGATAGAGATCGGTCTAGTTCCAGGCATCAACTCTATCTTGAACTCTATCTCCCTAGCAGGTGGTACACCTGAAAGCTCGTCTGGAAAAACATCCTGAAATTCTCTGACAACTGGCACTGAGGCTGGCTCCCTAACCTGACTGCTAAGCTCTCTCACATGAGCCAGATACCCTTGACATCCCTTCCTAAGCAACCTATGAGCCTGAAGAGCTGACATCAGACCTCTAGGTGTACCCCTCTTGTCTCCTCTAAAGACGACCTCTGACCCGTTCTGATCTCTGAACCTGACTACCTTGTCTCTGCAGTCCAAGGTAGCACCATAGGTAGATAGCTAATCCATCCCTAGAATGACGTCAAAGTCTGTCAAATCTAGAACCACAAGGTCGGCGGAGAGGCATCTTCCCTCAACAAAAACTGGACTGTACTGGCAGACTGACTCTGCCACTGACGGGTCACACTTGGGTCCACTGACCCATAGGGGACACTCTAACCCAGAGACTATCAGACCCAACCTCTCAACGGCTCTCGGAGCAATAAAAGAATGAGATGCACCCGGGTCCATTAATGCATACACATCAGAACACCCAATGATGAGATTACCTGACACCACGGTGTTGGATGTGTTAGCCTCCTGCTGAGTCATGGTGAAGATCCTGGTTGGAGCTGATGGACCTTCACCTCGGGAACCAGAAGAAGAGGCTGCCCCCCTCCCTCTACCTCTGCCACTGCCCTGAGTTGTGGCTGGAGCTGCTGGCTGTGCCACACTACCAGAAGCTGTCTGCTGGGGCTGGCCCATAAAAGGTGCTCTAGGACACTCCCGAGCCATGTGTCCCTCTTGTCCACATCTGAAACATGCATTAGTCCCAGCCCGACATACTCCCTTGTGTGGTTTCCCGCACCTTAGGCATTCTGTACCATCTGAGCCTGAGCTCGAGCCACCGCCTAATCCTAGACCGGATTTCAACTTACTCCAGAACTTGTTCTTCTTCGGCTTCTTGGTGGTGTTACTCCACCTCTTACTACCTGAGCTCTGAGAAGAGAGACCTGGCCCTCCTCTACCTGGGGTCTTAATCCCTGAAGACTGGGTCACTGACTGCTTCACTGACCCCTCAACTATAGCACTAGCCTCCATCCTTCGAGCCATATCCACCACAGTGTGGAAACTTTCCCTCTCAACTGACTGAATCAAAGAGGAGTACCTAGAATGCAGTTTCATAACATATCTCTTGGCTTTCTTCGAATCTGTATCTAGAGCTTGCCCTGAAAAAGGCAATAGCTTCAAGAATTTATCCGTGTACTCCTCTATACTCATGTGTTCTGTCTGCCTCAGCTGCTCAAACTCAATCATCTTCAGTTCTCTAGAACTGTCTGGAAAAGCCCATCCAGCAAACTCATTTGCAAATTCCTCCCATGTCATGCCGTCTAGTCTTGGGTCCACATAACACTTGAACCATTCCCGTGCCTTTTTGCACTTTAAAGTGAACCCTGCCATCTGAATGGCCCTGCTGTCATCCGCCCCTAGCTCGTCAATTATCGTCTTCACTACTCTCAAGTACTCAAAGGGATCATCCCCCGACTTTTATTTGGGAGCATCCAGCTTAACGTAATCTGTCATCTTCACCTTGCTCCCACCTGCTGAGCTAGGTCTAGAAGGTTGAGCAACTGGGGCTGTTGGTTCTGTAGGTGGTGGAGGTGGGGGTGCAGCATTCCCCGAGGTGGGGTTTGCCGGGTTAGGATAGAAGGGTGAGGGTGGATAAGCTGGGTACTGTGGGTAAGGTGGATAGAAAGGTGGATAAGGCATGTAGGTAGAGTAGGGGTTAAAGCTGGAGTAATCCGATGTGCCTCCCATCGGATACCCTGAACCCTGTGGGAAGGGTGGATAATGGGGTGGAAAACCATACCCCGAGGCCTGAGCGCCTCCCTGTGACTCCCCTGTCCCTTCTTCCGTCATGCTGACATCCAGATTCTCATCCCTCCTCTGGTCCTCTTCCATAACCTCCCTCACATCTAAGGAACTTCCTCCTCTATCTGTCCCCCTTCTGCTAGCATCAAAAGACCTTCTAGGGTCCCTTGACACTCTTTCTCTGCTTGATCTACATAACATTGCCCTAGGCAATGCAGGAGGACGGGCGCTCGTGCCCTCATCCTCAGGTGGTACTCCAGTCAATCTTGCAGATCGACGGGTTCCTCTCATCCTGTTTTCTGAAAAACAGTACACATCACACAAACATTAGCATCATATAGTTCATGTGGGAACACATGAACCCGCATCACATACATATCATTCATATCATAGCATTAATGCACATGTATATAATCATGGCATTTCACATCATCATACAAGACAGGACTCAACATCCTATCCTAGTGGACATGATCTTCCTATTGTGCTTGACCTTCTAGAACATCTATGAGCCCGACACTCTAGGTCCGATCCTATGAACCTAGGGCTCTAATACCATTCTGTAACGACCCGAAAATCGGACCGCTACCGGCGCTAGGATCCAGGTCGGCTTAAGGCCGCCGGGAACCATAGCAAGCCTGACATACAACCTGTAAACCTGTTTAATCCCATACATGATCAACACCATACATAAAAATTTTAAAACTTTAGCTTTCATACATTCATCCTTTCATTCTTTTACCAAACTCAACCTGTACATGCACTATACATAGTCATAATCATAAACATTGACCCCTCTGTGGGATCTCATCAGTGCCCCAATGGACGATATAACATATGTTGAGTTGGTTTACATGAACATCATAAAACATCTAAGATCATGTATTAAAAGGGATAACAACATTCTATGGTCAAGCACACCTCTATCATCCATAAGCCTCATTACATTACATGTCTATACTGTACTTTTATATAATATCATATTCATTTATCATGTCCACACTAGCTATTACATAGACAAGACTTCATTACTCTTGCTGACCTCCTGATCTACCCTGTACCTGCAAACCTGGGGGTTAAGGGAGATGGGTGAGCTACTAGAGCCCAATGAGCAGAATAATAAAAACATTACATTAACATTTCATGTTTTCATGGAATGCATCACATCACAAACATATCACATCAAGGATGAACTTGTCACTAGTAGCCCTCTACATATCCAATAGTGCCAGAACGTAGAATGGGTCCTGGTCTTTCTCTTAGATAGTGCCAGCGAATGTAGAATGGGTCCCACTGGTCTTACATTCCATACCGTACATATCACATCGTCACATCATAGATCGAGGGCTATGGATCATCCAACGTTCATCCACATCAACAACAATAAAGTATGCAATGCAATATATTCGTGAATTCTAATGCAAACAACCTAGTATATCTCATGGCATTAATAATGCGTGAATCATGCTAAAATGTCCATTATTTGCTTTAAAACGTAATGAGTTATTCCACTCACCTTTGGATAGCTCTGACCAGACACTGGAGCAGCTGACTCACTGCTAGGGTCCACGGTTCCTCGGGTCCGAACCTACACAGGTGGACTCAAATGAGGGACCAAACATACATGAACATAACTCTATACAACTCCCCAAAAATCTCCTAGAACATCATGAAACAATCATAGAAAAACATGCAAAGGAGGGCTGGACAGGGCACTTTCGGCGGCAGGTTCGGCGGCCGAAAGTCCCTCCAGAGCCGAAAGTCAGGCAGGTTCGGCAGCACCTTCGGCGGCCTAAACTCCCAGACAGAGACGAAACTCATGCATGTTCGGCGGCACTTTCGGCGGCCGAAACTGCCCTCCAGAGAAGAAAGTCCTCTTTCGAGGGCAGGCTTCGGCAGCCGAAGGCTGCCTCCACAAGCGGGTTCGGCGGCCGAAAGTTCCTTCGGCGGCCGAACCTGAGTTTCTCCAAAGTGGCAGAAACTCAGCTCCAACATGCACAAACGCCTCCCAAACTTTCAAACATGCAAAAACCTATTCTACAACACTCCCAAACATACACAATCAAGCATACAAGTTCATAGGGGTCTCAAACTAGCCTAAACCCCAACTATAACACATCAAACATACCCACATTGCTCATGAACACACATTTAACCCATAAACTCAAAATAACCTAAACATGTATTTCTACTCCATAACTTGTATAGAACTTGTTTAAAACACATTATAAGCTAGAGATCGACTCTTACCTCTTGAAGATTGAGAGTAGAGGCGATCTAACTTGGAGTTGGGAGAGATTTAGCTCCTTGGGTCTCCAAGCTCAAAACTTGTTCTTTTGCTCAAAAATCTTCAAAACAAAGTGAAAACTAGTGAAAATCGTGAAAGATTTGAAGAAAGAAACTCAAGATCGGTGAGGGGCGGCGGAGAGCTCACCTTGGCCGAAAATGGGGGAAAAGCTCGCCCGTTTTCGGCTATGGGACCCCTTTATAGGTGGCTGGCCAAGCCACATTCGGGAGCTGAACGTGCCCCCGCATGCATGCCATGTTCGGCGGCCGAACATGAGGTTCGGCGGCCAAACCTGGACTTCCCTCACTTATGCTTTCGGGGGCCTAAAAGCACTCCCGAAGGCATGCATGTTCGGCGGCCAAACTTGAGGTTCGGTGGCCAAACTTGAGGTTCGGCGGCCGAACCTGAGTTTTCCTCCAAGGCTATTTTCATGCAAAAACTCATTTCTTTCTTGATTAAAAACATAAAACACATTAAAACATTTTATAAAAACATGGTTTTACACTTCTAGAGGTCTCCGACACCCGAGATTCCACCGGACGGTAGGAATTCCGATACCGGAGTCTAGCTGGGTATTACATTCTCCCCCCCTTAAGAACATTCGTCCCCGAATGTTCCTCAACTAGTACAAGCAAGGCATAACGCACATCATACACATAAAACACACATAAAACTAACCTCAGAAGAGATAAGGATACTGCTGGAGCATGGACTCCCGTGTCTCTCAAGTGCATTCTTCCAAATTGTGGTGGTTCCACAGGACTTTCACTATCGGGATTTCCTTGTTTCTCAGCTTCCTGATCTGGGTGTCTATGATCCGTACTGGCTGCTCAACATAAGTGAGATCTTCTCGGATCTCCACATTAGGCTCACTAAGAACCTTGCCCGGATCCGACACAAACTTCCTCAACATGAAAACATGGAAAACCGGATGGATTCCTTCCATTGAAGCAGGTAAATCTAGCTTGTACAACACATTCCCAATCTTTTGCAAGATTTCAAAGGGTCCGATGTATCGTGGGGCTAGTTTACCTTTCTTCCCAAAGCGAACCACTCCTTTCATAGGAGACACCTTGAGCAATACCAGATCCCCCTCCTGAAACTCTACTTGCCTTCTACGGATGTCTGCATAACTCTTCTGTCTGCTTGCAGCCGTCTTGATCCTTTCTCTGATTATGGGTACCACCCTACTGGTGATCTCTACTAGCTCAGGCCCTGCCAAGGCCTTTTCTCCAACCTCTTCCTAGCAAACAGGTGATCTGCACTTCCTCCCATACAAAGCTTCATATGGAGCCATCCCGATGCTAGCATGATGGCTGTTATTGTAGGCAAACTCCACCAAAGGTAGACGTTGACTCTAAGAACCGCCAAAGTCCAGCACACACATTTTGAGCATATCCTCTATTGTCTGGATGGTTCTTTCTGATTGTCCGTCCGTCTGTGGATGGCAAGCAGTGCTAAAATCCAACCTGGTACCCATGGCATTCTGCAGACTCCGCCAGAAGCTGGAGGTGAACTGGGGCCCTCTATCAGACACTATTGAAATAGGAACCCCATATAGACTAACTCTGCCACTGACGGGTCACACTTGGGTCCACTGACCCATAGGGGACACTCTAACCCAGAGACTATCAGACCCAATCTCTCAACAGCTCTCGGAGCAATAAAAGAATGAGATGCACCCGGGTCCATTAATGCATACACATCAGAACACCCAATGATGAGATTACCTGACATCACGGTGTTGGATGTGTTAGCCTCCTGCTGAGTCATGGTGAAGATCCTGGCTGGAGCTGATGGACCTTCACCTCGGGAACCAGAAGAAGAGGCTGCCCCCCTCCCTCTACCTCTGCCACTACCCTGAGTTGTGGCTGGAGTTGCTGGCTGTGCCACACTACTAGAAGCTGTCTGCTGGGGCTGGCCCATAAAAGGTGCTCTAGGACACTCCCGAGCCATGTGTCCCTCTTGTCCACATCTGAAACATGCATTAGTCCCAGCCCGACATACTCCCTTGTGTGGTTTCCCGCACCTTAGGCATTCTGTACCATTTGAGCCTGAGCTCGAGCCACCGCCTAATCCCAGACCGGATTTCAACTTACTCCAGAACTTGTTCTTCTTCGGCTTCTTGGTGGTGTTACTCCACCTCTTGCTACCTGAGCTCTGAGAAGAGAGACCTGGCCCTCCTCTACCTAGGGTCTTAATCCCTGAAGACTGGGTCACTGACTGCTTCACTGACCCCTCAACTATAGCACTAGCCTCCATCCTTCGAGCCATATCCACCACAGTGAGGAAACTTTCCCTCTCAACTGACTGAATCAAAGAGGAGTACCTAGAATGCAGTTTCATAACATATCTCTTGGCTTTCTTCGAATCTGTATCTAGAGCTTGCCCTGAAAAAGGCAATAGCTCCAAGAATTTATCCGTGTACTCCTCTATACTCATGTGTTCTGTCTGCCTCAGCTGCTCAAACTCAATCATCTTCAGTTCTCTAGAACTGTCTGGAAAAGTCCATCCAGCAAACTCATTTGCAAATTCCTCCCATGTCATGCCGTCTAGTCTTGGGTCCACATAACACTTGAACCATTCCCGTGCCTTTTTGCACTTTAAAGTGAACCCTGCCATCTGAATGGCCCTGCTGTCATCCGCCCCTAGCTCGTCAGTTATCGTCTTCACTACTCTCAGGTACTCAAAGGGATCATCCCCCGACTTGTATTTGGGAGCATCCAGCTTAAGGTAATCTGTCATCTTCACCTTGCTCCCACCGGCTGAGCTAGGTCTAGAAGGTTGAGCAACTGGGGCTGTTGGTTCTGTAGGTGGTGGAGGTGAGGGTGCAGCATTCCCCGAGGTGGGGTTTGCCGGGTTAGGATAGAAGGGTGAGTGTGGATAAGCTGGGTACTGTGGGTAAGGTGGATAGAAAGGTGGATAAGGCATGTAGGTAGGGTAGGGGTTAAAGCTGGAGTAATCCGATGTGCCTCCCATCGGATACCCTGAACCCTGTGGGAAGGGTGGATAATGGGGTTGAAAACCATACCCCGAGGCCTGAGCGCCTCCCTGTGACTCCCCTGTCCCTTCTTCCGTCATGCTGACATCCAGATTCCCATCCCTCCTCTGGTCCTCTTCCATAACCTCCCTCACATCTGAGGAACTTCCTCCTCTATCTGTCCCCCTTCTGCTAGCATCAAAAGACCTTCTAGGGTCCCTTGACACTCTTTCTCTGCTTGATCTACATGACATTGCCCTAGGCAATGCAGGAGGATGGGCGCTCGTGCCCTCATCCTCAGGTGGTACTCCAGTCAATCTTGCAGATCGACGGGTTCCTCTCATCCTGTTTTCTAAAAAACAGTACACATCACACAAACATTAGCATCATATAGTTCATGTGGGAACACATAAACCCGCATCACATACATATCATTCATATCATAGCATTAATGCACATGTATATAATCATGGCATTTCACATCATCATACAAGACAGGACTCAACATCCTATCCTAGTGGACATGATCTTCCTATTGTGCTTGACCTTCTAGAACATCTATGAGCCCGACACTCTAGGTCTGATCCTATGAACCTAGGACATGATCTTCCTATTGTGCTTGACCTTCTAGAACATCTATGAGCCCGACACTCTAGGTCCGATCCTATGAACCTAGGGCTCTGATACCATTATGTAACGACCCGAAAATCGGCCCGCTACCGGCGCTAGGATCCAGGTCGGCTTAAGGCCGCCGGGACCCGTAGCAAGCCTGACATACAACCTGTAAACCTGTTTAATCCCATACATGATCAACACCATACATAAAAATTTTAAAACTTTAGCTTTCATACATTCATCCTTTCATTCTTTTACCAAACTCAACCTGTACATGCACTATACATAGTCATAATCATAAACATTGACCCCTCTGTGGGATCTCATCAGTGCCCAATGGGCGATATAACATATGTTGAGTTGGTTTACATGAACATCATAAAATATCTAAGATCATGTATTAAAAGGGATAACAACATTCTATGGTCAAGCACACCTCTATCATCCATAAGCCTCATTACATTACATGTCTATACTGTACTTTTACATAACATCATATTCATTTATCATGTCCACACTAGCTATTACATAGACAAGACTTCATTACTCTTGCTGACCTCCTGATCTACCCTGTACCTGCAAACCTGGAGGTTAAGGGAGAGGGGTGAGCTACTAGAGCCCAGTGAGCAGAATAATAAAAACATTACATTAACATATCATGCTTTCATGGAATGCATCACATCACAAACATATCACATCATGGATGAACTTGTCACCAGTAGCCCTCTACATATCCAATAGTGCCAGAACATAGAATGGGTCTTGGTCTTTCTCTTACATAGCATAACATAACATTCCAATGTGCCAGAACGTAGAATGGGTCCTGGTCTTTCTCTTACATAGTGCCAGCAATGTAGAATGGGTCCCACTGGTCTTTCATTCCGTACCGTACATATCACATCGTCACATCATAGATCAAGGGCTATGGATCATCCAACATTCATCCATATCAACAACAATAAAGTATGCAATGCAACATATTCGTGAATTCTAATGCAAACAACCTAGTATATCTCATGGCATTAATGATGCATGAATCATGCTAAAATGTCCATTATTTTCTTTAAAACGTAATGAGTTATTCCACTCACCTTTGGATAGCTCTGACCAGACACTGGAGCAGCTGACTCACTGCTGGGGTCCACGGTTCCTCGGGTCCGAACCTACACAGGTGGACTCAAATGAGGGACCAAACATACATGAACATAACTCTAAACTACTCCCCAAAAACCCCCTAGAACATCATGAAACAATCATAGAAAAACATGCAAAGGAGGGCTGGACAGGGCACTTTCGGCGGCAGGTTCGGCGGCCGAAAGTCCCTCCAGAGCTGAAAGTCAGGCAGGTTCGGCGGCACCTTCGGCGGCCGAAACTCCCAGACAGAGACGAAACTCATGCATGTTCGGCGGCACTTTCGGTGGCCGAAACTGCCCTCCAGAGACGAAAGTCCTCTTTCGGGGGCAGGCTTCGGCAGCCGAAGGCTGCCTCCACAAGCGGGTTCGGCGGCCGAAAGTTCCTTCGGCGGCCGAACCTGAGTTTCTCCAAAGTGGCAGAAACTCAGCTCCAACATGCACAAACGCCTCCCAAACTTTCAAACATGCAAAAACCTATTCTACAACACTCCCAAACATACACAATCAAGCATACAAGTTCATAGGGGTCTCAAACTAGCCTAAACCCCAACTATAACACATCAAACATACCCACATTGCTCATGAACACACATTTAACCCATAAACTCAAAATAACCTAAACATGCATTTCTACTCCATAACTTGTATAGAACTTGTTTAAAACACATTATAAGCTAGAGATCGACTCTTACCTCTTGTAGATCGAGAGTAGAGGCGATCTAACTTGGAGTTGGGAGAGATTTAGCTCCTTGGGTCTCCAAGCTCAAAACTTGTTCTTTTGCTCAAAAATCTTCAAAACAAAGTGAAAACTAGTGAAAATCGTGAAAGATTTGAAGAAAGAAACTCAAGATCGGCGAGGGGCGGCGGAGAGCTCACCTTGGCCGAAAATGGGGGAAAAGCTCGCCCGTTTTTGGCTAAGGGACCCCTTTATAGGTGGCTGGCCAGACCACATTCGGGAGCCAAACGTGCCTCCGCATGCATGCCATGTTCGGCGCCGAACCTGGACTTCCCTCACTTATGCTTTCGGGGGCCTAAAAGCGCTCCCGAAGGCATGCATGTTCGGCGGCCGAACTGGAGGTTCGGCGGCCGAACCTGAGTTTTCCTCCAAGGCTATTTTCATGCAAAAACTCATTTCTTTCTTAATTAAAAACATAAAACACATTAAAACATTTTATAAAAACATGGTTTTACCCTTCTAGAGGTCTCCGACACCCGAGATTCCACCGGACGGTAGGAATTCCAATATCGGAGTCTAGCCGGGTATTACAGCAATAGAGTTCAAAAGTCAAACCTATAGGGTACCTTATTGTAATCCCAAAATTCATGTTTATAACCATGTATTGTATCTTTAATCTAGCCTATGATTGCATTTATCAGTGTCAATGAAATTGCATTTTGTTATTTTCTTTAAGCAACCATATTTATTTGTCAAACTAAGCAACCTTAAGTCAAATATCACACCTACATCATCATGTAAAGCTCAATTCTTCTAAACTTTGCCTATATTTGACAACTATGTTATTTCTATAAATAAAGAAATTTTCGGGGTTCAAATGTTCAAATTGTAACGACCCGAAAATTGGACCGTTACTGGCGCTAGGATCCAGATCGGCTTAAGGCCGCCGGGACCCGTAGCAAGCCTGACATATAACCTGTAAACCTGTATAATCCCATACATGATCAACAACATACATAAAAATTAAAACTTTTCTTTCCATGTACATCAACCAAACTCAACCTGTGCATATACATTAACATAACATTGATCCCTCTGTGGGATCTCATCAGTGCCCCCAAATGGGTGACATAACATATATTGAGTTGGTTTACATAAACATCATAAAAATCTCTAAGATCATGTATTAAAAGGAATAACAACAGTCTATGGTCAAGCACCCCTCTAACATCCATAAACATCATCTCATTACATATCTATACTGATTAAGACATTACATTACAATTTGATCATGTCCATTGCTAGCTATTACACAAACATAACTTCTTTACTCTATCCGGACTCCTGCTCTATACTGTACCTGCAAGCCTGGGGGTAAAGGGAGAGGGGTGAGCTAAAAGCCCAGTGAGTAGAACTATAAAACATATTAACACTATGCTCTATGAAATGCATCATAACACAGACAATTCACATAAGGGTTGGGTGAACTTGTCACCAATTAGTCCAAGCTAACTCTGTGCCAGGCCGTAGCATGGGGTCCTGGTCTTCCTGTCATAACATACATTACTTACCATTGCTCCAGGGCCTCCTCTGGGCTCCTGGTCTTCGAGTCCCATAACCGTGCCAGGCCGTAGAATGGGGTCCTAGTCTTTCCTTACTCTGTGCCAGGCCGTAGAATGGGGTCCTGGTCTTCCTGTCATGGACTAATTGGGTCATCCAATATTCACCCACATCAACAACAATCGATGCAATGCGGCATATTCGTGAAAACTAATGCAATCATCCTATTGCATAATCATGATGCATGAAACATGATAAAACATTTAATTTCTCAATTTAAAAGATTAAGTTTAGTTCCACTCACCTCTGGCTGACTCTGACAACACCGAAGCAGCTGAACTCACTGCTGGGGTCCTCGGTTCCTCGGGTCCGAACCTACACAGGTGGACTCAAATGAGGGACCAAACATACCTGAACATAACTATAAACTACTCCCCAAAAACCCCCTAAAACATCATGAAACAATCATAGAAAAACATGCAAAAGAGGCCTGGACAGGGCACTTTCGGCGGCAGGTTCGGCGGCCGAAAGTCCCTCCAGAGCCGAAAGTCAGGCAGGTTCGGCGGCACCTTCGGCGGCCGAAACTCCCAGACAGAGACGAAACTCATGCATGTTCGGCGGCACTTTCGGCGGCCGAAACTGCCAGACAGAGACGAAAGTCCTCCTTTCGGGGGCAAGCTTCGGCAGCCGAAAGGCTGCCTCCACAAGAGGGTTCGGCGGCCGAAAGTCCTTCGGCGGCCGAACCTGGTTTCTGCCAAAGGGCAGAAACTTGGCTCCTTTTGCACATTTCGCCTCCAAACCTTCCAAACATGCATCAAACCTATTCTACAACACACATACACAAGCATACATGTTCCTAGGGGCCTCAAACCATCATAAACCCCATCTACAACACAACAAGCATCCACATTGTTCATGAACATACATTAAACCCATAAACTCCAAAAACATATCCATAGCCTATCATGTATTTCTAACCCATAGATCTACTTAAAACTTACTTAAAACATGCAATGAGCTTAAGATCGGCTCTTACCTCTTGAAGATCGAGAGAGACGACCTAAAACTCGAAGTTGGGAGAGATTGGGTTCTTGAACCTCTAAGCTCCAAAACTTTGCTCAAAAGCTCGAATCTTCAAAACAAAGTTAAAACAAATGAAAATCTTGAAAGATTTGAAGGGAAAGACTCAAGATCGGTGAGGGATGGCGGAGAGCTCACCTTGGCCGAAAATGGGAAAAAAGCTCGCCCGTTTTCGTCTAAAGGACCCTTTTATAGTGGCTGGCCAGGCCACGTTCGGGGGCCGAACGTGCCTCCGCATGCATGCCATGTTCGGCGGCTGAACTTGAGATTCGGCGGCCGAACCTCAAGTTCCCTCCCTTATGCCTTCGGGGGCCTAAGGCACACCCGAAATGCAAGCATGTTCGGCGGCCGAACTTGGGGTTCGGCGGCCGAACCTGAGTTTTCCTCCAATGCTATTTTCATGCAAAAACTCATTTCCTTTTTACTTAAAACCATGAAAAACATTAAATCATTTTATGAAAACATGTTTCTACCCTACTAGAGGCTTCCGACATTCGAGATTCCACCGGACGGTAGGAATTCCGATACCGGAGTCTAGCCGGGTATTACATTCTTCCCCCCTTAGGAACATTCGTCCCCGAATGTTCCTCAACTAGAACATGCAAGGCATACAACATATCATACACATAAAACACATAGAGACTAACCTTAAAAGAGATGAGAATATTGCCGGAGCATAGACTCTCGTGTCTCCCAAGTGCACTCTTCCATATTGTGGTGGTTCCAAAGGACTTTCACCATCGGGATTTCCTTGTTCCTTAGCTTTCTGATCTGGGTGTCTAGGATCCGTACTGGCTGTTCAACATAGGTGAGATCCTCTTGGATCTCCACATCAGGCTCACTAAGAACGTTGCCCGGATCTGACACGAACTTCCTCAACATAGAAACATGGAAAACCGGATGGATTCTTTCCATTGAAGCAGGTAAATCCAGCTTGTACGATACATTCCCAATCCTTTGTAAGACTTCAAAGGGTCCGATGTACCGTGGAGCCAGTTTACCTTTCTTTCCAAAGCGAACCACTCCTTTCATTGGAGACACCTTGAGCAATACCAGATCCCCCTCCTGAAACTCTACTTGCCTTCTACGGATGTCTGCATAACTCTTCTGTCTGCTTGCAGCAGTCTTGATTCTTTCTCTGATTAAGGGTACTACCCTGCTGGTAATCTCTACTAGCTCAGGCCCTGCCAAGGCCTTTTCTCCAACTTCTTCCCAGCAAACAGGTGATCTGCACTTCCTCCCATACAAAGCTTCATATGGAGCCATCCCGATGCTAGCATGATGGCTGTTATTGTAGGCAAACTCCACCAAAGGTAGATGCTGCCTCCAAGAACCGCCAAAGTCCAGCACACACATTCTGAGCATATCCTCTATTGTCTGGATGGTCCTCTCCGACTGTCCGTCCGTCTGTGGATGGAAAGCAGTACTGAAATCCAACCTGGTACCCATGGCATCCTGCAGACTCCGCCAAAACCTGGAGGTGAACTGGGGTCCTCTATCTGACACTATAGAAATAGGAACCCCATGCAGTCTGACAATCTCATCAACATACACCTGCGCCAATTTGTCCACAGAATAGCCACTCCTGACGGGGATGAAGTGAGCAGATTTGGTGAGTCTGTCCACAATCACCCATATGGAGTCAAATCTGTTGGACGTCGCCGGTAACCCCACTACGAAGTCCATAGCTATATTCTCCCATTTCCACTCTGGAATAGGTAGCGGGTTAAGCATGCCAGCCGGCTTCTGAAGTTCTAGCTTCACCCTCTGACACACTTCGCAGGCTGACACAAACTATGCCACTTCTCTCTTCATAGCTGGCCACCAATAAACCTTCTTCAGATCTTGATACATCTTGGTGGTTCCGGGGCGAACGCTGTATCTTGCATTATGAGCCTCTCTCATAATGTCTCCTTTTAGCTCTATGTCATCTGGTACACAAAGTCGACTCCCATAGCGGAGGATCCCCTTACTGTCAAATCTGAACTCACTGTCTTTGCCTGACTGAACAGTCCTGGCAATCTTTACTAACTCTGGGTCCTCATACTGTTTCTGAGCCACCTGCTCCAGAAGCACGGGTGTCACTTTCATCTGGGCCACTAAAGCACCTGTACCAGACAACTCCAACTGTAGACCTTCATCAATGAGCTTGTAAAACTCCTTCACCACTGGTCTCCTCTCTGCCGTGATGTGGGATAGACTGCCTAGTGACTTCCGGCTTAGGGCGTCTGCCACGACATTCGCCTTACCCGGATGATACTGGATCTTGCAATCATAGTCACTCAGCAGCTCTACCCATCTTCTCTGTCTCAAATTCAAATCTCTTTGACTCAGGATGTACTGCAGGCTTTTATGATCTGTGAAGATCTCACATTTTACCCCGTAGAGGTAGTGCCTCCACATCTTGAGTGCAAAGATTACTGCTGCCATCTCTAGGTCATGTGTGGGGTAATTCAACTCGTGCTTCTTCAGCTGTCTAGAAGCATAAGCAATTACCCTCTCATTCTGCATTAGTACACAACCCAGTCCCACACGGGACGCATCACAAAAGACTGTAAAGTCCTCATCACTTGATGGCAGAGCTAACACTGGTGCTGAAGTCAACCTCTTCTTAAGCTCTTCAAAACTCTCTTCGCACTGGTCGGTCCACACAAACTTCTGATTCTTCCTGGTTAGCCTGGTCAGAGGAGCTGCAATCTTTGAGAAGTCCTGAACAAACCTCCTGTAGTAACCTGCCAAACCCAAGAAACTTCTGATCTCTGACACTGAAGTGGGTCTAGGCCAGTTAGCCACAGCTTCTATCTTCTTGGGGTCTACTTCTATTCCATTTTCCGACACAACATGCCCCAAGAATGAAATGCTCCTCAGCCAGAACTCACACTTGGAGAACTTGGCATACAAGCCATGTTCCCTCAAGGTCTGTAGAACTAACCTCAGATGATGGGCATGCTCCTCTGTATCCCTGGAATACACTAGGATATCATCTATGAAGACAATAACAAAATGATCCAGGTATTAGCTAAGCACTCTGTTCATGAGGTCCATGAATGCTGCAGGGGCGTTGGTTAACCCGAACGACATCACAAGGAACTCAAAATGCCCATATCTGGTCCTAAAAGCTGTCTTTGGCACATCTTCTTCTCTGATCCTCAGCTGATGATATCCAGATCTCAGATCTATTTTGGAGAAACAACCCGCTCCTGCTAGCTGGTCGAATAGATCGTCGATCCTTGGTAATGGGTACTTGTTCTTGGTAGTGACTTTGTTCAACTGCCTGTAGTCGATACAAAGTCTAAGGGATCCATCCTTCTTTCTCACAAACAAAACTGGAGCACCCCAGGGTGAGGTACTCGGTCGGATGAAGCCCTTGTCTACCAGCTCCTGTAACTGCTCCTTCAACTCTTTCAATTCTGCTGGCGCCATCCTGTAAGGAGGGATAGAGATCAGTCGGGTTCCAGGCATCAATTTTATCTCGAACTCTATCTCCCTAGCAGGTGGTAAACCTGGCAGCTCGTCTGGGAACACATCCAAAAACTCTCTGACCACCGGCACCGAGGCGGGCTCTCTAACCTGACTGCTAAGCTCTCTCACATGAGCCAAATACCCCTGACATCCCCTCCTAAGCAACCTGCGAGCCTGAAGGGCTGATATCAGACCTCTAGGTGTACCCCTCCTGTCTCCCCTGAAGACGACCTCTGACCCATCCTGACTTCTGAACCTGACTACCTTGTCCCTGCAGTCCAAGGTAGCACCATGGGTAGATAGCCAGTCCATCCCTAGAATGACGTCAAAGTCTGTCAAATCTAGAACCACCAGGTAGGCGGACAAGCATCTTCCCTCAACAAATACAGGACTACACTGGCAGACTGACTCTGCCACTGATGGATCACACTTGGGTCCACTGACCCAGAGAGGACACTCTAACCCAGAGATCATCAACCCCAACCTCTCAACGGCTCTCGGTGCAATAAAAGAATGAGATGCACCAGGGTCCATCAAGGCATAAACATCTGAACAACCAATGACTAAGTTACCTGCCACCACGGTGTTAGATGCATCTGCCTCCTGCTGAGTTATTGTGAAGATCCGTGCTGGAGCTGATGGACCTTCACCTCTGAAACCCGCTGAAGAAGAGGCTGCCCCTCTCCCTCTGCCTCTGCCACTGGCCTGAGTCATGGCTGGAGCTGCTGGCTGCGCTACACTGCCTGAGGCTGTCTGCTGGGACTGAGCCATCGGGACTGCTCTTGGACATTCTCGAGCCATATGCCCCTCCTGACCACATCTGAAGCAGGCGTTCGTCCCAAACCGACATACTCCCTTGTGTGGCCTACCACACCTCGCACAAACTGCATTATCCGCACCAGAGCTTGAGCCACTTCCAAATCCCAGACTAGACTTAACCTTGTTCCAGAACTTGTTCTTCTTACCCTTGGCTTTACTCCATCTCTTACTGCCTGAAGCTGCTGCACTCAAGGTAGAGGGATCTAACCTTCCCCCACCCGGAGTTTTAGAACCAGAAGGCTGTGCCACTGTCTGCTTAACTGTCCCCTGAATGATGGCACTGGCCTCCATTTTCCTGGCCATATCTACTATGGCATGGAAGCTCTCCCTGTCCACGGACTGAATCAAGGAGGAATACCTGGAATGAAGCTTCATGACATACCTCCTTGACTTCTTCGAATCTGTATCCAGACTCTGCCCAGCAAAAGGCAACAGCTCCAAGAATCTGTCGGTGTACTCCTCTACACTCATTTCATCCGTCTGCCTCAACTGTTCAAACTTTATCATCTTCAGCTCCCTTGAACTATCGGGAAAAGCCCATCCTGCAAACTCGTTTGCAAACTCTTCCCAAGACATGCTGTCCACCCTCGGATTCACATAATTCTTAAACCACTCTCGAGCTTTCTTGCATTTTAATGTGAACCCAGCCATCTGAATGGCTCTACTGTCATCCGCCCCTAACTCCTCTGTAATAGTCTTGACCCTCTCAAGATACACAAACGGGTCATCACCTGACTCAAACTGGGGAGCACCCAACTTCATATATTCAGTCATCTTGACCTTGCTCCCACTGGCTGAGCTAGGCCAAGGTAATTGGGTTTCTGAAACTAGGGTTTCTGCTGATGGTGGAGAAGGTGCAACATTTTCTGAGGTAGGGTTAGCGGGGTTTGGATAGTAAGGTGGGGGTGGATACATTGGGTATTGTGAATATGGTGGATAGTAGGGTGGGTATGGCATCTGTGTGGGATAAGGGGTGAAGCTAGGGTAATCCGATGTACCTCCCATCGAATACCCGGGATGTTGTGAGAAGTGTGGGTAGTGGGGTGGCTGAACAAATCCCGAGGCCTGAGTGCCTCCTTGGGACTCTCCCATACCTTCTTCTGACATGCTAACTCCCAAACTGCCATCCCTTCTCTGCTCTACATCCATATCATCCCCCATATCCTCTGACATTCCTCCCTGAACTGTTCCCCTCACTGATCTGCTCCTACCCAGATCCAGAGACCTTCTAGGGTCTCTTGCTGCTCTTTCTCTGTTAGACCTGCTAGACATTGCCCTAGGCAATGCTGGAGGACGGGCGCTCATGCCCTCATCCTCAGGTGGCACTCCAGTCAATCGTGCAGATCGACGAGTTCCTCTCATCCTGTTTTCTAAAAAACAGCACACATCACATAAACATTAACATCATATGGTTCATGTGGGCACACATGAACCCTCATCACATACATCACATATCATAGCATATCATTAATGCACATGCATATTATCATGGCATTTCACATCATCATACAAGACAGGACTCCACATCCTATCCTAGTGGACATGATCTTTCCTATTGTGCTTGACCTTCTATAACATCTATGAGCCCAACACTCTAGGTCCGACCATATGAACCTAGGGCTCTGATACCACTCTGTAACGACCCGAAAATCAGACCGTTACCGGCGCTAGGATCCACATCGGCTTAAGGCCGCCGGGACCCGTAGCAAGCCTGACATATAACCTGTAAACCTGTATAATCCCATACATGATCAACAACATACATAAAAATTAAAACTTTTCTTTCCATGTACATCAACCAAACTCAACCTGTGCATATACATTAACATAACATTGATCCCTCTGTGGGATCTCATCAGTGCCCCCAAATGGGTGACATAACATATGTTGAGTTGGTTTACATAAACATCATAAAAATCTCTAAGATCATGTATTAAAAGGAATAACAACAGTCTATGGTCAAGCACCCCTCTAACATCCATAAACATCATCTCATTACATATCTATACTGATTAAGACATTACATTACAATTTGATCATGTCCATTGCTAGCTATTACACAAACATAACTTCTTTACTCTATCCGGACTCCTGCTCTATACTGTACCTGCAAGCCTGGGGGTAAAGGGAGAGGGGTGAGCTAAAAGCCCAGTGAGTAGAACTATAAAACATATTAACACTATGCTCTATGAAATGCATCATAACACAGACAATTCACATAAGGGTTGGGTGAACTTGTCACCAATTAGTCCAAGCTAACTCTGTGCCAGGCCGTAGCATGGGGTCCTGGTCTTCCTGTCATAACATACATTACTTACCATTGCTCCAGGGCCTCCTCTGGGCTCCGGGTCTTCGAGTCCCATAACCGTGCCAGGCCGTAGAATGGGGTCCTGGTCTTTCCTTACTCTGTGCCAGGCCATAGAATGGGGTCCTGGTCTTCCTGTCATGGACTAATTGGGTCATCCAATATTCACCCACATCAACAACAATCGATGCAATGCGGCATATTCGTGAAAACTAATGCAATCATCCTATTGCATAATCATGATGCATGAAACATGATAAAACATTTAATTTCTCAATTTAAAAGATTAAGTTTAGTTCCACTCACCTCTGGCTGACTCTAACAACACCGAAGCAGCTGAACTCACTGCTGGGGTGCTCGGTTCCTCGGGTCCGAACCTACACAGGTGGACTCAAATGAGGGACCAAACATACCTGAACATAACTATAAACTACTCCCCAAAAATCCCCTAAAACATCATGAAACAATCATAGAAAAACATGCAAAAGAGGCCGGGACAGGGCACTTTCGGCGGCAGGTTCGGCGGCCGAAAGTCCCTCCAGAGCCGAAAGTCAGGCAGGTTCGGCGGCACCTTCGGCGGCCGAAACTCCCAGACAGAGACGAAACTCATGCATGTTCGGCGGCACTTTCGGCGGCCGAAACTGCAAGACAGAGACGAAAGTCTCCTTTCGGGGGCAGGCTTCGGCAGCCGAAAGGCTTGCCTCCCCAGCCATGTTCGGCGGCCGAAAGTCCTTCGGCTGCCGAACCTGGTTTCTGCCAAAGGGCAGAAACTTGGCTCCTTTTACACATTTCGCCTCCAAACCTTCCAAACATGCATCAATCCTATTCTACAACACACATACACAAGCATACATGTTCCTAGGGGCCTCAAACCATCATAAACCCCATCTACAACACAACAAGCATCCACATTGTTCATGAACATACATTAAACCCATAAACTCCAAAAACATATCCATAGCCTATCATGCATTTCTAACCCATAGATCTACTTAAAACTTACTTAAAACATGCAATGAGCTTAAGATCGGCTCTTACCTCTTGAAGATCGAGAGAGACGACCTAAAACTCGAAGTTGGGAGAGATTGGGTTCTTGAACCTCTAAGCTCCAAAACTTTGCTCAAAAGCTCGAATCTTCAAAACAAAGTTAAAACAAATGAAAATCTTGAAAGATTTGAAGGGAAAGACTCAAGATCGGTGAGGGATGGCGGAGAGCTCACCTTGGCCGAAAATGGGAAAAAAGCTCGCCCGTTTTCGGCTAAGGGACCCTTTTATAGTGGCTGGCCAGGCCACGTTCGGGGGCCGAACGTGCCTCCGCATGCATGCCATGTTCGGCGGCTGAACTTGAGATTTAGCGGCCGAACCTGGACTTCCCTCCCTTATGCCTTCGGGGGCCTAAGGCACACCCGAAATGCAAGCATGTTCGGCGGCCGAACTTGGGGTTCGGCGGCCGAACCTGAGTTTTCCTCCAATGCTATTTTCATGCAAAAACTCATTTCCTTTTTACTTAATACCATGAAAAACATTAAATCATTTTATGAAAACATGTTTCTACCCTACTAGAGGCTTCCGACATCCGAGATTCCACCGGACGGTAGGAATTCCGATACCGGAGTCTAGCCGGGTATTACACAAATGTTTCATAAATCTAAAATATAATGACACTTATAAATTCTAAATTTAATTATCTCTTGCTTACACTTCTAAATTTTATAAAAAATTCTTCATGTTATTGCATATATCATACAACTTAATGATACTAAACTTAATAACTTTTTATCTCTAATTATTTAGCATACAAGAAAATTCTTAGGCGAATCTGGTCCACCTTGGACTCAAGAGAAATTGAAGTGGATCCCATCTGTTATTTCATAGAGGGATCCACTTATTTATGCCTTAGAAGTGCCTTGGTCCATGGTGGACTGAGTCCATGGTGAACTGAGTCCATGTAAGTATTTCTGTAACACCCTTTACCCTAATATAGATATAGACTGAGTAAGGACAACTACAAATTATGCTTTCTTAGAAATTTTCAAAACAAACTGTGTATTTAATATTTGTAATTATCAAGTTATTAGATGGTTTATATACATTTCATGATGTGAATAAAGTAACTGTGAAAGATTTTGAACTAAAAATTTTAGCAAAGTTTCTTCTGTTTTTTCAACATCTCAACTTGTAATACATATGAATAATACATTTATAATTATACTCTCATTTGTCATTTAATGTCATACAATTCATTAGTTCGGCACACATTTCAAAACAATACCATTCCTCATTTTTCCATTGTTATCATTACATGTAAATATTTAGCTCTTTTTAGATGCATACATGATTATATTATTTTAACTTGCATAACTTTTGCAACTAACTCCATTTAATATATACATGCCAAAATATAATTGTATAATGACTCAGATACTCAAAACAACCGGCTATGATAAAGGTCTTAATGTTTGATACTAATCTCTGGTCACCATCTACAACCTGCGTGAAGTAAAAACTAACACACTAAGCTTACGTCCAATGGGTGATTACAAACAAGTAATAACATAGAGTAAATATATTCATGAATACATATTATTAAGTAAAAATTTACAAGTATGTAAAATGTAATTAACATAGTACATATCATACTTGTCAAAATTCTAGCATAAGATATAAGTTGAAATGTGCACCCTTATGCATGTTAAGAATTTTTCTTCAGAATCAATAAATCACCATCTTTTGCCATAATTGCACATTTTATGTTCATAGCAAATTATCATGGCTTAAAGTATGCACTAGATGCAAACATATTAGTATTCACTAATAAATTCACAAAATCGGGTATCAAATCTTAATTAAGTTCTCAGCCCTTATAAACACGTAGCAAATCGACTAGGTAGATAAAGAAATATAATGGTAGGTATAAGGTGCCAAACAGTAGGCTCAAAGGTCGAAACTAGGATAGCAGGGCTCTATAGCCATGCCTATAAGGTACCTGACACGTAACCTCAAATATAAATCATATAGCAGTAGCAGTACTGCAAACTCTGTATATGTATATGACATTACCATATCCTTAAGCTAAATTCGACTCCTACTAAGTTTACTAAGGCCATAAATTTTTAGTTCAATGTCTTAAATTGTTTAAAGTAAATACATGTATCATTTGAAATTATTTCAAAGCATTTCTCAAACACATATATCTTATACTAATGTTAACAAGATGAAAAATCAAATAGTGCATAACTTTGTCGACTTAGCATTCCAAGTAGTACATCAAATCAATTCGGATTTTCATTTCATACCACTATCAAGCTTAGAATGATAAATTTTACTCACCTTATAATGCACACACAATAAATTTGGTTGGCAAGCAAGTACGTGCGTAAAGCAAAAACGTGTGTAATTCCCGCCGATTAAGCAAGCATGTTAATTTTTGTGCAATCTGTTTCGAGAGGGGCTCTATTCTGCCCCTTTTACCTATAATTTTCAAATATCTTATGAACAAAATTAGACTTAGGTTTCTCATGAAAAATGTGAATTTATGTCTTAGCTTTGCAACAAGGTATGCCTCATACAATTCTAATCATCCTAGCCTAAGTTATAAATTTTTTCTTTTGCAAGATGCTCAAAAGTGTTAATACCAGCCCATTCTAGATTATCGATTTTCTAATTCTATAAATATTGAGTTGTGCACTCTACTGTATAATTTGACTTTTTCATCCTTTTACAAAGTAATAGTTCTATATCTTATGGTTAATTTTCTACTAGTTTTATCTTATTTTATTGAGTACAAATTTAGTTATAACATATATATCACAGACTGTTCTGGATGTACCTGCTCTGCACCTATTTTAAGTTTACTCAACTTTTATACTAATTTAGATTCAGAATCATAATCTTTTCTCTTTATGAAAGTTTTAGTACATTGTCTTAGTTTTCGTTTGATACACATTGGACCTCATCTGGACAACTCAACATCAAGATACAGATTAAATATCATAAACTGTTCATACAGAATGTAATACCCGGCTAGAACCCGACATCGGAATTCCTGCTTTCCGACGGAATCTCGGATGTCAGAACTCTCTAGAAGGGTAAAATATGTTTTTCTAAAATGTTTTCATGTGTTCTAAGGTTTTGAGTAAGAAAGAAATTGAGTTTTTGAAAGAAAAGCACCAAGGAAGGAAAGCCAGGTTCGGCCGTCGAACCTCATGTTCGGCGCCGAACATGGTGAAGTTTAGGGAGCACCTTTGGCCCCCGAAGGTGGTCTGGCTAGCCACCTATAAAAGGCCCCATGTCAAAAAATGGACGAGTTTTCTTCTCCATTTTCAGGCAAAGGTGAGTCCATACCCTTCCATGGTTAGTTTTGATGTTTTCCTTCAAATCTTTCAAGCTTTTAACAAACTTTCATCTTGTTGTGAAGTTTTTAAGCTCAAAATCGAAGTTGTGAAGCTTGGAGACCTCCAGAACTCGTTTTCCCCAAATCTCCAACTTGGGTCACGCCTTCTCTCGATCTTCAAGAGGTAAGCGTCGATCCTCACCGTCTTTGATGTTTTAAGCAAGTGTTATGAAGGGTTATGGGGTAAAGATGCATGATTAGGCTAGATGTATAATGATATGGTTTATGGTAGTTTAAGGTTAAATGCATGATTAAATGTATGCTAAATGTTGATGTTGTTGGGGTATAGGTTAGTTTTAAGCCCCTAAATGCTTAAGAATGTGTTTATGCATATTTTTGGATGAGTTGGTTTGAGTTGAGAGGTTTGGGGTGGCTGGATGCATGTTTGTGGCTTGGGTTCTGCCTTCTGGAGAACCCAGGTTCGGCTGCCGAAGCCATGTTCGGCTGCCGAACCTGCTTGCGGAGGCAGTTTGGTCGCCTAAACTTGCCCCGAAAGTTTGGACTTTCGGCTCTGGAGGAAAGTTTCGACTGCCGAACCTGCCGCCGAAGGTTGGTGACTTTCGGCTCTGGACAGACTTTCGGCCGCCGAACCCTGCCCCCGAAAATGCCTGACTTTCGGCTCTGGAGGGACTTTCGGCCGTCGAACCTGCCGCCGAAAGTGCCCTGTTCAGCCTTCCTTTGCATGTTTTTTATGATTGTTTTACGATGTTTTAGGGGGTTTTTTGGGGAGATGTTTAGAGTCATGTTAGAGTTTGTTTGGTTCCTCATTTGAGTCCACCTGTGTAGGTTCGGACCCAAGGAACCGAGGACCCCAGCAGTGAGATAGCTGCTTCAGAGTCAGTCCAGTATCTGCCAGAGGTGAGTAGAACATAACTTCTTTTATTTTCAAAGCAATGAAATCCTTTTTAGCATGATCCATGCATCACGAATGCCATGATATGTATTAGGTTATTTTGCATTAGAATTCACGAATATGATGCATTGCATTAATTATTGTTGGTGTGGATGGATTTTGGATGACCTATTAGCCCTCAGTATGATAAGGAAGTCCAGGGCTACCCATGCCACGCGTCCTGGCACAGTGTAAGAAAGTCCAGGGCTGCCCATGCCACGCGTCCTGGCAATTTGTTATGATAAAGAGGAAAGAGGGGGTTATTGGTGACAAATCCATCCGTGATGTGAATTGTTTGTGATGTGACGCATTTCATGATGGCATATCTATATAAACTGTTTTATATGTTCTGCTCACTGGACTCTAGTAGCTCACCCCTTTCCCTTAACCCCCAGGTTTGAAGGTTTGGAATAGACCAGGAAGTCAGCAAGAGTAAAAGTGTTATGTATTCCCTTAACCCCCAGGTTTGAAGGTTTGGAATAGACCAGGAAGTCAGCAAGAGTAAAAGTGTTATGTATGTAATAGTTTAGTTGTGGACATGAAAGACAATGAAATGTATGTATTGTTTGATATTGTACAAATTTGTATTGAGGATTAGTATTGTGCTTGACCCTAGAGTTATGGTTAATCCCTTTTGTTCATGATCATTATGAAATGTTTTTATTAATGTGTTGAGAAATGTAAACCAAGCTTGATTAATGTAATGATGACCCAACTAGAGCATTTGATGAGGGCTCTAGTATGGGAGTTTTATGTATTCAGTTTCAGTGCATGCACAAGTCAAGCTTTGGATATGTAAAAATTTAAGTTTTTATGTAAATGTATGATCATGTATGAGATTTATCAGGTATGACAGGGTGTATGTTAGGCTTGCTACGGGTCTCGACGACCTTAAGTCGATCTGGATTTTAGTGCCGGTAGCGGTCTGATTTTGGGTCGTTACACTAGATTTCAATCTACTAAGTTAAGTTTCACACTTCTATTCCTATTAAATATATTTCAATGATGTTATTTCGTATATATTACAAGCATAAAACCTTTGTTCTATATTATTCTCGGTCCACACAATCTATTTGGGTCCAGAACAATGAAATAACACATATAAGAAGTTTTATCGTATTTGTAATCAGGACCATAAAAGTGTGACAGAATCTTATTGTATGCAATGGATGAAATGAGCTTGAGGAGGATCAACAATTCATTCTTTATAAAACAACTTCTCTGTAAGATCGAAGATCATGTCTAACCTATCTTATATATTTTAGGGATTTTAAATAGTAGAGGCTTATGATTCTTTTATTTTTTATATAAAATCATATTAATATTGAATAAATATAAATTTTTAATATTTATTGAACATTTACATGCAAAGGAGATCAAAATTTAGGCATAAATGAATTGAATTTAGTATTTTTAGGAAAATATTTTTAGTATTTTCTTACATTTGAACTACTCAAAAAATTTAGTTAATCAAAAATATTTTTTTAATTAAAAAAAATAAATTATTTTAAAGAAAATAACTTTATCTTTTAAAGAAAAATAAAATCATTTTCCATACATATATATTTTTATTAAAACCTTTATATATAAATTTTTAATGAATTTTATTTTTTAAATTAAAATTAAATCATAAAAAATAAATTAACTCATTTAAATATAAATTATTTTTATAAAATAAATGAAGTCTTACTGAAGTTGCAATCGATTTTTCACTTTGACATAAATTGAACATTTATCGAAAGTCAAAGGGTAAATTTAGAATTTTATCCTTTCTAACTTTTATCAATATTTTTTTTATACCAATACCACCACCTCTGTCAATGATAATAAAAAATAAATTTAATTACACTATTATACTTTTATTTAAAAATTAAATAAGGTAATTTTTATTTTTTTATTAATTAAAAATCGTTTAAGTCTTGACATATTATATATTATTTTTTAATTTAAAATATTAAAAATTTAATATTTAATTAATATATATATTTTTAAAAAATACGTAAATATAGTAAATAATTTTTTGAAAATTATAAAAATAAAATTTATTATATAAATGTTTTTATTATTAAAAAATAATATTTGATTGTTAAAAATATTATATTGAATAAAAATTTATTTGAAGAGACTTAATTAATAAAAAAAATTAAATCGACTTTATTTGATAATTAAAAGTATAAGAGTTCAATAATAATAATAATAATAATAATAATAATAATAATAATAATAATAATAATAATAATAATAATAATAATAATGTCTCCATTAACATTTAGTAAATAAAAGAAATTATTGGAATTTATTAGATATTATTATATTATAGTTTTTTTTAAAAAAAAAAGGAAAAATGAGAAGTAGGTGTTCTAGAGCGAGAGCCGTGGTGGTATTTGAATCACAACTTTGAGTGAACAAAACCCTTTTCCCTTTCAAACCCTGGGCGGCTGCGTACTCTTCTCGTTCTCTCTGCCTCTCTCTCCCTCTCCCTCTCCCCACTCAAACCCCTAAATCATATTTTTACCTTATTTCTCGGAGATTTAGGGTTTCAACTATAAGATCTGAAAATCAATTTTATCCGCTCATGGCTACAGTTGCTCCCTCTCCTGAGAGTATCCTTTCTAAATTTCCTGATCTGGGTATATTTTCTTTTTAATGTTTATATTGCTTTCTAATCCTGGTCGAGATCTGTAACATCTGTTTCATGGGTTCTTTATGGTTTCTCGATATGTGCTTTTGTTTTGTTAATATGTGGCGTTGATTTGCTTTTGTTTTTATTTCGGGTGTTATAGCTTAACGTGATTTGAGGTGGGTTTCTATGTTGTTTTTTTCTGTAAGAGTGATTTCAGTGTTGATTGATTGCTCTTTTTTTGTTGGTTAGATATTTTATTTGATTATATAATTCTCTGCAAGGAATGGTGAATTTTGCGTACAGCTTTATAGTTTCTCTTAATTAATGGTTATGATCCGGAGCTATGTTCTGCGTATTTCCTTCACTTTTTTCTTTCCCATAGAAGCTGCAGAATTGCTGCAGAATTTGTCCTTGGACTCTCAAACGAACACCTTGGAAATTCCTGAGCCCACAAAGAAGGTAGTTTAATTGTTTTTTTTTTTTTCTCATTTTGTTATTGTTCTGAAGGTTTCTTTGAGCAGTGGATTCAGTATGTTTAATTGGAACTTTAATATCTGTCTTTTGGGCAGACTTCTGTTTATCAATATGGCAGTGTCGAGTCGGTTGTTCCTGCAAATGGTCAGGTTCAGTCATCTGAGCGATCAGTGACACCTTTTCTGCCTGATTTAATGGATCCAACTGTGTGCTATCTTCCCAATGGCTATCCCTCTCATGCCTATTATTACGGAAGTAAGATTAAGTTCATTCTGAATTCAATTTTTTAAGTCTATTCAATAAAAGCTTATGTAAATTCATTCCTTGTCAAATTGTGAAGAATCTTGAAAATTGAATATTCGCGGCACTGATGGGGTGCTGTTTCTTATGGATAAAATAGCTTCAAAAAAGTTTTTAAGCATTGTATTGATTGTCTTGTGAATTCTTTCAGGCTATAATGGAACTGGTAATGAGTGGGACGATTATTCTAGATATGCAAGTACGGATGGAGTGGAGATGGCAACAGTAAGTTTTTATACTCAGTCGACAACTAATTTAGTTACAGCAGTATCTTTGGATGTGTTATATGTATCAGTTTAGTCTTTATATTTAGTATGATATATGAGTCTTTACAGTTACTTTATTTTTTTTATTTCTTTTGGCAGGGAGTTTATGGGGATAATGGGTCTGTTATGTATCATAATGGTTATGGATATGCCCCTTATGGCCCATATTCACCTGCAGCTTCCCCAGTTCCAACATTGGTAAACGATGGCCAGATATATGGGCCTCAACACTACCAGTATCCTCCTTATTTCCAGCCGTTGACACCTAACAGTGGGTCATTTACTCCTACTCAGGCAGTCTCATCCCAAGGGGAACTTGCTTCCTCCACTGCCCCTGACCAAAAAACTTTGCCTGCTGAGACCACTAAAGGGAATTCTGGTGCTATTGTTAGTGGTGGAGGAATGAAGGGAAACAATGGATCAATTCCCATTAAGCCCACATATCAAAATTCATTGTTGAATTTGAATAATACAAATGGAAGGGGTATTCTGCCAGGTGGTATGCCTGCCACTGGTTATCAAGATCCTAGAATTAGCTTTGATGGGAAGTACAGAAATACTGGCATTAATTCCTCATTTTTGAAGGCTAATAATATTCCATCTTCAAGGAACCATAATTTTCGGCAAAATTCCAATTATATGGTATGCAGAATTCTACTATCTTTTTTATTTTCATAATTTTGTTCTGAATGAAGGAGATATTGAAGGTTCTTTTGAATGAACTGTTTGTGAAAAAATTGTGCAAAATCTATTATGTTCTTGACTGCTTGCAAATTTTTACAAGTTTCTAAATCAAATTATTCTTTAACATTTTCTAGGTTCAAATGTTACCAGAAATTATTATTTATTTTCTGTTGCTTCCTTCAGCCAATTATGATTTCGTGCCATGAAGTTAATTATTGGATGAGTTTGTAAGTAGACATGAGAGTTTACTGGGATTTTGCCACTGCCATTTCTTATTAATTTTCTTTTCAGTAAATAAATGCACACAATCTCTTTGGTGATTGGAATATAAAGTTCATTTTGGTTTGCATCAATTCTTATATGATTATATTGCTTTACGTCACAGGGCTTGCATCAACCTGGTCCAATGTCTAGTGTGGGATCAACTCATGGATACATAAATGGGATGTACCCAAACAAGTTTTATGGTCAGTATGGAAACACTTTTAGATCTAGTATGACCTTTGGATCTACGGGTTATGATTCAAGGATAAATGCAAATGGATGGTTGCCTGTCGACAACAAATATAAACCCAGAGGGAGAGGCAATGATTACTTTGGCTATCGAAATGAGAGTGTTGATGGTTTGAATGAGCTAAATAGGGGACCAAGGGCCAAGGGTTTTAAGAACCAAAAGGGTTTTGCACCTGTGACATTAGTAGTTAAGGGACAGAATGTTCCATCGATTGAAACTGTTAATGAGGGAAAGGATGAAGTGGCTACTACTCCAGATAAGGAACAGTATAACAAAGCAGATTTCCCTGTTGACTATAGTGATGCCAAATTTTTTGTTATCAAGTCCTATAGTGAGGATGATGTCCATAAGAGCATAAAATATAATGTCTGGGCCAGCACTCCAAATGGGAACAAGAAGCTTGATGCGGCATATCAGGAGGCACAGCAGAAATCTTGTGGCTGTCCTATGTTTCTTTTCTTCTCGGTTAGCATATAAATGCATTTGAATTCCAATTTTTCTTAATATTCTTATGTAATCACTATTCTGACCTTTATCATTTGTTCTTTTGAATTTTATCTAGGTAAATACTAGTGGGCAATTTGTTGGCCTTGCGGAGATGGTTGGGCCAGTTGATTTTCACAAGAATGTGGAATACTGGCAACAGGACAAGTGGACAGGTTGTTTCCCGTTGAAGTGGCACATTGTAAAGGATATACCCAACAGTTTGTTGAAGCACATTACCCTTGAGAACAATGAGAACAAACCTGTAACTAACAGTAGGGACACACAAGAGGTATTACTTGTTTTGGCTGAGTGCCTACCTTCCACCTTCTCTCTTTTTGTTTTCTTCATTTTCTTTCTATATTTAGAATCATTCAAAATGACAATTCTTGGGGGCGGGGGGGGTTTGTAGGTTAAGCTGGAGCAGGGGCTTAAAATGGTCAAAATATTCAAAGAGCACACTAGCAAAACATGCATTTTGGATGATTTTGAATTTTATGAGAAGCGTCAGAAGATAATTCAGGAGAAGAAGGCCAAGCAACAGCTGTTCCAGAAACAGGCAAGATTTCCATCACCTCATAGTTATATAAATTTCTTGTTTGTGTCTGTTACTCTGTTGGTTTAATTGTTTGGCTAGCACTCATCTATTCCTTGTGATTCCATTCCTTGTAAGAGCAAATTCTTTTGTAACACGATTATTTTACACAAGTACAGGTATTAGAAAGAAAGCTTGAAGATGAGAAGAATGAACTGGCAAATGGACCGCATAATACACTGGAGGTTGTGAGTGATGTGCCCCAGGAACACATTTCAATTGCTCAGTCCAGTGGGGACCTGAAGCATTCAGAGAATAGCCCAGTTGCAAAAGCTGGAGATGCCTCAAGGGCAAGTAAGCCTCTTCCCTCAGAGAAGAGGAATGTAGCAAATGGAGTTGTGAATATGTGCTAGTATTATCATTCCTCAGCTTCAGGGTATAATTTAAGGTTTTTTGAAGTTTTTGTTGCTTGAGAGTAGAATATGGAGCTAATTGCTGTGGATGATTCTTGAGCAATGAACCACAATTGTGAAGCTGTCTTGCTGCTCTGAAGTCTGAAGTCTCAATATTATTCAAGGAATGGTGAAGTCTTTGGATTCTTCAATTGTGGTTAGTTTGGGAGGGCTGCCTCAAGTCGAAGAGTTTCTATGCTGCATCTTCCATACAGTGATAGGTTTTCATTCCCTAAAAGTATGGGTTTAGGATACTTGTTTTTGCTTTTGTATTGTTATATGATTCTCTGGTTTCTAGATTTCTTTTCCTTTCAGTTCTCTGTTTTTCCTGCATTGGCCATTTCCTGCCTATTGAAGGTCTAGATATAGTTTTTATGGAGATCTGGTTTATTCATATTTGTAGAGCTATAAGAAAGGTGGGAAAGCATTTCAATACATAGTTGAGTAAAGGAGCTTTTCATCTTCGCGCTGAACATTGTTGTCTTGCTTTTGCAGTACTTGTTTGATTAAGTAGTTGTCTTACTGCGTTGGAATTAAATGCTGAACTTTAATTAGAGCTGCATTCGCTTTTTTACTTTCTGCATTGCGTTGAATTGATTTTGATTCAAAATCATCTCACATGGGACCTTCCCTACATATTAATGTTATTTTCATTACCAATTTCCATGGCTAAACTAAATATTTTGTGTTATTGATTGAGTTTTGATTTTGTAAAATGGGCCTTGCAGTTTACAATTTTGTATAAAATTGGAATTAGGGGTAAACGAACCGCTGATCTTGGAAGAGTTAAGCTTGGTTCATTAAAATTGATCAGTTTGGTTCATTAAAATTTTTTTGAATTCGAGTTCGAAATGAATAAATTTTGAGTTTGAATCGAATTTGAATTTTGAGTATTAAAAAGTTCAAACTTGATTTGTTTGCCAGTCGAGCTTTTATCGAGTTTAGTATCGAATAGTTTGAGTAGTTCAATTTATTTATATGTATGAGTAGTTCAATTTATTTATATTTATATGTATAATGAGTTTTAATTTTATATGTATAATAAGTTTTACTTTAAAATTAATATGCTTAAAACTAAAATAATTTTAGTTAAATAAATATATCTATAAATTAGTTTATAAATTTATAAAAATAGCTTTTAAATCTTAATGATTTAAATATATGCAGGTTTAATAGTATAAACAAATTATATAGAGTTAAATTTTTAAAAAATTTAGACTTGATTCATTAAAATATATGCAGAGTTTAAATTTATTTCTTTTATAATAATAATCTCAACTTATTTAAGGAAATTGTTCACAAGCTTATTCGCGAGCTTGTTTATGAACTAAAAAATGAGTCTTGAGTTTACGAATTTTAACGAGTCGAATACTATACGGTTTAAATTTGGCTCGTTTACCAAACGAGTTTAAAAATTAAATTTGAACTTGATTCATTTGGAAATCGAGTTAAATTCGGTTGAATTTTATCGAATCGAATTTCAAGTAGCTTCCAAATGATTTGATTTATTTACACTTCTAATTAGAATAATAATTAAGATGAATACTAAAATCCTTTTAATATAGATGTGGTTTGAAAATATTTTTCGTAAAAATTTTTACTTTATTTTTAAAAATTTTGAATATTAAAATATTTTCATAAATTATTTATATATATATATATTTAAAATTTTGAATATTAAAAATTGATTAATAAAAGAAAAATTAAGTTAATTTTTGAAAAAAATGACTTCGAGGAATTTATAGTATATTTTTACATAAAATGCTTGCAACTCGCGAAGGCATCAACTGGGACCCACACTTTTCCTAAGAAAACCGAGGCATGAGATCCCAGAGTCCTGGGAGCTGGAGCTGTACTGGATCGATGATGGACAAGATCAGATTGATAGTTTTATGCAGCGTGATGAATCAAACTCTAATCTAAGCCACGTGAATGAGTAGGCCCAGCAGTTAATTTTGAAAGAAACGGCTCTGCGGATACTGCTACATCCGCCTGAGGAAGAACGGCACGCGCATTCACGACCGTCGTTGACCAGGCCCACTTCTTCACTTCCTTATGCAAACAAACTTCGCCAGCTTGGACTGTGACTCTCTCATGAATCAAAGCCCACCACATCTGTTTCCTGAACGCACAACGTGGCCATTCCCTAAGCCTAACGTAGTATTCCCACATACAGTAAACTGTTATAGCCCCATAAAATTGAAAAGAAATTATTATTTAATCTCTTTTATTAATTAATTTTTTAATTTTAAAAAATATATTAAAATATTATTAATATTTTAAAATATTTACTAATTAGACAATCCGTTAATTTTAATTATCAAATAATAAAAATAAATATAAACATATTTTTATTACGGAGTAATTAATTAGTAAACTTCTTATAGAATCATAATACTAACTAAAAAGTTTTTATTTAACTATAGAAATTAAATAGTAAAATATTTAATGGTTAAAATTAACGAAACAATTAATTATTATGTTTTAAAATATTTAATATATTTTTTAAAATTGAGATATCAGCTAGTTAATGAATTTATAATATAAGAATTAAATAATAGATTTTCTTAAAATTTAATAAGTAGTATTATTTTAAATAATTTTTTAAAAAAAAAAAAAATTAATGATTGTGATGTAACACAACAGCCGTTCAAAATAATCCATGAAATATCACCATAAGACAAGACCACATAATAAGAATCTGATAAGCTGATATGCGGTTCTACTTGAGAAAAGGAAGATTCGAACACCATTGCATCCGGTTCTTTTCGTTCTATTTAGAAAAGATCAAGTCTTTACATAAAGTTACTATTAGTGGGCACTATCCAGCAGATCCCCATTATGCCGATAATTATAAGATTTTCGATCAATTAGTCGATGGAATCCCTTATCAATTGGTTGACATCTGCTGAAATTATAGGAAACGCTATGATTAACTCTATCTTCTTACAGTATAAAAGCTAATGATCACAGAAATAAAGGTACGCTATTCTGTTATACAACTACTCTTGAATTCTAAGTAATTCCTTATACTCGCCTTATTCTTCAATTTACTGACGTGAGTGTCGGAGTGGCTGCCGTAAGTGCCAACCACCTCACTTTCTCTCTCTTGCAGATTGACCAATCACATCACAGCTCTATTTCGGCCACATCATTTGGTTCTGCTGTCGGAAAATCCATTGAATTCTCTTTGTTCATTTAGATTAAAATCGGTCTCTTATTCCCATTATCTTAAAAGAAATATTTTTTTCTCTCTTTCAAAATGGTTGGTAATTCACGAACTGCTGCTAAGGTTACTATCAATGAGGGCACATCATTTCTTCCGCTCTTGGCAGTGGGCAAAATATACCCTCTATGGTCAACGAAAAGGATCTCAACAACCTGAACAATGAGTATATGCTCCAATACATCAAAAGGTTGCAGGCTACTCTAGAGCAATATAAAACTCGGGGGAGGTGCCATTCATGGCTCCCAAGGGAAGGGAGGAAGCCTCCGTTGATACCCAAGGACTTGGATAAAGGCGATCTAGACGCAGTCCAAAGGGAAGATCGAGTTTGAGAAAGAAGAGTCATTAGACGACACCCCAAAGGACGTTGACTGGGAGCTGGTATAGGCTGTTCAAAGGTATTAGAAAGAGTAGGAAGAGGACTTTGGCTTAGATGATGATTCGCCTCTTTTAGAAGAGATTTTGGTAGAGACATTCTCCGCTAAATTCAAACTCCCCAGTTTGGATAAATATGATGGGACATCAAATCCCAGAAGTTATCTAGCGATCTTTAAGATGACCATGCAGTTTTAGGATGTCAACGACTTCATGTTGTGATGACTATTTTCGTTAACACTCACAGGTTTGTCTCAGAAATTGTATCAACATCTAAGCCTAGGTTTAATTCAGAACTTTACGTAGTTTGCCATGTTATTTAAATCCAGGTTTATTACTTGTATACCTCCTAAAAAGCTCTCCTCTGACTTATGGAAGATCCGCCAAGGAGAGAGCGAGACTTTAAGGAGTTTTATATCATGATTTAATATAGAAGCAATACAGGTGGAGGAGTTAAATCATGAGATAGCATGTGAAGTGTTGAAGAAAGGAACACGCAACTTCAAGTTCATGGATTCCGTAAACAAGAACCCAATTGTTACATACCAGCAGCTAATGGACAAAGCCCAAATGTATATCAAGCTGGATGGCGAAGTCCAATCATTGAGAGAATACAAAAGGATGAGTCAAAAGCAAAACTAAAAGCCGGAAAGGCAAGGATATGGAGAAGATCACAGAAGTTATCTAATCTCCCGAAAAGGGGATGACCAAAGTAAATATAAGGATTATACTCTATTGAATGACTCATGAAAACATATTCTAGTGTGGATAAGAAAAAATGATAAGGAGGTTAGGTGGTCTCCCAAGCTCAACCCTGAGAGAGTCGAAAGGTGAGAAAGGACCAAGTACTGCCGCTTTCACGAAGACCATGGATATACAACGGAGGAATGCTGATAACTGAAAGACGAGATCAAGAGGTTGATTGTAACACCCCTTACCCGTCTATAAGATAGCTCAGTAAAGGACGCCACATACTATACTATATGCAATTATATATGTGGATTTAAGTTAGCTTTTATATTATAAATTGTTATTTAGTTTGTTTAAATACATGTTAATTCACAAAAAAATTTTAAATAGAGAAACTGCAAGAGTCCCTCCTGCTTATCAGCAATTATCTCTATGGAAAATAGTCATATAATCTCAATGTTTACTCAATTCACACTATTAAATTCATAAATAGAACATATTAACTTAAAATAGTAAACACATTTGTTTATATTTGTACTATAATAAATACTCATTTATAGACTCTTGGTAGACTACTAATGTACATACCGAATATAAACAATCTCTGTACAAAACTTGTGAATGACTGGTTATGATGATATCTCCGTGCTAATGCAGAACCAAACCTCTTAATTGTTGCTTCCTTTATTCTATTACCTGCGCATGGAAAAGTCCAATGCGCTGAACTTATACCCAGTGGGTGAATAACAATATATATATTTATTCAAGTATAAATAAGAATACTCAGGACAGTTACAACGAAATCATTTTATAAAAACAAGTGAAAATTTTATGTGTCAGTGGGTGAAAAGTGGACAAATTAAGTCATGCAGTTGTATATCTGTAAGGTCATTCATATTATGGCAACCATCTTGTGTGCATACTTGTAAGGTATTCACAAGTCATATAATTAAATCTTAGCCCCTATAAACTCTTCGCAGGATCAACTAGCTAGATAAAGGAAAACTGTGTCTGTATAGCACAAAGTGCGAAACTGTATGGCCTGGGGGCCGAATTCTGTGTCTGTATAGCTCAAAAGCCGAAAAACTGTATGGCACATAGTGTGTCGAAAATATCATATCATGTAACCCATTAGGGCGTAGTAATGCTAAACTGTATATGGCATGCCATAACCTTATTTTGTTTATGACTCCCATCGAGATTTACTAGGGCCAAGAATATATATTTACATGTTAAATATTTATTTGTATAAAAATTATTTATTTAGATGCTTAACATGTTGAAACATGCAAGCATGTCGAACTATTTATTCATAAGCAAGCACGTCGATAAAATGAGTCCCTAAAGGCATACATATGTGTATAATAGACCATAATTAGTCATGAACATATTATTCAGTCATGAATGTATTACTACTTCACTAAGAACATGTGTGTAAAGTTTTAGTGTATTAAACTAGCAGGTCTATAAATCAGGTATGTAAAGCTAGCATGTGCGTAATTTGGCCACAAAGCTAACATGTCAATCCCTTTTAGGTCAACATTTAAATTTAGGTTTGTTTCTGCCTGAGTTTGTATCACATTTCTAAATATCTTATGGACATAATTAGACTCACTTTTCTTCATGAACTTTGTGTATTTGTGTCTTAACTTTCTAAAAAGATATATTACATCTAATTCTGACCTTCCTAACTTAAGTTATGAATTTTTCTTTGCAAGCTGCCCAATTAGGTTCTAACTAGTACAGTTTTGGTATTTGTTTTTAATATAATAAAACATATTGTATTCATATATTTTCATACATATTCAAGCTTAGGTTTCTCATACAAAGTTTTAGGTATACTTCTCAGGGTTCATTTGGCACTGGTCTTAATTCATTTCAATGAGTAAATCATTAGTTATAGTCTAAGCGATACAAACTGTTCCGGATGCACAATCCTCTGTAACCAGTTTAGGTTCACTAGCCATTTACATATAATTAACTATAGATTCAAAATTTGGTTACTTCAGGAAAGTTTTAGCTTTTTGTCTTAGCTTTCATTTAGTATATGTTAGGTTTAATTTTAATAATTATACAATAAGTTATGAGGCATCCAATACAGCCTATTCTATTGAAACCTATTCTGCCAGTTTTGTGTTTTTAGCTCCTATGTTGTATCTATTTACTTTAAGCCTTCCAAACATCATTTCAAATTTCGTATTATAAATACATACAATCAAAAGAACATTTCCAACAACTAAAATCAATCCTTAATTTTACATACTCATGAGAAAATCAAAGGAAAAATAAAACTTCATACAAACACTAAACCTTTTGCACAATTCTTTTCAAAAGCTTTAGGTACACCTTAGTTACTTTTTTTCTTTGTCTTTCCCCTTTGATGCACTTTTCTCCTTTTGAATTTGTTCTTTACAAAGAATAAGAAAAACAAGAGTTTTAATTCATTTAACAACATATAATTGATTAAAAACATGAAAGAATATGTTTACCTAACCTAATTTTTAATTTCTATCACTTACCACTTAAGCACCTAAACTTCTCTCCTTCTTTCCTCATTTTCTATGGCTTCTTTGCTGGTTATTTCACTTAGGAAAGGATTTTGCATGGATGGAGATTTTGTCTTTATGGAGAAATATGGTGGAAATGAAAGAAAACAAGAAAACTTAATTTGTCTTTTCTTTTTAGTGTAGGTACGGCTAGCATAGAGAAATGGAAGACAACCTTTTTCTTTCATGCTTAGTCATCTCTTCATGTATAGCTAGGTGACACATGGTGGGTTTAGGTGAAAAAGTAGAAAAAGATGGAGGACCAAACTTGAAATTTATTTTAAAATTTTCCATATTCATTCTTTAACCTACTAAACTTTTCCACATATTTCAATTTAGTTTTAAAGTTTCAATATTCATAGATTGACCTACTAAACTTAAACTTTTAACATTTATAAGTTCATTTCATTTAGGTAAGTATGTCAGTTTTAGTAAGCACCTCAAGCTCCCAAAAGTAACTTGATTCCGACCTGCTTAACACATTAGATGCTTTATTTTAAGATATGTCTGTTTTCTTATTTAAACTTTCTATGATTCAGTTATTATAGCTTAAAGATATTAAAATACTGTTACTGGTCATTTTTATTTTAACTCTATCTTTGCATGTATAACTCTATATGAAATGCAAGTTGGTCCTCTAAACACAACTTTTAGTGCTCTACCTATAGGCGAATTGTGTGTCAAGCGGCTATGGATAAGCTAGCACCTCTCCTAATTAGCTCAAGATTAAGCTAGCACCTTCCCTGAAGCTAATTACTCTAACTTTAGAATGGTACAATTTAAAACTAATAGTTTCTCTATTTCTATCGATAGGTTTTGGAATGTGACATTGATAAGGAACGACATGCTTCAAAAGTTCGTCAGAAAGAGTAAGGAAGAGAGGAGACCTAAACCCAAGGCAACAACTTATGAAACTACCCCTGACAGGGAACCTGTGTGGATTATTCATGTAATTACAGAAGGATCCAGTGATGGTAAGAGAAAAATAAGTGAGTCATAGAAGATGTCCTGAATGTTCAAATGGTATAGTTGGGTCACATATCCTTAACATAAGAGACTTAGTCCTTAAAAAGAACAGAGGTAACAGGCGGTAATGCCGGGTATGTTAAGTTGGGAAAAAATTAGTGAGAACCATTTAGGGTCTCGAAGGTTATTCATCCAGGATCTTATAAGCTAGCCAAGTTAGATGACTGAGTCATTCTTCACTCCTGAAATATTTATAATCTGAGAAAAATTTTATCAATAACAGTTAACGATGTATCTTTTCAAGTGTTGTGTTATTCAGTGATAAGGAATGATGATGTTACTTTCTTTAAATAATTAAAGAGCATTCATTCAAGGCCACAAGGCGGGTTTCGCCAGGCCACATTCAATGCTAAGGCCACAATGCGGGTATCCGTCAGGCTATAATCTGAGTATAAGTACCGCTAAACAAGACATTCGATGCTAAGGTCACAAGGCGAGTATCCATCAGGCTATAATTCGGGTGTTAGTCCCGCTAATTAAGGCATTCTATACCAGGCTATAAAGCGGGTTCCATTAGGCCATAATTCAGGTGTTAGTCCCGCTAAATAAGGTATTTGATGCCAAGGGTGTAATACCCGGCTAGAATCCGGCACCGAAATTCCTGTCGTCTGGTGGAATCCGGGGTGTTGGATTTCTATAGAAGGGTAGGATTTATGTCTTCTTAAGTGTTATGTTTTGGTTTCAGGTTTTCAAGTTGAAATGATATGTGTTTTGAAGAGAAAAGTCTATGGAGACTTTTGCCAAGTTCGGCCGCCGAAGGTAAGTTCGGCCGCCGAAAGTGCCCAATGTTCGGCTTCCGAAGCTCAGATTCGGCCCCCGAATGTTGCATGGTTTTGCATGCGATTCGGCAGCCGAAGCTGAGTTGGCCAGCCAGCTCTTGTGCATTCCTTAGTCAGCATTTTGGACAGGTGTTATCTCCAAACCCTGTCCAGAAGATTGGCCACGTCTCCCATGTTTTATTTGCAAGCCTTTTAGCAGCTCATGCAAAGTTTTGTTGGTTTTCAAAGGTTTTGAAGGTTTTGAAATGAAAAAGCTTGGTTGTGAGTGTTTATGTGTAATATCCGGCTAGAATCCGGCTAGAATCCGGCACCGGAATTCCTGTTGTCTGGTGGAATCCGGGGTGTTGGGATTCTATTTACGGGTAGGAGTTATGTTTGCTACGTGTTATGATGTGTTTTATGGTTTTCCATTGAGTTGAAATGAACCAAGGCAGAGGAGCCAAGTTCGGCCGCCGAAGATAAGTTCGGCCGCCGAAAGTGCCCAATGTTTGGCTTCCGAAGTTCAGGTTCGGCCCCCGAATGTTGCATGGTTTTGCATGCGATTCGGCAGCCGAAACTGAGTTGGCCAGCCAGCTGTTGGGTATCCTTAGTCAGCATTGTGGACAGGTGTTATGTCCAATTTGTTGCCAGAAGCTTGGCCACGTCTCCTAGGCTTTATTTGCTAAGTTTGAGCAGCTCATGCAGGAGTTTGCTCGTTTACCAAGTTTTGAAGGTTTTGAAGCAAAAAGTGAGCTTTGGAGAGTTAGTGAGGGTGAAGAAGAGTTGATCCGTTTTCCTTTGTTTAGATCACTCACCAGGAGGTAAGTGATGTTTTTGAATATGTTTTTATGTGTTTTCTGAAGGTTTTATGGGAGGTGTGAAGAGAGAGATGCATGATGGGAGTTTTACGGATATATGCATGTATACATGTTTTTTTTTGTTATGTTTGATTTGTTGTTTGGGGTTCTTAGATAGTTTTGGACCCCTGTGATCATATACTTGAGTATATGTGAGTTGAGTAGATGAGGTATGCATGTTTTGAGAGCTTGAAGGGAAGGAGGAGATGGTTTGCCGTTGAAGCTGAGTTCTGGATGAACTCAGGTTCGGCAGCCGAAGGTTCATTCGGCCGCCGAACCTCCTGCATGGTGGCTTGGTTGCCACAGCTTGCCCCCGAGTGTTTTTGCATGTTCGGCTCTGTTTGGGGGATTCGGCCGCCGAAGGTGCCGCCGAAGGTGCTTGAGTTTCGTCTCTGGAGAGGACATTCGGCCGCCGAACCTGCCGCCGAAAGTATCCTGTCCAGCTTTCTTTTGCATGCTTTGCATGGATAGTTGAGTGAGTTTAAGGGGATTCTTGGGGACGTTTAAGAGAGTTAGTTCTACGCTTGTTTGGTCCCTCATTTGAGTCCATCTGTATAGGTACAGACCAGAGGAACCAGAGAGAGCAGCAGTGAGTACTGCTCCAGAGGTTCAGAGCCTGCAGAGTCAGTCAGTCCAGATAGCCAGAGGTGAGTGGAACTAAACTTATGACTTTTAATTGACCCACAAACTGCTTTTAGCATATCTCATGCATCATGTTTATGCCATAGGTTGATTGCATTAGTATTCACGAATATGTTGCATTGCATCGTTATTTGATGATGTGAGTGAATGCTGAATGATCCAATAGTCTCAGACAGGAAGTCCAGGAGCCTTTGACTACGCCCTGGCAGGTATAGCGAAGTCCAGGAGCCTTTGACTACGCCCTGGCAGGTATAGCAAAGTCCAGGAGCCTTTGACTATGCCCTGGCAATGGTAAGTACAGAGGTGTTATATACACATAGACATATATGACAGGAAGACCAGGTGCTCGATTCTACGCCCTGGCACAGAGTTACTGGGACTATGTGGTGACAGGTTTACTCTTGATGTGGCTTGTCTGTGATATGGTGCATTCCATGAGATCATATTTTACTGAGATGTTTTACTGTTTTACTCACTGGGCTATAGAGCTCATCCCACTCCCTTAACCCCAGTTTTGCAGGTTCAGTGTACAGTGTACAGGGACAGTCCAGCAGAGTACAGGAAAAGTAAAGAGATCTGTAATAGCTTAGAGTGGACATGTAATATTAAAGAGATGTACTAGTTGTTGCTTGACCTAGTGATGTATGTTTTGTACATGATCTGTATATGTATATATGTTTTCCTGTATGTGAAAACCAGGCTTAACAGGTATGAGTTAACCCATCTAGAGCAAGCTCTAGTCAGGGATACAGAGTACAGAGTACAGAGATAGTGCATGCACAGGTTAAGCCTTGGTTCAGAAAAGAGTTTTATTTTCACAGAAAATGTATGATCATGTATGAGGTTTACAGGTACACAGAGTTTTGTGCCATATCCTCCTTACATGCCTTATATGCCTTATCCGTACGATCCACCATATCCTATGTATCCCTCTTCCCCTATCCATCCAAGTGCAGCACACCTAGAGCCAAATGAACCAGTACTACCACCAGAACCAGTAGCCCCTGTTATTGACAGACATGACCCTAGCTCATCTGGAGGTAAAGTCCAAATGACGGAGTACTTGAAATTGGATGCTCCTAAATACAACACGGGAGATGATCCATTTGATTACCTCAGAGCGGTTCGGATGATAACCAGTGAATTGGGAGCAGATGATAGGAGAGCCATTGAGATGGCAGGTTTCACATTAAAATGCAAGAAAGCCAGAGAATGGTTTAAGCATTATGTGGAGCCTAAAATGGACAGCATGTCATGGGGAGAGTTCGCCAATGAGTTTGCAGGGTGGGCTTTTCCTGACAGTTCGAGGGAGATGAAAGTAATTGAATTCGAACAGCTGAGACAGACAGATGAGATGAGTGTTGATGAATTCACAGATAAGTTCCTGGATCTGCTTCAGTACGTGGGTCAAGCCTATGATACTGATCAGAAGAAAGCAAGAAGATATACTATGAGATTGCATCCCAGGTATGCTTCCTTGATTCTTCCAGCAGAAAAGGAGAGTTTCCATACTATAGTAGACGCAGCCAGGAAAATGGAAGCTAGTGCCAATATTCAGCAACAGACAAAGGCACAGGCTTCGGGTTCTAAAGCCCCCACATCAAGCAGTAAAAGATGGGATAGAGCAAAAGGAACAAAGAGTAAGTTCTGGAATAAAGTCAAGTCAGGTCTGGAAATAGGTAGTGGCTCAAGCTCTGGCACAGCTCCAGTCTGCAGACGATGCGGAAAACCACATGGAGGAGTTTGTCGGTTGGGATCTACAGCTTGTTTTCGATGTGGACAGGAAGGGCATATTGCTCGGGATTGTCCGCAGATGACTTTTGCACCATCCCAGCAGATGAGTTCAGGCAGTGTGGTACAGCCAGTTGTACGGCCAGCAGCTCCAGTCATGCCTCAGACTAGTGGCAGAGGTAGAGGGAGAGGGGTAGCCTCTACTTCAGCAGCAGGTTCCCGAGGTGGAAATCCGGTAGCCCCAGCACGGATTTTCACAGTGACACAGGAGGAGGCTAACACGTCGAACACAGTGGTGTCAGGTAATCTCATCATTGGGTGTTCAGATGTGTATGCTTTGATGGACCCCGGTGCTTCTCATTCCTTTATTGCTTCGAGAGCCATAGAGAGATTGGGTTTGATCAGTTCTGAGTTAGAGTATCCTCTCTGGGTCAGTGGACCTAGATGTGACCCATCAGTGGCAGTGTCAGTCTGTCGTTTCAGTCCAGTGTTTATCGAGGGTAGATACCTTCCAGCTGACCTTGTGGTTCTAGATTTGACGGATTTTGATGTCATTCTAGGGATGGATTGGTTATCTACATATAGTGCGACGTTGGACTGTCGAGAGAAGTTAGTGAGTCTCAGAGACCAGGATGGGTCAGAGTGTGTCTTCAGAGGAGACAGGAGAGGTACACCCAGAGGTATGATTTCAGCCCTTCAGGCTCGTCGTTTGCTTAGAAGGGGTTGTCAGGGGTTTCTAGCTCATGTGAGAGAGCTAGATAGTCAGGTGAGGGAACCAGCCACAGTACCAGTAGTCCGAGAGTTTCTTGATGTGTTCCCAGACGATTTGCCAGGACTACCACCTGATAGGGAGATAGGGTTTGACATTGAATTACTGCCAGGTACCAGACCTATCTCTATTCCTCCCTACAGGATGGCGCCAGCTGAGTTAACAGAGTTGAAAGAACAGTTGCAGAACTTGGTAGATAAGGGTTTCATCCGCCCTAGTACCTCACCTTGGGGTGCTCCAGTGCTCTTTGTCAGAAAGAAGGATGGATCCCTCAGACTTTGTATCGACTACAGACAGTTGAACAAGGTCACTATCAAGAATAGGTATCCCTTACCTCGGATTGATGATCTATTTGACCAGCTAGCTGGAACAGGTTGTTTCTCGAAAATAGATCTGAGATCTGGGTATCATCAGGTGAGAGTCAGAGAGGCAGATGTGCCTAAGACAGCTTTTCGAACCAGATATGGGCATTATGAGTTCTTGTTGATGCCGTTCGGGTTGACTAATGCCCCTGCAGCATTTATGGATCTCATGAATAGAGTATTCAGTGAGTTTCTGGATCACTTTGTCATTGTATTTATCGATGATATCTTAGTGTATTCCAGAGATGCAGAGGAGCATGCCCAGCATCTGAGGATCATTCTGCAGACACTGAGAGAGCATGGTTTATATGCCAAGTTCTCGAAGTGTGAGTTTTGATTACGGAGCATTGCCTTCTTGGGACATGTGGTATCAGCAGCGGGTATTGAGGTAGACCCCAAGAAGATAGAGGCTGTAGCTAACTGGCCCAGACCCACGACAGTGACTGAGATTAAAAGCTTTCTGGGACTGGCAGGTTACTACAGGAGGTTCGTTCAGAACTTCTCAAAGATAGCAGCTCCTATGACCAAATTGACTCAGAAGAACCAGAAATTTATCTGGTCAGACCAGTGTGAAGAGAGCTTTGAGGAGCTCAAGAGGAGATTGACAACAGCACCAGTGTTAGCTCTGCCTGTCAGTAATGAAGAGTTCACAGTGTTCTGTGATGCATCTCGAGTGGGATTGGGTTGTGTATTAATGCAGAGTGATAGAGTAATAGCTTATGCTTCTAGACAGTTGAAGAAGCACGAGTTGAATTACCCTACCCATGACCTAGAGATGGCAGCAGTTATCTTTGCACTTAAGATGTGGCGGCATTACCTCTACGGGGTTAAATGCGAGATCTTCACCGATCACAAGAGTTTACAGTACATCTTAAGTCAGAGAGAGCTGAATTTGCGGCAGAGAAGGTGGGTCGAATTGCTCAGTGATTATGAATGTAAAATCCAGTATCATCCGGGTAAGGCGAATGTTGTCGCAGACGCCCTAAGCCGGAAGTCACTAGGCAGTTTATCCCATATAGCAGCAGAGCGGAGACCAGTTGTGATGGAGCTTTATAAGCTCCTTGACGAGGGATTACAGCTAGAGTTGTCTGATACAGGTGCGTTGATAGCACAGATGAGAGTGACACCTGTGTTTCTGGAGCAGATAGCTCAGAGACAGCATGAGGACCCTGAGTTAATGAAAATTGCCAGGACTGTTCAGTCAGGCAATAGTGTAGAGTTCAGATTTGACAGCAAAGGGATCCTTCGCTATGGGAGTCGACTTTGTGTACCAGATCGGGGCAGTGTGAAGGAAGACATTATGAGGGAAGCTCATAATGCGAGGTATAGTGTTCACCCAGGAGCCACCAAGATGTATCAGGATCTGAAAAGGGACTATTGGTGGCCAGCCATGAAGAAAGAAGTGGCGCAGTTTGTGACAGCCTGTGAGGTGTGTCAGAGGGTGAAATTAGAGCATCAGAAACCAGCCGGAATGCTTAACCCATTACCGATTCCAGAGTGGAAATGGGAGAACATAGCCATGGATTTTGTAGTGGGTTTACCAGTAGCGTCCAACAGGATAGACTCGATATGGGTGATTGTGGACAGACTCACGAAATCTGCTCATTTTCTTCCAGTACGGAGTAACTATTCTGTGGATAAGTTGGCACAGGTCTATCTGGATGAGATAGTGAGGTTACATGGAGTTCCAGTGTCTATAGTTTCAGACAGAGGACCTCAGTTTACCTCCCGCTTTTGGCGGAGTCTGCAAAGTGCGATGGGCACGAGATTAGATTTTAGTACTGCTTTCCACCCACAGACTGATGGACAGTCAGAAAGGACCATCCAGACCATAGAGGATATGCTTCGCCTATGTGTGTTAGACTTTGGCGGTTCTTGGAGGCAGCATCTACCTTTGGTGGAGTTTGCCTACAATAACAGCCATCATGCGAGCATCGGGATGGCTCCTTATGAAGCTTTGTATGGGAGGAAATGCAGATCCCCTGTTTGCTGGGAAGAGGTAGGAGAGAAGGCTCTTGCAGGGCCAGAGTTAGTAGACATTACTAGTAGAATGGTGCCCATGATCAGAGAGAGAATCAGAACAGCTCAGAGTAGACAGAAAAGTTATGCAGACGTTCGCAGAAAGCAGTTAGAATTTCAAGAGGGTAATTGGGTATTGCTGAAAGTGTCTCCAATGAAAGGAGTGGTTCGTTTTGGCAAGAAAGGTAAATTGGCTCCACGGTACATTGGACCCTTTGAGGTGTTGCAGAGGATCGGAAATGTGTCGTATAAGCTGGATTTACCTGCTTCTATGGAGAGAATTCACCCGGTATTTCATGTTTCTATGCTACGACAGTTTGTGTCAGATCCGAATCAGGTTCTGAGTGAGCCTGAGGTGGAGATTCATACGGATCTCACCTATATAGAGCAGCCAGTGCGGATTCTGGACACGCAGATCAGACAGCTACGGAACAAGGAGATTCCGATGGTGAAAGTTCTATGGAACCACCATAATCTAGAAGAGTGCACCTGGGAGACACGGGAGTCTATGCTCCAGCAGTATCCATATTTGTTTTGAGGTTAGGTTTTCTCCGTTTTATGTGTTTTGTTTTAGGAACATCCGAGGACGAATGTTCTTAAGGAGGGGAGAATGTAATATCCGGCTAGAATCCGGCACCGGAATTCCTGTTGTCTGGTGGAATCCGGGGTGTTGGGATTCTATTTACGGGTAGGAGTTATGTTTGCTACGTGTTATGATGTGTTTTATGGTTTTCCATTGAGTTGAAATGAACCAAGGCAGAGGAGCCAAGTTCGGCCGCCGAAGATAAGTTCGGCCGCCGAAAGTGCCCAATGTTTGGCTTCCGAAGTTCAGGTTCGGCCCCCGAATGTTGCATGGTTTTGCATGCGATTCGGCAGCCGAAACTGAGTTGGCCAGCCAGCTGTTGGGTATCCTTAGTCAGCATTGTGGACAGGTGTTATGTCCAATTTGTTGCCAGAAGCTTGGCCACGTCTCCTAGGCTTTATTTGCTAAGTTTGAGCAGCTCATGCAGGAGTTTGCTCGTTTACCAAGTTTTGAAGGTTTTGAAGCAAAAAGTGAGCTTTGGAGAGTTAGTGAGGGTGAAGAAGAGTTGATCCGTTTTCCTTTGTTTAGATCACTCACCAGGAGGTAAGTGATGTTTTTGAATATGTTTTTATGTGTTTTCTAAAGGTTTTATGGGAGGTGTGAAGAGAGAGATGCATGATGGGAGTTTTACGGATATATGCATGTATACATGTTTTTTTTTGTTATGTTTGATTTGTTGTTTGGGGTTCTTAGATAGTTTTGGACCCCTGTGATCATATACTTGAGTATATGTGAGTTGAGTAGATGAGGTATGCATGTTTTGAGAGCTTGAAGGGAAGGAGGAGCTGGGTTGCCGTTGAAGCTGAGTTCTGGATGAACTCAGGTTCGGCAGCCGAAGGTTCATTCGGCCGCCGAACCTCCTGTATGGTGGTTTGGTTGCCACAGCTTGCCCCCGAGTGTTTTTGCATGTTCGGCTCTGTTTGGGGGATTCGGCCGCCGAAGGTGCCGCCGAAGGTGCTTGAGTTTCGTCTCTGGAGAGGACATTCGGCCGCCGAACCTGCCGCCGAAAGTATCCTGTCCAGCTTTCTTTTGCATGCTTTGCATGGATAGTTGAGTGAGTTTAAGGGGATTCTTAGGGACGTTTAAGAGAGTTAGTTCTACGCTTGTTTGGTCCCTCATTTGAGTCCATCTGTATAGGTACAGACCAGAGGAACCAGAGAGAGCAGCAGTGAGTACTGCTCCAGAGGTTCAGAGCCTGCAGAGTCAGTCAGTCCAGATAGCCAGAGGTGAGTGGAACTAAACTTATGACTTTTAATTGACCCACAAACTGCTTTTAGCATATCTCATGCATCATGTTTATGCCATAGGTTGATTGCATTAGTATTCACGAATATGTTGCATTGCATCGTTATTTGATGATGTGAGTGAATGCTGAATGATCCAATAGTCTCAGACAGGAAGTCCAGGAGCCTTTGACTACGCCCTGGCAGGTATAGCGAAGTCCAGGAGCCTTTGACTACGCCCTGGCAGGTATAGCAAAGTCCAGGAGCCTTTGACTACGCCCTGGCAATGGTAAGTACAGAGGTGTTATATACACATAGACATATATGACAGGAAGACCAGGTGCTCGATTCTACGCCCTGGCACAGAGTTACTGGGACTATGTGGTGACAGGTTTACTCTTGATGTGGCTTGTCTGTGATATGGTGCATTCCATGAGATCATATTTTACTGAGATGTTTTACTGTTTTACTCACTGGGCTATAGAGCTCATCCCACTCCCTTAACCCCAGTTTTGCAGGTTCAGTGTACAGTGTACAGGGACAGTCCAGCAGAGTACAGGAAAAGTAAAGAGATCTGTAATAGCTTAGAGTGGACATGTAATATTAAAGAGATGTACTAGTTATTGCTTGACCTAGTGATGTATGTTTTGTACATGATCTGTATATGTATATATGTTTTCCTGTATGTGAAAACCAGGCTTAACAGGTATGAGTTAACCCATCTAGAGCAAGCTCTAGTCAGGGATACAGAGTACAGAGTACATGAGTACAGAGTACAGAGATAGTGCATGCACAGGTTAAGCCTTGGTTCAGAAAAGAGTTTTATTTTCACAGAAAATGTATGATCATGTATGAGGTTTACAGGTACACAGAGAGTATAGCAGGCTTGCTACGGGTTCTGGCGGCCTTAAGCCGACCTGAATCCTAGCGCCGGTGACGGTCCATTTTGGGGTCGTTACATTATGAGTGTGAAGAGAAGTTGATCCATTTTCTTTGTTCAGATCGTTCATCTTCTTGGTTACACGAGGTAAGTGAAGATCTTGAACATGTTTTAATGGTTTACAGAAGTTTTATGGAGGTTTGGGTAGAGATGCATGCTTAGGTGAAAAAGGGTGTTTTTTTTTATGGTTTAAGCTTGTAAACATGATTATGTGTTATGTTTGATGTGTTTGTTTTGGACCCCTTTGTACATATACATGAGTATATGTGTGTTGAGGAGTTGAAGTTTGCATGTTTTGAGAGATTGAAGGGATGGAGGAGCTTGTTTGCCGTCGGGGCTGAGTTCTGGATGAACTCAGGTTCGGCAGCCGAAGGTTCATTTGGCCGCCGAACCTCTTGCATGGTGGCTTAGGCTGCCACAGCTTGCCCCCGAGAGGTTTGAATGTTCGGCTCTGTTTGGGGGATTCGGCCGCCGAAGGTGCCGCCGAAGGTTAGAGACTTTCGTCTCTGGAGTGTGTTTTGGCCCCCGAAACTTGCCCCCGAAAGGGTTCGGCCGCCGAAGATTGAGATTCGGCCGCCGAAGGTGCATGAGTTTCGTCTCTGGAAAGGACTTTCGGCCGCCGAACCTGCCGCCAAAATTTCTTTTGCATGCTTTGTTTGGAAGTTAGAGTGAGTTTAAGGAGATTCTTGGGGAGTTTCATAAAGTTAGTCTTACGTTAGTTTGGTCCCTCATTTGAGTCTTTATGTGCTTACACAGACCAGAGGAACCAAAGAGAGCAGCAGTGAGTACTGCTCCAGCGTTTACAGAACCTGCAGAGTCAGTCCAGAGCCAGAGGTGAGTGGAACTAAACTAATACTTGTTTTAATTGAGACATTAATTGCGTTTAGCATATTTCATGCATCATATTTATGCAATAGGTTGATTGCATTAGAATCCACAAAGATGTTGCATTGCATAGCTTTATTGTTGGTGTGGGTAAATGCTGAATGATCCAGTGGTTCCAGACAGGAAGTCCAGGACCCCATTCTACGACCTGGCAGGTATAGGAAGTCCAGGACCCCATTCTACGGCCTGGCGGGTATAGGTAATGATCTATACTGGCAAATGGTAAGTACAGGTGTTATATACACATATACATATATGGTACAGGAAGACCAGGACCCCAGTCTACGGCCTGGCACGGTTTACTGGGACTATGTGGTGACGGGTTTACCCTTGATATGGATTGTCTGTGTTATGATGCATTCCATCAGATCATATTGTAATGAATTGTTTTATTGTTCTACTCACTGGGCTATAGAGCTCATCCCACTCCCTTCATCCCAGTCTTGCAGGTTCAGTGTATAGTGTACAGGGGATGTTCAGAAGAGTTCAGAAAAAGAGAAGAAACTTGTAATAGCTTAAAGTGGACATGTAACATGAAAGAGATGTGCTTGTTGTATATTCCGTTAGATATGTGCTTGACTTGTGTTGTAAATCTTTTGTTGTGTACATGATCTGTATATGTATAGGTTTTACAGAGTATGTGAAAAACCAGGCTTAACAGGTATGATACAACCCATCTAGAGCAAGCTCTAGTCAGGGGTACAAAGTACAGGGTACATAGATAGTGCATGCACAGGTTAAGCCCTGGTGCAGAGAAAAGAGTTTTTTTTTTATTTTCACAGATTATGTTTGATCCTGTATGAGATTTACAGGTATACAAAGAAGATAGCAGGCTTGCTACGGGTTCGAGCGGCCTTAAGCCGACCTAAATCCTAGCGCCGGTGACGGTCCAATTTGGGGTCGTTACAGATTGGTATCAGAGCCCTAGGTTCACATGATCAGACCTATAGAGAGGGTGTCGGGCTCATAGAAAATACAGTTGGTCAAGCACAATAGGGAATCATGTCCACTAGGATAGGATGTGGAGTTCTGTCTTTTTGATGCTATGAAATGCATATGCATGTGTGTTATCTTTGAAATATATGTTTATGTGCTGATAGGCTATCGTATGTGTTGTTTTCCAGAGTTAAGATGCGAGGAACTCGTCGATCAGCTCGATTGACTGGAGTCCCATCAGATAGTGCGGGATTAGCTGCTCGTCCTCCTGCATTGCCGAGGGCAAGGTCTCAGAGATCTAGCAGGGAAGGCATGTCAATAGACCCTAGAAGGTCTGTAGACGAGAGCAGAAGAGGGATAGTTAGAGGAGGTAAATCAGAGGAAGTAAGGGAAGCCATGGAGACTGATCCGTCTATGGATGAAGGTATGGGAGAATCTTTGGGAGGTGTTCAGGCCTCAGGTTTTGTTTATCCAGCTGTTTCCCAGGATCCAGAGTATCCGATGGAGGGTATGTCGGAGTACTCTCGATTTGACCCATATCCTACGTACATGCCATATATGCCATATCCTCACTATTACCCAACATATCCACCATATCCTATGTATCCACCCTCCCCTATCCATCCAAGTGTAGCACACCCATAAATAAATGAACCAGTACCTCCACCACCACAAACAGAACCAGTAATCCCTGTTGCACAAATATCTCCACCTAGTTCATCTGGGAGTAAGGTGAAGATGACTGAGTACCTTAAATTGGATGCTCCTAAGTTTAATACAGGAGATGATCCATTTGAGTACCTGAGATTTGTGAAGATGATCACTGCTGAGTTGGGTGCAGATGATAGCAGAGCCATTGAGATGGAGGGGTTTACACTAAAGTGTAAGAAGGCTCGGGAGTGGTTCAGGAACTATATAGAGCCTAGGATGAACAGTATGTCGTGGGGAGAGTTCGCCAATGAATTTGCAGGATGGGCTTTTCCTGATAGCTCCAGGGAGATGAAGATAATAGAGTTTGAGCAGTTGAGACAAACAGATGAGATGACGGTTGATGAGTTTACGGATAAGTTCCTAGATTTGCTTCAGTACGTGGGTCAGGCCTATGATACTGATCAGAAGAAAGCAAGAAGATATACCATGAGACTTCATCCCAGGTATTCTTCTTTGATCTTTCCAGCAGAAAAGGAGAGTTTCCACTCTATTATGGATGCAGCTAGGAAGATGGAAGCTAGTGCCAATATTCAGAAACAGTCAAAGGTACAGGCTTCGGGTTCTAAGGCCCCCAGTTCAGGCACCTCAGGTAGCAAAAGATGGGATAAGGCAAAAGGAACAAAGAGTAGGTTCTGGAGTAAAGTCAAGTCTGGTCTGGGAATGGGTAGTGGCTCAAGCTCTGGCACAGCTATTCCAGCATGTAGGAGATGTGGGAGACCACACAGAGGAGCTTGTCAGTTGGGATCTTCAGCCTGTTTTAGATGTGGACAGGTAGGGCATTTTGCTCGAGAGTGTCCTCAGGTGACTTTTGTGGCACCTTCCCAGCAGATGAGTTCAGGCAGTGTAGCACAGCCAGTAGGGCAGCCAGTGGCTCCAGCCATGCCTCAGAGTAGTGGCAGAGGTAGAGGAAGAGGGGCAGCCTCTACTTCAGCAGCAGGTTCCCGAGGTGGAAATCCTGTAGCCCCAGCACGGATTTTCACTGTGACTCAGGAGGAGGCTAATACATCGAACACAGTGGTGTCAGGTAATCTCATCATTGGGTGTTCAGATGTGTATGCTTTGATGGATCCCGGTGCTTCTCATTCCTTTATTGCTTCGAGAGCCATAGAGAGATTGGGTTTGATCAGTTCTGAGTTAGAGTATCCTCTCTGGGTCAGTGGACTCAAATGCGACCCATCAGTGGCAGTGTCAGTCTGTCGTTTCAGTCCAGTGTTTATAGCGGGTAGATACCTTCCAGCTGACCTTGTGGTTCTAGATTTGACAGATTTTGACGTCATTCTAGGGATGGATTGGCTATCTACATATGGTGCTACTTTGGACTGTAGAGACAAGATAGTTAGTCTCAGAGACCAGGATGGGTTGGAGTGTGTCTTCAGAGGAGATAGGAGAGGTACACCCAGAGGTCTGATTTCAGCCCTTCAGGCTCGTCATTTGCTTAGGAGGGGTTGTCAGGGGTTTCTAGCTCATGTGAGAGAGCTAGACAGTCAGGTTAGGAAACCAGCTTCGATACCAGTAGTTCGAGAGTTTCCAGATGTGTTCCTAGACGACTTGTCAGGACTACCGCCTGGTAGGGAGATCGAGTTTGCAATTGAATTGTTGCCTGGTACCAGACCTATCTCTATTCCTCCCTACAGGATGGCGCCAGCTGAGTTAAAGGAGTTGAAGAAACAGTTGCAGGACTTGGTAGATAAGGGTTTCATCCGCCCTAGTACCTCACCTTGGGGTGCTCCAGTGCTCTTTGTCAGAAAGAAGGATGGATCCCTTAGACTTTGTATTGACTACAGACAGTTGAACAAGATCACTACCAAGAATAGATATCCTCTGCCTAGGATTGATGATCTATTTGACCAGCTAGCTGGAGCAGGTTGTTTCTCTAAAATAGATCTGAGATCCGGATATCATCTGTAATATCCGGCTAGAATCCGGCACCGGAATTCCCGTTGTCTGGTGGAATCCGGGGTGTTGGGATTCTATATACGGGTAGGAGTTATGTTTGCTACGTGTTATGATGTGTTTTATGGTTTTCCATTGAGTTGAAATGAACCAAGGCAGAGGAGCCAAGTTCGGCCGCCGAAGATAAGTTCGGCCGCCGAAAGTGCCCAATGTTTGGCTTCCGAAGTTCAGGTTCGGCCCCCGAATGTTGCATGGTTTTGCATGCGATTCGGCAGCCGAAACTGAGTTGGCCAGCCAGCTGTTGGGTATCCTTAGTCAGCATTGTGGACAGGTGTTATGTCCAATTTGTTGCCAGAAGTTTGGCCACGTCTCCTAGGCTTTATTTGCTAAGTTTGAGCAGCTCATGCAGGAGTTTGCTCGTTTACCAAGTTTTGAAGGTTTTGAAGCAAAAAGTGAGCTTTGGAGAGTTAGTGAGGGTGAAGAAGAGTTGATCCGTTTTCCTTTGTTTAGATCACTCACCAGGAGGTAAGTGATGTTTTGACTATGTTTTTATATGTTTTCTGAAGGTTTTATGGGAGTTGTGAAGAGAGAGATGCATGTTTAGGTTTTAAATGGGAGGTTTGCGGATATATGCATGAATATATGTTTCTGTGTTATGTTTGATTTGTTGTTTGGGGTATTAGATAGTTTTGGACCCCTGTGAACATATACTTGAGTATATGTGAGTTGAGTAGATGAGGTATGCATGTTTTGAGAGCTTGAAGGGAAGGAGGAGATGGTTTGCCGTTGAAGCTGAGTTCTGGATGAACTCAGGTTCGGCAGCCGAAGGTTCATTCGGCCGCCGAACCTCCTGCATGGTGGCTTGGTTGCCACAGCTTGCCCCCGAGTGTTTTTGCATGTTCGGCTCTGTTTGGCGGATTCGGCCGCCGAAGGTGCCGCCGAAGGTGCTTGAGTTTCGTCTCTGGAGAGGACATTCGGCCGCCGAACCTGCCGCCGAAAGTGTCCTGTCCAGCTTTCTTTTGCATGCTTTGCATGGCTAGTTGAGTGAGTTTAGGGGGATTCTTGGGGAAGTTTAAGAGAGTTCTTTCTACGCTTGTTTGGTCCCTCATTTGAGTCCATCTGTATAGGTACAGACCAGAGGAACCAGAGAGAGCAGCAGTGAGTACTGCTTCCGAGGTTCAGAGCCTGCAGAGTCAGTCAGTCCAGATAGCCAGAGGTGAGTGGAACTAAACTTATGACTTTTAATTGAACCACAAACTGCTTTTAGCATATCTCATGCATCATGTTTATGCCATAGGTTGATTGCATTAGTATTCACGAATATGTTGCATTGCATCGTTATTTGATGATGTGAGTGAATGCTGAATGATCCAATAGTCTCAGACAGGAAGTCCAGGAGCCTTTGACTACGCCCTGGCAGGTATAGCGAAGTCCAGGAGCCTTTGACTACGCCCTGGCAGGTATAGCAAAGTCCAGGAGCCTTTGACTACGCCCTGGCAATGGTAAGTACAGAGGTGTTATATACACATAGACATATATGACAGGAAGACCAGGTGCTCGATTCTACGCCCTGGCACAGAGTTACTGGGACTATGTGGTGACAGGTTTACTCTTGATGTGGCTTGTCTGTGATATGGTGCATTCCATGAGATCATATTTTACTGAGATGTTTTACTGTTTTACTCACTGGGCTATAGAGCTCATCCCACTCCCTTAACCCCAGTTTTGCAGGTTCAGTGTACAGTGTACAGGGACAGTTCAGCAAAGTACAGGAAAAGTAAAGAGATCTGTAATAGCTTAGAGTGGACATGTAATATTAAAGAGATGTACTAGTTGTTGCTTGACCTAGTGATGTATGTTTTGTACATGATCTGTATATGTATATATGTTTTCCTGTATGTGAAAACCAGGCTTAACAGGTATGAGTTAACCCATCTAGAGCAAGCTCTAGTCAGGGATACAGAGTACAGAGTACATGAGTACAGAGTACAGAGATAGTGCATGCACAGGTTAAGCCTTGGTTCAGAAAAGAGTTTTATTTTCACAGAAAATGTATGATCATGTATGAGGTTTACAGGTACACAGAGAGTATAGCAGGCTTGCCACGGGTTCTGGCGGCCTTAAGCCGACCTGAATCCTAGCGCCGGTGACGGTCCATTTTGGGGTCGTTACAGATTGGTATCAGAGCCCTAGGTTCACATGATCGGACCTATAGAGTCAGTGTTGGGCTCAGACAGGTTAGAAGTGGTTAAGCACAATAGGAAATCATGTCCACTAGGATAGGGTTTTGAGTCCTATCTGTTATGATATGCCATGAGTGTTGCATGTGTATGCTTGCTATGTGATGTTTATGTGCTAAAGTGGTATGTTATATGTTGAATTTCCAGAGTAAAGATGCGAGGAACTCGTCGATCAGCTCGATTGACTGGAGTCCCACCAGAGAATGAGCCAGCTGCTCGTCCTCCTGCATTGCCAAGGGCAAGGTCTCAGAGATCTAGCAGGGAAGGTACGTCAATAGACCCGAGAAGGTCTGTCGACGAGAGCAGAAGAGGAACAGCTAGGGGAGGAAGATCAGAGGAAAGGAGGGACGCTATGGAGATTGATCAGTCTAGAGATGATAGCATGGGTAGAGGCAGTTTTGAGGAAGGTATGGGAGAGTCGCAGGGAGGTGCTCAGACTTCAGGTTTTGGCTATCCAGAGTATCCGATGGGAGGTATGTCGGAGTACTCGAGTTTTGTGCCATATCCTCCTTATATGCCTTCTATGCCTTATCCGTACTATCCACCATATCCTATGTATCCCTCTTCCCCTATCCATCCAAGTGCAGCACACCTAGAGCCAAATGAACCAGTACTACCACCAGAACCAGTAGCCCCTGTTATTGACAGACATGAACCTAGCTCACCTGGAGGTAAAGTCCAAATGACAGAGTACTTGAAATTGGATGCTCCTAAATACAACACGGGAGATGATCCATTTGATTACCTCAGAGCGGTTCGGATGATAACCAGTGAATTGGGAGCAGATGATAGGAGAGCCATTGAGATGGCAGGTTTCACATTAAAATGCAAGAAAGCCAGAGAATGGTTTAAGCATTATGTGGAGCCTAAAATGGACAGCATGTCATGGGGAGAGTTCGCCAATGAGTTTGCAGGGTGGGCTTTTCCTGACAGTTCGAGGGAGATGAAAGTAATTGAATTCGAACAGCTGAGACAGACAGATGAGATGAGTGTTGATGAATTCACAGATAAGTTCCTGGATCTGCTTCAGTACGTGGGTCAAGCCTATGATACTGATCAGAAGAAAGCAAGGAGATATACTATGAGATTGCATCCCAGGTATGCTTCCTTGATTCTTCCAGCAGAAAAGGAGAGTTTCCATACCATCGTAGACGCAGCCAGGAAAATGGAAGCTAGTGCCAATATTCAGAAACAGTCAAAGGCACAGGCTTCGGGTTCTAAAGCCCCCACACCAAGCAGTAAAAGATGGGATAGAGCAAAAGGAACAAAGAGTAAGTTCTGGAATAAAGTCAAGTCAGGTCTGGGACTAGGTAGTGGCTCAAGCTCTGGCACAGCTCCAGTCTGCAGACGATGCGGAAAACCACATGGAGGAGTTTGTCGGTTGGGATCTACAGCTTGTTTTCGATGTGGACAGGAAGGGCATATTGCTCGGGATTGTCCGCAGATGACTTTTGCACCATCCCAGCAGATGAGTTCAGGCAGTGTGGTACAGCCAGTTGTACGGCCAGCAGCTCCAGTCATGCCTCAGACTAGTGGCAGAGGTAGAGGGAGAGGGGTAGCCTCTACTTCAGCAGCAGGTTCCAGAGGTGGAAATCCGGTAGCCCCAGCACGGATTTTCACAGTGACACAGGAGGAGGCTAACACGTCGAACACAGTGGTGTCAGGTAATCTCATCATTGGGTGTTCAGATGTGTATGCTTTGATGGACCCCGGTGCTTCTCATTCCTTTATTGCTTCGAGAGCCATAGAGAGATTGGGTTTGATCAGTTCTGAGTTAGAGTATCCTCTCTGGGTCAGTGGACCTAGATGTGACCCATCAGTGGCAGTGTCAGTCTGTCGTTTCAGTCCAGTGTTTATAGAGGGTAGATGCCTTCCAGCTGACCTTGTGGTTCTAGACTTGACAGATTTTGATGTCATTCTAGGGATGGATTGGTTATCTACATATAGTGCTACGTTGGACTGTCGAGAGAAGCTAGTGAGTCTCATAGACCAGGATGGGTCAGAGTGTGTCTTCAGAGGAGACAGGAGAGGTACACCCAGAGGTCTGATTTCAGCCCTTCAGGCTCGTCGTTTGCTTAGGAGGGGTTGTCAGGGGTTTCTAGCTCATGTGAGAGAGATAGACAGTCAGGTGAGGGAACCAGCCACAGTACCAGTAGTCCGAGAGTTTCTCGATGTGTTCCCAGACGATTTGCCAGGACTACCACCTGATAGGGAGATAGGGTTTGAAATTGAATTACTGCCAGGTACCAGACCTATCTCTATTCCTCCCTACAGGATGGCGCCAGCTGAGTTAACAGAGTTGAAAGAACAGTTGCAGGACTTGGTAGATAAGGGTTTCATCCGCCCTAGTACCTCACCTTGGGGTGCTCCAGTGCTCTTTGTCAGAAAGAAGGATGGATCCCTCAGACTTTGTATCGACTACAGACAGTTGAACAAGGTCACTATCAAGAATAGGTATCCCTTACCTCGGATTGATGATCTATTTGACCAGCTAGCTGGAGCAGGTTGTTTCTCGAAAATAGATCTGAGATCTGGATATCATCAGTTGAGAGTCAGAGAGGCAGATGTGCCTAAGACAGCTTTTCGAACCAGATATGGGCATTATGAGTTCTTAGTGATGCCGTTCGGGTTGACTAACGCCCCTGCAGCATTTATGGATCTCATGAACAGGGTATTCAGTGAGTTTCTGGATCACTTTGTCATTGTGTTTATCGATGATATCTTAGTGTATTCCAGAGATGCAGAGGAGCATGCCCAGCATCTGAGGATCATTCTGCAGACACTGAGAGAGCATGGTTTATATGCCAAGTTCTCGAAGTGTGAATTTTGGTTACGGAGCATTGCCTTCTTGGGACATGTGGTATCAGCAGAGGGTATTGAGGTAGACCCCAAGAAGATAGAGGCTGTAGCTAACTGGCCCAGACCCACGACAGTGACTGAGATTAAAAGTTTTCTGGGACTGGCAGGTTACTACAGGAGGTTCGTTCAGAACTTCTCAAAGATAGCAGCTCCTATGACCAAATTGACTCAGAAGAACCAGAAATTTATCTGGTCAGACCAGTGTGAAGAGAGCTTTGAGGAGCTCAAGAGAAGATTGACAACAGCACCAGTGTTAGCTCTGCCTGTCAGTAATAAAGAGTTCACAGTGTTCTGTGATGCATCTCAAGTGGGATTGGGTTGTGTATTAATGCAGAGTGATAGAGTAATAGCTTATGCTTCTAGACAGTTGAAGAAGCACGAGTTGAATTACCCTACCCATGACCTAGAGATGGCAGCAGTTATCTTTGCACTTAAGATGTGGCGGCATTACCTCTACGGGGTTAAATGCGAGATCTTCACCGATCACAAGAGTTTACAGTACATCTTAAGTCAGCGAGAGCTGAATTTGCGGCAGAGAAGGTGGGTCGAATTGCTCAGTGATTATGATTGTAAAATCCAGTATCATCCGGGTAAGGCGAATGTTGTCGCAGACGCCCTAAGCCGGAAGTCACTAGGCAGTTTATCCCATATAGCAGTAGAGCGGAGACCAGTTGTGATGGAGCTTTATAAGCTCTTTGACAAGGGATTACAGCTAGAGTTGTCTGATACAGGTGCGTTGATAGCACAGATGAGAGTGACACCTGTGTTTCTGGAGCAGATAGCTCAGAGACAGCATGAGGACCCTGAGTTAATGAAAATTGCCAGGACTGTTCAGTCAGGCAATAGTGTAGAGTTCAGATTTGACAGCAAAGGGATCCTTCGCTATGGGAGTCGACTTTGTGTACCAGATCGGGGCAGTGTGAAGGAAGACATTATGAGGGAAGCTCATAATGCGAGGTATAGTGTTCACCCAGGAGCCACCAAGATGTATCAGGATCTGAAAAGGGTCTATTGGTGGCCAGCCATGAAGAAAGAAGTGGCGCAGTTTGTGACAGCCTGTGAGGTGTGTCAGAGGGTGAAATTAGAGCATCAGAAACCAGCCGGAATGCTTAACCCATTACCGATTCCAGAGTGGAAATGGGAGAACATAGCCATGGATTTTGTAGTGGGTTTACCAGTAGCGTCCAACAGGATAGACTCGATATGGGTGATTGTGGACAGACTCACGAAATCTGCTCATTTTCTTCCAGTACGGAGTAACTATTCTGTGGATAAGTTAGCACAGGTCTATCTGGATGAGATAGTGAGGTTACATGGAGTTCCAGTGTCTATAGTTTCAGACAGAGGACCTCAGTTTACCTCCCGCTTTTGGCGGAGTCTGCAAAGTGCGATGGGCACGAGATTAGATTTTAGTACTGCTTTCCACCCACAGACTGATGGACAGTCAGAAAGGACCATCCAGACCATAGAGGATATGCTTCGCTTATGTGTGTTAGACTTTGGCGGTTCTTGGAAGCAGCATCTACCTTTGGTGGAGTTTGCCTACAATAACAGCCATCATGCGAGCATTGGGATGGCTCCTTATGAAGCTTTGTATGGGAGGAAATGCAGATCCCCTGTTTGCTGGGAAGAGGTAGGAGAGAAGGCTCTTGCAGGGCCAGAGTTAGTAGATATTACCAGTAGAATGGTGCCCATGATCAGAGAGAGAATCAGAACAGCTCAGAGTAGACAGAAAAGTTATGCCGACGTTCGCAGGAAGCAGTTAGAGTTTCAAGAGGGTAATTGGGTATTGCTGAAAGTGTCTCCAATGAAAGGAGTGGTTCGTTTTGGCAAGAAAGGTAAATTGGCTCCACGGTACATTGGACCCTTTGAAGTGTTGCAGAGGATCGGAAATGTGTCGTATAAGCTGGATTTACCTGCTTCTATGGAGAGAATTCACCCGGTATTTCATGTTTCTATGCTACGACAGTTTGTGTCAGATCCGAATCAGGTTCTGAGTGAGCCTGAGGTGGAGATTCATACGGATCTCACCTATATAGAGCAGCCAGTGCGGATTCTAGACACGCAGATCAGACAGCTAAGGAACAAGGAGATTCCGATGGTGAAAGTTCTATGGAACCACCATAATCTAGAAGAGTGCACCTGGGAGACACGGGAGTCGATGCTCCAGCAGTATCCATATTTGTTTTGAGGTTAGTTTTTTCTCCGTTTTATGTGTTTTGTTTTAGGAACATCCGAGGACGAATGTTCTTACGGAGGAGAGAATGTAATATCCGGCTAGAATCCGGCACCGGAATTCCCGTTGTCTGGTGGAATCCGGGGTGTTGGGATTCTATATACGGGTAGGAGTTATGTTTGCTACGTGTTATGATGTGTTTTATGGTTTTCCATTGAGTTGAAATGAACCAAGGCAGAGGAGCCAAGTTCGGCCGCCGAAAGTGCCCAATGTTTGGCTTCCGAAGTTCAGGTTCGGCCCCCGAATGTTGCATGGTTTTGCATGCGATTCGGCAGCCGAAACTGAGTTGGCCAGCCAGCTGTTGGGTATCCTTAGTCAGCATTGTGGACAGGTGTTATGTCCAATTTGTTGCCAGAAGCTTGGCCACGTCTCCTAGGCTTTATTTGCTAAGTTTGAGCAGCTCATGCAGGAGTTTACTCGTTTACCAAGTTTTGATGGTTTTGAAGCAAAAAGTGAGCTTTGGAGAGTTAGTGAGGGTGAAGAAGAGTTGATCCGTTTTCCTTTGTTTAGATCACTCACCAGGAGGTAAGTGATGTTTTGACTATGTTTTTATATGTTTTCTGAAGGTTTTATGGGAGTTGTGAAGAGAGAGATGCATGTTTAGGTTTTAAATGGGAGGTTTGCGGATATATGCATGAATATATGTTTCTGTGTTATGTTTGATTTGTTGTTTGGGGTATTAGATAGTTTTGGACCCCTGTGAACATATACTTGAGTATATGTGAGTTGAGTAGATGAGGTATGCATGTTTTGAGAGCTTGAAGGGAAGGAGGAGATGGTTTGCCGTTGAAGCTGAGTTCTGGATGAACTCAGGTTCGGCAGCCGAAGGTTCATTCGGCCGCCGAACCTCCTGCATGGTGGCTTGGTTGCCACAGCTTGCCCCTGAGTGTTTTTGCATGTTCGGCTCTGTTTGGGGGATTCGGCCGCCGAAGGTGCCGCCGAAGGTGCTTGAGTTTCGTCTCTGGAGAGGACATTCGGCCGCCGAACCTGCCGCCGAAAGTGTCCTGTCCAGCTTTCTTTTGCATGCTTTGCATGGCTAGTTGAGTGAGTTTAGGGGGATTCTTGGGGAAGTTTAAGAGAGTTCTTTCTATGCTTGTTTGGTCCCTCATTTGAGTCCATCTGTATAGGTACAGACCAGAGGAACCAGAGAGAGCAGCAGTGAGTACTGCTTCCGAGGTTCAGAGCCTGCAGAGTCAGTCAGTCAAGATAGCCAGAGGTGAGTGGAACTAAACTTATGACTTTTAATTGAACCACAAACTGCTTTTAGCATATCTCATGCATCATGTTTATGCCATAGGTTGATTGCATTAGTATTCACGAATATATTGCATTGCATCGTTATTTGATGATGTGAGTGAATGCTGAATGATCCAATAGTCTCAGACAGGAAGTCCAGGAGCCTTTGACTACGCCCTGGCAGGTATAGCGAAGTCCAGGAGCCTTTGACTACGCCCTGGCAGGTATAGCAAAGTCCAGGAGCCTTTGACTACGCCCTGGCAATGGTAAGTACAGAGGTGTTATATACACATAGACATATATGACAGGAAGACCAGGTGCTCGATTCTACGCCCTGGCACAGAGTTACTGGGACTATGTGGTGACAGGTTTACTCTTGATGTGGCTTGTCTGTGATATGGTGCATTCCATGAGATCATATTTTACTGAGATGTTTTACTGTTTTACTCACTAGGCTATAGAGCTCATCCCACTCCCTTAACCCCAGTTTTGCAGGTTCAGTGTACAGTGTACAGGGACAGTTCAGCAAAGTACAGGAAAAGTAAAGAGATCTGTAATAGCTTAGAGTGGACATGTAATATTAAAGAGATGTACTAGTTGTTGCTTGACCTAGTGATGTATGTTTTGTACATGATCTGTATATGTATATATGTTTTCCTGTATGTGAAAACCAGGCTTAACAGGTATGAGTTAACCCATCTAGAGCAAGCTCTAGTCAGGGATACAGAGTACAGAGTACATGAGTACAGAGTACAGAGATAGTGCATGCACAGGTTAAGCCTTGGTTCAGAAAAGAGTTTTATTTTCACAGAAAATGTATGATCATGTATGAGGTTTACAGGTACACAGAGAGTATAGCAGGCTTGCCACGGGTTCTGGCGGCCTTAAGCCGACCTGAATCCTAGCGCCGGTGACGGTCCATTTTGGGGTCGTTACATCATCAGTTGAGAGTCAGAGAGGCAGATGTGCCTAAAACAGCTTTCAGAACCAGATATGGGCATTATGAGTTCTTAGTGATGCCGTTCGGGTTGACTAACGCCCCTGCAGCATTCATGGACCTCATGAACAGAGTTTTCAGTGAGTATCTGGATCACTTTGTGATTGTCTTTATCGATGACATCTTAGTGTATTCCAGAGATGCAGAGGAGCATGCCCAGCATCTGAGGATAGTTCTGCAGACACTGAGAGAGCATGGATTATATGCCAAGTTCTCGAAGTGTGAGTTTTGGTTAAGGAGCATTTCCTTCTTGGGACATGTGGTATCAGCGAAAGGGATTGAGGTAGACCCCAAGAAGATAGAGGCTGTAGCTAACTGGCCCAGACCCACTACAGTGACTGAGATTAAAAGCTTTCTGGGACTGGCAGGTTACTACAGGAGGTTCGTACAGGACTTCTCAAAGATAGCAGCTCCTATGACCAAACTGACTCAGAAAAACCAGAAGTGTCTCTGGTTAGACCAGTGTGAAGAGAGCTTTGAGGAGCTTAAGAGGAGATTGACGACAACACCAGTGCTAGCTCTGCCTGTTAGTGATGAGGATTTCACAGTGTTCTGTGATGCATCTCGAGTGGGATTGGGTTGTGTTTTGATGCAGCGAGATAGGGTGATTGCTTATGCTTCTAGATAGTTGAAGAAGCACGAGTTGAATTACCCCACCCATGACCTAGAGATGGCAGCAGTTATCTTTGCACTTAAGATGTGGCGGCATTACCTCTATGGGGTTAAATGCGAGATCTTTACTGATCACAAGAGTTTACAGTACATCTTGAGCCAGAGAGAACTGAACTTGAGGCAGAGAAGATGGGTAGAATTGCTTAGTGATTATGATTGTAAGATCCAGTATCATCCGGGTAAGGCGAATGTTGTGGCAGACGCCCTAAGCCGGAAGTCACTAGGTAGTTTATCTCACATAGCAGCAGAGCGGAGACCAGTAGTGATGGAGCTTTATAAGCTCATTGCGGAGGGGTTACAGTTAGAGTTATCTGGTACAGATGCGTTGATTGCACAGATGAGAGTGACACCAGTGTTTCTGGAGCAGATAGCTCAGAGACAGCATGAGGACCCTGTGTTGATGAAAATTGCCAGGACTGTTCAGTCAGGCAACAATGCAGAGTTCAGATTTGATAGTAAAGGGATCCTTCGTTTTGGGAGTCGACTTTGTGTACCAAATAGTAGCGGTCTGAAAGAGGACATTATGAGGGAAGCTCATAATGCGAGATATAGTATTCATCCAGGAGCCACCAAGATGTATCGGGATCTGAAGAGGGTGTATTGGTGGCCAGCCATGAAGAAGGAAGTGGCGCAGTTCATGACAGCCTGTGAGATTTGCCAGCGGGTAAAATTAGAACATCAGAAGCCAGCTGGAATGCTTAACCCACTGCCGATTCCAGAATGGAAATGGGAGAACATAGCTATGGATTTTGTAGTGGGCTTACCACCAGCGTCCAACAGGATAGACTCTATATGGGTGATTGTGGACAGACTCACGAAATCTGCTCATTTCATTCCAGTTAGGAGTAACTATTCTGTGGATAAGTTGGCACAGGTATATCTGGATGAGATAGTGAGATTGCATGGAGTCCCAGTGTCTATAGTGTCAGACAGAGGACCTCAGTTCACCTCCAGATTTTGGCGAAGTCTGCAAAGTGCAATGGGCATGAGATTAGATTTTAGTACTGCTTTCCACCCACAGACTGATGGGTAGTCAGAGAGGACCATCCAGACCATAGAGGATCTGCTCAGAATGTGTGTTAGATTTTGGTGGTTCTTGGAGGCAGCATCTACCTTTGGTGGAGTTTGCCTACAATAACAGTCATCATGCTAGCATTGGGATGGCTCCTTATACGGCGCTATATGGGAGGAAGTGCAGATCACCTGTTTGCTGGGAAGAGGTAGGAGAGAAAGCTCTTGCAGGACCAGAGTTGGTAGAGATTACCAGTAGAACAGTGCCAGTGATCAGAGAAAGGATCAGAACAGCACAGAGTAGGCAGAAAAGTTATGCAGACATTCGCAGGAAACTGTTAGAGTTTCAGGAGGGAGATTGGGTATTGCTGAAAGTGTCTCCAATGAAAGGAGTGGTTCGTTTTGGGAAGAAGGGTAAGTTAGCTCCACGGTACATTGGACCCTTTGAGATTTTGCAGAGGATCGGAAATGTATCATATAAACTGGATTTACCCACTTCTATGGAGAGGATTCACCCGGTATTTCATGTTTCTATGCTACGGAAATTTGTGTCAGATCCGGATCAGGTCATTAGTGAGCCTGATGTGGAGATTCTAGGAGATCTCACTTATGAAGAGCAGCCAGTGCGGATTTTTGACACGCAGATCAGACAGCTAAGGAACAAGGAGATTCCGATGGTGAAAGTGTTATGGAACCACCATAATTTAGAAGAGTGCACCTGGGAGACGCGGGAGTCTATGCTCCAGCAGTATCCACATCTGTTTTGAGGTTAGTTTCCTCCTCTTTGTTGTGGTTATAGTTTGTTTTAGGAACATCCGAGGACGAATGTTCTTAAGGGGGAGAGAATGTAATACCCGGCTAGAATCCGGCACCGGAATTCCTGTCGTCTGTTGGAATCCGGGGTGTTGGATTTCTATAGAAGGGTAGGATTTATGTCTTCTTAAGTGTTATGTTTTGGTTTCAGGTTTTCAAGTTGAAATGATATGTGTTTTGAAGAGAAAAGTCTATGGAGACTTTTGCCAAGTTCGGCCGCCGAAGGTAAGTTCGGCCGCCGAAAGTGCCCAATGTTCGGCTTCCGAAGCTCAGATTCGGCCCCCGAATGTTGCATGGTTTTGCATGCGATTCGGCAGCCGAAGCTGAGTTGGCCAGCCAGCTCTTGTGCATTCCTTAGTCAACATTTTGGACAGGTGTTATCTCCAAACCCTGTCCAGAAGATTGGCCACGTCTCCCATGTTTTATTTGCAAGCCTTTTAGCAGCTCATGCAAAGTTTTGTTGGTTTTCAAAGGTTTTGAAGGTTTTGAAATGAAAAAGCTTGGTTTTGAGTGTTTATGAGTGTGAAGAGAAGTTGATCCATTTTCTTTGTTCAGATCGTTCATCTTCTTGGTTACACGAGGTAAGTGAAGATCTTGAACATGTTTTAATGGTTTACAGAAGTTTTATGGAGGTTTGGGTAGAGATGCATGCTTAGGTGAAAAAGGGTGTTTTTTTTTATGGTTTAAGCTTGTAAGCATGATTATGTGTTATGTTTGATGTGTTTGTTTTGGACCCCTTTGTACATATACATGAGTATATGTGTGTTGAGGAGTTGAAGTTTGCATGTTTTGAGAGATTGAAGGGATGGAGGAGCTTGTTTGCCGTCGGGGCTGAGTTCTGGATGAACTCAGGTTTGGCAGCCGAAGGTTCATTCGGCCGCCGAACCTCTTGCATGGTGGCTTAGGCTGCCATAGCTTGCCCCCGAGAGGTTTGAATGTTCGGCTCTGTTTGGGGGATTCGGCCGCCGAAGGTGCCGCCGAAGGTTAGAGACTTTTGTCTCTGGAGTGTGTTTTGGCCCCCGAAACTTGCCCCCGAAAGGGTTCGGCCGCCGAAGATTGAGATTCGGCCGCCGAAGGTGCATGAGTTTCGTCTCTGGAAAGGACTTTCGGCCGCCGAACCTGCCGCCGTAAGTGTCCTGTTCAGCTTTTCTTTTGCATGCTTTGTTTGGAAGTTAGAGTGAGTTTAAGGAGATTCTTGGGGAGTTTCATAAAGTTAGTCTTACGTTAGTTTGGTCCCTCATTTGAGTCTTTATGTGCTTACATAGACCAGAGGAACCAAAGAGAGCAGCAGTGAGTACTGCTCCAGCGTTTACAGAACCTGCAGAGTCAGTCCAGAGCCAGAGGTGAGTGGAACTAAACTAATACTTGTTTTAATTGAGACATTAATTGCGTTTAGTATATTTCATGCATCATATTTATGCAATAGGTTGATTGCATTAGAATCCACAAAGATGTTGCATTGCATAGCTTTATTGTTGGTGTGGGTAAATGCTGAATGCTCCAGTGGTTCCAGACAGGAAGTCCAGGACCCCATTCTACGGCCTGGCAAGTATAGGAAGTCCAGGACCCCATTCTACGGCCTGGCGGGTATAGGTAATGATCTATACTGGCAAATGGTAAGTACAGGTGTTATATACACACATACATATATGGTACAGGAAGACCAGGACCCCAGTCTATGGCCTGGCACGGTTTACTGGGACTATGTGGTGATGGGTTTACCCTTGATATGGATTGTCTGTGTTATGATGCATTCCATCAGATCATATTTTAATGAATTGTTTTATTGATCTACTCACTGGGCTATAGAGCTCATCCCACTCCCTTCATCCCAGTCTTGCAGGTTCAGTGTACAGTGTACAGGGGATGTTCAGAAGAGTTCAGAAAAAGAGAAGAAACTTGTAATAGCTTAGAGTGGACATGTAACATGAAAGAGATGTGCTTATTGTATATTCCGTTAGATATGTGCTTGACTTGTGTTGTAAATCTTTTGTTGTGTACATGATCTGTATATGTATAGGTTTTACAGAGTATGTGAAAAACCAGGCTTAACAGGTATGATACAACCCATCTAGAGCAAGCTCTAGTCAGGGGTACAAAGTACAGGGTACAGAGATAGTGCATGCACAGGTTAAGCCCTGGTACAGAGAAAAGAGTTTTTTTTTTTATTTTCACAGATTATGTTTGATCCTGTATGAGATTTACAGGTACACAGAGAAGATAGCAGGCTTGCTACGAGTTCGGGCGGCCTTAAGCCGACCTGAATCCTAGCACCGGTGACGGTCCAATTTGGGGTCATTACAAAGGGCACAAGGTGGGTATCTGTCAGGCCATAATCCGGATGTTAGTCCCACTAATTAAGGCATCTGATGCCAAGGCCATTACAAGTATCCATCAAGCCGTAATCTGGGTGTTAGTTTGACTAATCAAGGCATTTGATGCCAAAGCTACAAGGTGGGTATCCGTTAGACCATAATTCGGGTGTTAGTTCCGCTAAACAAGGTATTCGATGCCAAGGCCTTGAGGTGGGTATTCGTCAGGCCATAATTTGGGTGTTAGTCCTGCTAAATAAATCATTTATGCCCAGGCCACAAGGTGGATTCTGCCAGGCCATAATTCGGGTGCTAGTCCCATAAACAAGCCCGACTAAAATTCGTGTCTAGCGTGTAACACCCGGCTAAGATCCGGCATCGAAATTCCAACCTTCCGGCGGAATCTCCGTTGGAATCCGAAATCTCGAGGTTGGAATCCCTTAGAAGGGTGAAAATAAAGATTTTCTAAAATGTTTTTATATGTTTCGAGGTTTTAAGAAAGAAAGAATTGAGTTTTGAAAGAAAATACCTTGGAGGGAAAAGCCCAGGTTCGGCCGCCGAACATGGTGCGGATGCGGAAGCTCTTTTGGCCCCCGAAGGTGGTCTGGCCAGCCACCTATAAAAGGCCCCTTGTCCGAAAATGGGCGAGTTTTCTCTTTCCATTTTCGGGCAAAGGTGAGTTTTTGGCCTTCCATGGTTGATTTTGTGTTTCTCTTTCAAATCCTTCAATGTTTTTACGAGTTTTCATCTTGTCTTGAAGTTTTTAAGCTTAAATCGAAGTTTGGAAGCTTTGGAGACTGTTTGACTCATCTCCACGTTGGGGTTGCTGTCACTCCTAGATCTCCAAGAGGTAGGCCTAGATCCTTGCTTTTCCTATGTTTTAAGGGAGATTTATAATTTAGTCCCTGAGTATTGCCATTATTAACAAGTCAGTCCCTGTATTTTTAGAAACCTATTAAAATGTCCTTATCTTTTATCTCCGTCAATAAAATAGTCATTCCATCTATTTTTGCCGTTAAAAATATAGTAAAAGACTAAATTACCCCCCATTATTTTCCTCCTCCTCCTCTTCCTCCTCTTCCTCCTCTTCCTCCTCCTTCCTTTTCTTCTTCATCAATTCTTCCTCCTTCTTTTGCTTTTTCTTCTGCTTCTGCTTCTCCTTCTGCTTCTGCTTCTTCTTCTTCTTCTCCTTCTTCTCCTCCTCCTCCTTCTTCTTCTTCTTTTGCTTCTTTTTCTTCTTTTTCTTCTTTCTCTTCTTCTCCTCCTCCTTCTTCTTCTTCTTCTTCTTCTTCTTCTTCTTCTTCTTCTTCTTCTTTTTCTTCTTTTTCTTCTTTTTTTTCTTCTTTTTCTTCTTTCTCTTCTTCTTCTTCTTCTTCTCCTTCTTCTCCTTCTTCTTCTTCTTCTTCTTCTTTTTCTTCTTTTTCTTCTTTTTTTTCTTCTTTTTCTTCTTTCTCTTCTTCTTCTTCTCCTTCTTCTTCTTCTTCTCCTTCTTCTTCTTCTTCTTCTTCTTCTTCTTCTTCTTCTTTTTCGGAGGAGGAGGAGGAGGAGGAGGAGGAGGAGGAGGAGGAGGAGGAGGAGAAAAGAAAAGATAGGGACTATTTCGTTGACAAAAAGAAACGATAAGGATATTTTAATAGATGTGAGAAAAGATAGGGACTATTTTGTTGATAAACAGAAACGATAAGGACGTTTTAATAGATTTCTAAAAATATAGGGAGGGATGATTTCGTTGATGGAAAGAAACGATGAGGAAGGACTATTTTGTTGATGGAAAGAAACAATAAGGACGTTTTAATAGATATGAGAAAAGATAGAGACTATTTTATTGACGAAAAGAAATGATAAGGACATTTTAATAGATATGGAAAAAGATAAAAACGTTTTAATAGATTTTTGAAAATGTAAGGACTAACTTGTTAATAATAATAATATCCAAGGACTAAATAAAAGATTTTATTTGAGGGTAAAATTGGATTAAAATTTTTTTCTCTCTCCTCCTTTATCTAATTTTAACGAAAAAGAGGACAGAAGAACTATTTCGTTGACAGAAAGAAAACATAAGGATGTTTTAATAGATTTCTAAAAATACAGGGACTGACTTGTTAATAATGGCAATACCCAAGGACTAAATTATAAATCTCCCATGTTTTAATTAAGTTTTATGAGGGTTTATGGGGGTAAAGATGCATGTTGTGGATGGATCTAGAGCTATAGGGTTTGAGTTGGGTCTTTGATGAATGTATGATCCCTTTTATGTTTATGTTGTTGTTTGTTAGGGTTTTAGGTTAGTTTTGCACCCCTTGTGCATGTTGAAGTGAATATGAATGCTTTTGAAGTGTTGGGTTGGGTTTTGGTGAGTTTTGGTGGCTGAGTGTTTGAGGTAGAATCGGGTTCTGCCATTCTTTCAAACCCAGGTTCGGCCGCCGAACATGCGTATGGAGGCAGCCTTTGGCCGCCTAAACTGCCCCCGAAAGCATGGACTTTCGGCTTTGGAGGGGAGTTTTGGCCGCCGAACCTGCCCCCGAAGGTTAGTGACTTTTGGGTCTGTGAAGGCTTTCGGCCGCCGAACCTAACCCCCGAAAGTGCCTGACTTTCGAATCTGTAGGGACTTTCAGCTGCCGAACCTGCCACCGAAAGTCCTCTGCCCAGTCTTTCTTTGCCTGTTTTCGATGCATGTTTTATGATGTTTTAGGGGGTTTTTGGGGAGATGTTTAGAGTCCTTATAGAGTATGTTTGGTCCCTTATTTGAGTCCACCTGTGTAGGATCGGACCTGAGAGACTGAAGAGACCAGTAGTGAGTTAGCTGCTTCAGTGTCAGTCAAGCGTTAGCATGAGGTGAGTAGAACAGAACTCTTCTATTTTTAAAGCAATCAAACTTTAAGCATGTTCATGCATCACAGATACCATGTTTATGTATTAGGTTGTTGCATTAGAATTCACGAATATGATGCATTGCATAATTTATTGATGATGTGGATGGATATTGGATGACCCACTGGCCCTCGATATGTTATGATATGATATGATATGGAAGTCCAGGTCGAGGCCCATTCTACGCCCCTAGCACGATGTAAGAGAAAGTCCAGGTCGAGACCCATTCTACGCCCCTGGCACAGTTGGATATGTTATGTTATGTTATGTTAAGCGAAAGTCTTAAGGAGCTCCCGTTGTAGGCCGGGCACATTGGATTATGTAGAGGGCTACTGGTGACAAGTCCATCCTTGATGTGTATTGTTTGTGTTGTGATGCATTCCATATGAGCATAGTTTATTAAACTGTTTTTTTTATGGTTCTGCTCACTAGGCTCTTGTAGCTTACCCCTTTCCCCTAACCCCCAGGTTTGCAGGATTAGAGTTAGAGCGGGGAAGTCACCAGGGTTGATGGTATATGTTATGTAATAGAATAGTAGTGGACATGTATCATGTAATGGTTTAGTTTTGTGCTTTGCCCTAGTTTATGTTTTGTAAATCCCAGTGAACATGTTTTTATGTAAAAGTTAAATGATGAGTTATGTTAATCCAAGCTTGATGTATATGATGTTGACCATACTAGAGCATTTGATGAGGGCTCTAGTGTGGGTTTTATGTTCACAGTTCATGATGAATGTACAGGTCAAGCTTGGTATGTGAAAAGTTTAAATTTTTTATGAAAATATATGTTCATGTATGGGATTTTATCAGGTACACAGGATGTATAGTAGCGGTCCGGTTTTCGGGTCGTTACATAGTGCCTAGCCAAAGATGATCCGAGCATTATAATACTGCCCTGGTAGGTTTCCAGGCATTCTCCAGTCTAGCATGCTTCCGGGCAATTGCCGCAACTAGTCCTGATGATGTTCCAGGCATTTTCCTTACGAACTTCATTCGTCCCGCTTAGTAGTTCATCTCGCTCAGCGGTTCTTCTTGCTTAGCAGCCCCTCCCGCTTGGTAGGTCGTCCTTTCTTCGCAAAAAGTTTTGGAATTTTGGTAGTGAATGCAAGAGTAGTGACGGGCCAAAAGGCGGATTCTATTAGGCCATCCGGGCGTTATTCCCACTAACAAAGGCATTCTATGACCACAAAGCAGATATTCGCTAGGCTCAACGAACCGAGTGTTAGTCCCATATTTATAAAAATTTTCTAAGACATTTCATACCCAAGCCATAAGGCGTGTGATCAAGCATACTTTAGGCACATTTTTACTATTATTATTGATGCTAAATTATACATTTTCTAGGTAATTTTATACTTTTGATAATATTTTGCAGAGAAAGATGAAAAATGAAGGTTTGGTGAAAAATGACCTAAAATGCATGAAAATTTAATTTGGCAGGAGTAATTTGGACAAATCACTCTCAAGAATGACTAAGGAGGCTGCACAAGTAGATGGAAGCAAGAAGCTAAAACTCAAGATTTCGATGTGCTAGAAGTGATTTGCCCAAATCACTGGGCAAATCAATTATCATAGAATAGAGAAGGGAAGAACCGCATAGACTCGCGACAAGAGCAAGCGATTTGCCCAAATCACTGGGCAAATCGATCATCATAGGCAGAAAAATGTAGAACGGCGGGAAACACCAAAATTCGAATTTCAAGAGTTCTATTCCATCTCAAACACACCAAGACACATTTAAAACACATCAAACACTTTATAAAAAGAATTTCTTCACTCAAGAAAATCTATTTATGAAGAAATACAATCAAGGATGGAATCAAAGACCAAGTCAAAAAGGAATTCCATCCAACAAGGGGCTGTTTTCTAGGGTTTTCATTCATCTATAAAAAGGGACAGCAAACTAGCAGCAAGATATCACTGAGGATCGCATCCCTCACAAGCACTGAAGCTGCCTTCTTCCTTTTCTTCTTTTTGTATCTTCTTTGCAAGTCATGAGTGGCTAAATACACAATTTCTAATTGAAGTTAGGAGAAGTTTCAGTTTATATATATGAATTGGGAGATCTGAAACTCTATTGTTAATCTTTTATTCTTAAAGATTTATGCAATTTGATTCTTCTTATCATTATTACTTTGTTGTTTGGATCAATAGGCCCATTGTTCTTGATTGCAAGGTAATATAATGTTAGTTTAAATACTTTAAGTTCGTAATTGCTTAGATTATTCAAACACAAGTAACAATTAGTGTAACAACTAAGAGGTTGTATGATCTAACTCACCACGCGGTTGGTTAGTTAGAATTAGGTCTCTCTATTTCTTAAAGCAGTTAATAGTTGAAAAATAAAAACCCCCAAGGACGTTCCTTGGCGACTTGTTAGCTAGTGATTGATTAGCGAACGTTTCCTAATTTATCTAAACCTAATGAGAGATTTAGTTGTGTGGAGCATCTTCTACAACCAAAAATTTATTGAAATAAATAAAAGAATTCAAGTATCGATGATCAATTCTCAAACTAAAATGGATCCTGTACTTTAACTAGAGCTTTTTCTCCTTGATTTATTCTTCTTTTAATTATAACTATCTTATATTGCTTTAGTTCTAATTTCATCATCAAAATCCCCCTTCCTTTACTTTTATTATTGATTTGCCCAAGTTAGTGTTTGGAAAATCGTAGTGTCAGCCAGAGGTGAGTGGAACCAAACTTAATCTTTTAAATTGAGAAATTAAATGTTTTATCATGTTTCATGCATCATGATTATGTAATAGGGTGATTGCATTAGTTTTCACGAATATGCCGCATTGCATCGATTGTTGTTGATGTGGGTGAATATTGGATGACCCAATTAGTCCATGACAGGAAGACCAGGACCCCATTCTACGGCCTGGCACAGAGTAAGGAAAGACCAGGACCCCATTCTACGGCCTGGCACGGTTATGGGACTCGAAGACCAGGAGCCCAGAGGAGGCCCTGGGGCAATGGTAAGTAATGTATGTTGTGACAGGAAGACCAGGACCCCATGCTACGGCCTGACACAGAGTTAGCTTGGACTAATTGGTGACAAGTTCACCCAACCCTTATGTGAATTGTCTGTGTTATGATGCATCAAATTGGAGCATAGTGTTAATATGTTTTATAGTTCTACTCACTGGGCTTTTAGCTCACCTCTCTCCCTTTACCCCCAGGCTTGCAGGTATAGGATAGAGCAGGAGTCCGGATAGAGTAATGAAGTTTTGTTTATGTAATAGCTAGCAATGGACATGATCAAATTGTAATGTAAAGTCTTAATCAGTATAGTTATGTAATGAGATGATGTTTATGGATTTTAGAAGTGTGCTTGACCATAGATTGTTGTTATCCCTTTTAATACATGATCTTAGAGTTTTTTTATGATGTTTATGTAAACCAACTCAACATATGTTATGTCACCCATTGGGGGCACTGATGAGATCCCACAGAGGGATCAATGTTTATGATTTATGTTATGTACAGTGCGTGCACCGGTTGAGTTGGGTTGAGGTATATGGAAAGAAAAGTTTTAATTTTTATGCATGTTGTTGATCATGTATGGGATTATACAGGTTTACAGGTTTCATGTCAGGCTTGCTACGGGTCTCGGCGGCCTTAAGCCGATCTGGATCTTAGCGCCGGTAGCGGTCCAATTTTCGGGTCGTTACACAAATGTTTTAAGCATGTTCACGCATCATGAATACCATGTATATGTATTAGGCTGTTGCATTAGATTTCACGAAGATGTTGCATTGCATAATTTGCTGTTGATGTGGATAGACCAAGGCGACCCCAATAGCCCTAGATATGATATGTTAATGAAGTTTTGAGGAGCCCCACCGAGGGTCGGGCATAATGAAGTCCTAAGGAGCCCGAAGGGCCGGGCAATAATGAAGTCCTGAGGAGCCCGAAGGGCCGGGCACTATGTTATGTTACAGAAGTCCTGAGGAGCTCCTTTGAGGGCCGGGCACCATGATATGTTACAGACAGAGGGAGTTTTGGTGGTCATGTCCATCCGTGATGTGAAATGTTTGTGCTGTGACGCATTCCATGAAGGCATTATTTATTATTGTTTTTTCTGTTCTGCTCACTGGGCTTTTTAGCTCACCCCTTTCCCTTAACCCCCAGGTTTGCAGGTATGAGGTCGATCGGGAAGTCGTCAAGGGTTAATGTTATGTTTATGTAATAGAGTAGCATGTTAGTGGGGACATGTAATGTAAATTGATATAATGTATTACAAGAGAATGGAATGTAATGTAATGTAACGTAAAGTAGAGTTATGTTTATGGATTAGTGTTGTGCTTGGCCCTAAGGCTTGGTTAGTCCCTTTTTAGTACATGATGTATGTTATGTTTTAATGTTGAGTTGAGTTTGAACCAAACTTGTGGCATGTGATTGTTTACCACGCTAGGGTATTTGATGAGGACTCTAGTGGAGGTTTTATGCTTATGGTTTTTGATGCATGCACAGGTTAGGTTTTGGTTCATCGGATGTGATCCAAGCTTGATGTATGTTATGTTGACCCAGCTAGAGCATTTGATGAGGGCTCTAGTATGGGGTTCTTTTATGTTTCCAGTTATGTAGCATACAGGTCAAGCTCGATATTTACATCAGATGTTTAAGTTTTTATGTTAATGTTTTGATCATGTATGGGATTTGACCAGGTGACAGGATGTATGTTAGGCTTACTACGGGTCCCGGCGGCCTTAAGCCGATCTAGATCCTAGCGCCGGTAGCGGTCCAGTTTCCGGGTTGTTACACTCGCCAGGCCACATGTCCGGGTGTTGACCCCATTCTTGCATGTTTCCTAAGATATTTATTTTATGGTTGCTAGTTAGGCCAGTGACCATGTGTTATGGTCGGATAATAACCCCTCTAGGAGCTGCAGTCTTAAGCAGAAAAGGCTCAATCCACCGTAGACAAAGTGGTTGAATTGTAAGTCGAGCTTCAGGAGTCGGTGGCCCGGGGCAGAGAGATGTTCATACAAGGGAAAGACTGTCAAGAAAGAGCTCATTAGGCAATTTCCTGTAGAGGACTTCTTCTGGATTGACAACATCTTCCCGAACGAGGAGAACGGGGATGAGGATGAGCAAGATGAGGAAAGGGGGACTGAAGACAACCCTCTGACTCCTATTGTAATAGCAAATAATTAGGTTGTTTTAGAAGCTTAGGAAGAAGCGACTGATGATGTCCCTCCTACTTTGTAGTTTTTCTTTTTATTGAATGAAAATTTTTCATTTCATTTTGTCATTGTGTTTACAAAGTTTGTATGATCGATACTTAACTGAATAGGTGGAACTAGTATAAAACTTTCGTCATGAATGTTTTCATCAACAACCTGCACATCAAGAACAAATGAACTAGACATAAAAATATTAGCCACAAAAAGATCATGTGGATGTGACCCATTCTCCTCTACAACTTCCAAAACAGCTTCATTCACCTTCTCCACCTCATCAATCACGTGCTCCCCATGTCCACCATCACTCACAACCTCTTCTATAAGCTCATTGATGGAATTTTCAGCAACAACTACATTAACTTCATGCATTACAACTTCCTCTTCAATTTCAATCTCTATGGAAGTTGATATTGGATCTTTAGCCTCTTCTTTCTCCTTTTCTTTCTCCATCTTCCCTCCTTGAATTAGTCTTGTCAACCTGTTGTCCAAATCCCCATAAAAGTGTGAAGATAGACGCCTGGAAAAATGTTTTCAGTATCCAAAATCCAAACCACACTCACTCATGACTAATATATTTTGATCAGTCAAAAATTAAAGAAACCATCAGATTTCCAAACTGGTTTTTAAAGTGGTGGCAGTACAGGGGTATTTCTGAAGAAATTCTTTCGTCTGAAGCATCTCAAGTATATCAGTATTTCAAAAGCAATTATAAACCTAACTTGAATGAAACCTATATACCCCCTTTAATGTATTTTTGTGTAAACTTTTTTATTCCTTAGGTATACCAATGGTTTTTTAATTTTCAGTATATGGCGGGAACTTCTATTCCAGCTATAGTAAAGAAGCATAAAATTAAATGGTGGGGATCATTCAGAAACACCACCACATAAATGGTTGTTAAGGAATGGATAATTAAAAAGGCACAATTCCCAGCTATATCTTATACAATAAAATTATCCCTGCAAGATAGTTCTTCATTCGGAGTACAAAAGGCCTAGTGTCAAGCTCTACTTGCAGCTGCTAAAACTCCAGAAGAATATAAGCTGATTTGTCAACAGATGTTCAATCAGCTTACTTCGAAAGAAAAATAAAAAATAAAGCAATCCTGTGATAAAGAATCGTCAAAGGAATCCACTGATAAAGAATCATCAAGAAAGTCTTCCAGTAAGAAAGTTTCAAAAAAGCAGTCTAAGAGAAAAATTAAAAAATAGTCCAGTTCTGAATCGGAGTCAACAGCGTCATCCCAGACGTCATCCTCCAGTAAAACCCAAACATCTTCATACTGTGATGGTAATGAAGACGACTGTTATGGGATTCTTCCACCAGTAAAAATCAAAAGTAAAACGGGTAAAAGAAAAGAGAAAAGGGAATCAAAGGTGAAAAAAGAAAAGAAAGAAAAATTAAAGAAAAAAGGCAAGAAAAAGAAGGACACCTCATCTTCGTCCTCATCAGCATAAGGACAGAAATAGTAAAAGGATTGGTAGACAAACTATTGATCTACAGTAAAAAGGAACATAGGTGGCAGACAGACTATTCACCAATAGTAAAAAGGAGCAGTAAAAGACAGAAACAGTGGCAGACAAGTTACTATATATTTTTCTCAAATAATAAGAAATGGTGGACATTTCAAAATCTTAAAAAAACTTTATTTTACAGGAAGAAATATTTTGTATAAATCGATATACTATAGATCAAAATACGAATAAATAGATTATATCATAAAAAAATGACTCACTTTAATATTTTTTTAATTCATAGTGAACTAAATCTACTTAAAAGGTTTATATTTTATAAAATTTTAGTTTATTTCATGTCCATGGATCGACAATAACCATTCATTTTAAAAAAAATTTTAAATATATTCTTATAATTTATACTCACCCATTAAATAATTTTTATCAATATTTTTTTATTATCTTATAATTATTGTCATTTTTATATTATAATAATATATAAATTAATTATTATAATTCTATTTAATTTAAGACCCGCCTTCGGCTGCTCTTCATAAATTATGATAGTATCCTCTGTAGAGATTTGGTCTTCCACATGAACGCTTGAAGATGGAGCGAAGACACAGAAGATTTCTCCAGAGATTTGGTATTTGTCGTGAAGGCATTCTACATCTCTCTCTGTTAGTATGGAAGGGATGTCGCTGATTAGGTTGCCTTCGTTATCATGAGTTCCCCTCAGTGGAACGATAGGAGCTGAGGTGCGGATGGAGCTGTCGGAGGAGGAGTTTAAGGCGGAACTTTCACCAGAAGCAAGAGAAAAAGAGGAACTATTCCTCTTTATTTTGAAAGAGAAAGCAAACAGGAATTACCTTGAAAGCAAGGAGGTGTGAACAAAAAAGAGGAATCGCCAAGTCTTTTCTAAAGCAAAGATGTCAGTTGTGAGCAAAAATGATATTTGGAGAAGAAGAAGGGTTTTTATATGGTGGTTTCGATGGCATACTTTAAATGCGGCTTGAAAAACAGGGTAGCCATCATTGATGGGCAGGAGTAGGCGAAGTGACGTGAGCAGAGAGAGATCAATTTGATTTAGCTCCATGCCCCAGATTATGAAAACAACTGTCACCTTCAAATTTGAAGAATCGAAGACCAGTAGGGGGGCCTCTAATATAACACAACAATCCCAAAGTAAGCCATGAGCTGTCACCATAAGACAGGACCACGTGACAAGAGTCTTATAAGCCGATACGCGGTCCTATCCGAGAAAAGGATGTCCCAAACACCATTGCATCCGGTTCTTCATCAAGACTCGCCCTATTTAGAAAAGGTTGAGTTTTCACATAAAGTTATTGTTAGTGGGCACAATCCAGTAGATCCCCATTATGCCGGCAATTATGAGATCCCCGACCAATTAGCTGGTGGGATCCCTCATTAATTGGCCGGCATCTGCTGTAATTATAGAAAATGTTGTAATTAATTTCATCTTCTTACAGTATAAAAGCTAATGATCACAGATGCAAAGGTATGTTATTCTCTTATACAAATACTCTTGAATTCTAAGCAATTCCTTACACTCGTCTTATTTTTCAGTTTACTGACTTGAGCATCAGAGTGGCTATTGTAGGTGTCAACCACCTCACTTTTTATCTCTTGCAGATTGACCAACCACAACACAGTTCTATTCCGACCATATCAAGTCGTATTATGTATAACAATAAAAACAAAGAAACTATCAACGTGAGTTTGGTTTAAAAAACAAAAGACACAATCTTTTTATTATTGTACTAACTAAGAAATCCAATAGGTATAACAAGTTCACTTCATAATTTCTTTTAGCAACAAAACCAGAAGATCTCATAAGAGATTTATGTAACAATTTGTTGGGAAAATATTAAAGCATCAATTCGATCTATATTAAAATGTAACCTGTGGAGTAATTTGCGTAATTTATTCATTTAAAAAACTATACTTTTAGAATAATATTTAAAGATTTTTCTAAAATAATATTTAGAAGTTGAAATTTAAAATTTCCTCTCATCCATTAAATTATAAAATCATACATAATTTCTTTTCATTTAAAAATAAAAATTTAAAAGTTGAAAAAATAAATTTTTTCATTTCAAATAATAAAATTAATAGAAAACAATTGAATTGAATTTTTGTGAAAATTTGTTTATTCCAAATAAGAGTATGAGTCTAAGAAAATGTTATACTTGTACATATATGCTATTTTTTTTTCTTTACACAAGTAATTCATCTATATTCCTTTTTCTTTTATTCCTAACCAGAATTAGAGGAAGAAGTAAAATAAGCCCCGATGTCCATGGGAAGTGATAAAGCCCCGCCTATTGATGGTTTTAATAGCTACTTCTTTAAGAGAACTTGGAATTTAGTGGGCAGAGAGCTAGTTGAAGCAGTTAAGGAGTTCTTTCTATATGGAAGATTATTGAAACAGATAAACGCTGCTACCCTAACCATCATACCAAAAACTCCAAATCCGGAGGGGCTCACAGACTATCAACCAATAGCGTGTTGTACTGTTCTATATAAAGTAATTACCGAGGTAATTGCTGGGAGGTTCCTAAGTAGAATTGTTAGTCATGTTCAATCAACATTTGTACTTGGTAGAAGGATAACATATAATATTCTGCTTGCACATGTTTTAGTGAGGAATTATGATAGATCCAGAGGAGTGCCTTGCTATGCTATGAAGATTGATCTTAGGAAAGCGTATGATTCAGTGAAATGGGACTTTCTTGAAGAAATAATGTTGGGCATGCATTTCCCCCTCAGGTTCATTGGCTGGGTTATGAAATGTATCATATGACGGTCTACAAGGAGTGAAGGCACAACTCAGGATCTCCGTAAGTCTACGGTAGCCAACTGGACCCAGCCCCAGCTGATAGCCAACTAGTCGTTCCTCCCTAAAGAGTCTTAGAAACAACTAGGCTTATGGTAGGAGGAGACATCAACATGTCTCATATAACACCCCCAAAATAAATACATGGAAAGGAATTACAATAAATTGTCTCGACCCTTATCTTCCTACTAATTTCTACTAATTTATCCCAATATTGCTTTCTGGGAATTTCAATGTTGAAAAATTACAACTTTGATCCTTGAAAACTCTATGACCCTGATACTCCCCCACTTAAACGGTTGACGTCCTCATTAACTGAGCTTGTTGGGATTCTTCAATCTTCGAGTCCGACGCTTGGTGATCTGATCCCAGTCGTTGGACAACCTTAATCCTTGGTATGAAATCCTTCAGTTCTTGGTATCTCCAACCCAATTGATCTCTGTGAACTGCTAGCTCTTAATGATGATGAAGCTACAAAAACTCTATCTTCGGATGGTGAATGTTCTGCCCTTGATTTCTTAGTCTACTGCAAATGTTGCGAGAAATTGTTACTTTACTCCTCTTCACGAACTTATTGCCTGAACTCACTGATCACTGGTTCTTTTCTCCTTAACTTGTCTCACCATTACTTGTCTTTAATTGTCGACCTTACTCTTTGCCTCAAAACACCATCCCGTCATACCACAAATCTATCAACCTGCATACACTCATGCCACACGTCATTGCGATTAACCTGTAATAGTCTCATAAGAAAGGTTAGTACTAACCACGTTAGATTCAAATCCGAATTAATATAGCAAGTCATCTAGAATACAACCCATTATAAATCAACAGGTGTGCCAATAGAACTTGACCACTAAGACTTGAACTGCCTTTACCCATCTCCTTGACACAACACAATGTTGTTCCACTTGTAGCGAAGCTCGGTGAATCCTCCTATGAAATCAGTGTCCCCATTGTCCAAAGAGTTCACTCACCACTCTCTTTCTCTTTTGTACGTTTCATGGTCCTCCCCTTCATAAGCTCTGGTATTATGTACACTTTATCTCCTTTTCCTCTACCTAAGAATGTAGTATGCCTACAAAATGACGCACATTGCACACAAAATATCCACGATCACTGAAAAGTGGCATTTTCTTGTTGAACCCTATGAGCCACAGAAATCTACTCAAAACAACTATTAAGATTGACTATACATGAAGTAATTAATACCATCGTTATGACTCAACACTAAGAAATTATGAGAAGATACTCCCTTTTTATTATACGGCTTTCATCACCACTCACAACATCGACTTGCCTCATCAACTTGCCTCCAGCAACCTGTGCTTCTTGACCTATCTCAGTCCTCCTCCACGGTGGTCCACTTGTGAGAACTTTTATTTTTCCATGGGGTCTCTTTCTAACCCAATGACAAAGGTAGGACTAAACTTGTCCTTTTAATAATTCACATCATTTTCCATCCCTTCTACGGAAGCTATACACTATATGTTCACAATACCTGTTAGTACAAACTTATCAAGTCCCACATCACGAGGAACCTGACTCAATACTTGATCAGACCAAATTTAGACCCATTTATCATGTTGTTATTAATGTTAATTTACACATTTTCTGCCTAATTCTATGGTTTTAATATTATTTTGTAGAAAATGGTATGAAAATGGTATAAAAAAGTAATTTGGTGAAAATGCTCTTAAAAATGCCTAAAAGAGGATAAAGGAGAACAAGCATGGTTTGCCCAGGTTGTTTGCCCAAGCCAAATTGCAGCTAAAGTGAAGATAAATAAGCAAAGTACAGACAACAGAGTAGTGGGAAATTCAAATTTCAAATCCTCAAGAAGTTTTGCCCTTATTAAAAATGTGAAGACACCTCAGCACTCAATTTTGCCTATTTAGGAAGCTAAATCTCAAGAAAATACAATTGCCTTCCTAAATAGGAAAGAGAACTCCATCTCAACAAGAAAACCAAGGGCAACACTTTCAGCTATAAATGGATCACAAACAAGCAAGAAAGCCTGCCTCCAACCTTCAGATTGCAAGATGCCTCCTTCTCCAAGCCGCTGACTCCTTCTTCCTCTTCTCTCTCTTTTATTTTTTTTGTTTTGTTTCAGCCATGAGTGGCTGAAACTTCTTTTTCTAGTTGAAGATTCGGTGAAACTTTAGTTGTTTTATAGATTGGGAGATCTGAACATACATTTTTTATCTTTTGTTTTTCAATATTTATGCAATTTCATGCTTAATTCCATTATTGCATTGTTGTTTAGATCAATAGGGCCCATTGATTCTTGATTCCAAAGTGATAATTTATTAGTTTGGATAGTTTTAAGTCCGTAATTGCTTGGATTATTCAAACACAAGTAACTCTTAGTGTAAAAACTAAGGAAATTGCATGATCTAGCAATATCACCATACGTTTGGGTAGCTAGAATTAGGTATCTCTAATTCTTAATGCAATTGACAGTTGTTAGATGCCAAAGGCCCAAGGACGTTCCTAAGCAACTTGTTGATTAGTAATTAATTAGAGGACGTTCCCTAATTAATTTATGCTTAAGGAGGGATATGGTGGTGAGAAGCGTCTTCCACCTCCATAACTAATTTATTGAATCAAATAAAGGAATCTTTGTGTCAATGATCAATCCCAACAACTAAAGTGGATCCAATTCTTCAACTAGAGCCTTTCTCATTATTGAATTTCTTTACTTTAATTATTTGCTTTACTTTGTTGCTTTCAGTATTAGTTTAATTCATCAATCTCAAAACCCCCATTTTATTTTACTTTCAGTTTGTTTACTTGGTCTTGATAAGGAAAATAGGTAAGTATCAATTCCCTGTGGATTCGATCCTTTTGCCACTATCCACAGTTGTAAAATTATTGGTAACCAAAAAGGTTATTTTTGACCGGTTTGGACAATCGCACAGTAAAAAATTGGCGCCGTTGCCAGGGAATTGATTTAACTAATTTATTTTTCTTTCATGACCAGGGCTGGATGCAAGGAAACTCTACCTTACGATGCAGAAATTGAGCGTACAATCAAGCGACTTGGGAAGCAAGTCAAGTCGAGGAGCCAAACAGGCGACTTGGCAAGCAAGTCAACCCGACTTGGGGAGCAAGTCACCGCTGAAGCAGTTACTGTCCAAGAGACAGCTCATACAGAATCTGCCACAACCGAACCAGAAGTTGCTGCCCCCAAGGAACCAGCAACACCCATCGCAGCATCACTTGCTGCAGAAACAGAACTGGCAATCGCAGAAACAGAGTGCAACTCTGCTGAACTTGACTAGACAGCCGCGGAGATGGCTGAAATCAATATACAACCTGCTGCACATGCTGAACCTACTGTTCAAGATGAATTCATACCAAAAAATCCAGCAATGAGGGCACCAATACCAAGAGAAAGAACACTGAGAGAGTTGGCAGCCCCTTTAGGCGATCAAGCACCTCTTTGCATCACCTATCCGCCATTTACAGCTGACAGTGCATTTGTCGAGACCGATAAAAAATAACCTTTTTAACTACCAATAATATTAAAACTATAGACAGTGGTGAAAGGATCATATCCACAGGGAATTGACACTTACTTACCTCTCTTGTTAAGACCAAATAAAGTAAAGTGCAAGTGCATATAAAGTAAAAATGGGGGTTTTGAAATTGATTTGATTATACTAATAAAAAGAGTAATTAAAAAGAAAGTAGATGGTAAATTAAGAATGAAACAATAATGGTGAAAGCTCTAGTTGAAGATTCAGATTCACTTTAGTTGATGGGATTGATCATTGACTCATATGTTCCTTTGTTTGATTCAATAAATTGGGCATGGAGATTGAAGAAGCTTCTCACCTCCATTATCTCTCCTTAAGATTAAATCAATTAGGAAAAGTCCTCCAATTAATTACTAATTAACAAGTTGTCAAAGAATGTCTTTAAACCTTAGGCCTTTTACAACAGTCAATCACATTAAGGAATAGAGAGAACCAATTCTAGTTACCCAAATGTATGGAGACAACACTAGATTATGCAATTTCCTTGGTTGTGCACCAAGTGTTCTTGTGTTTGAACAATTCAAGCAATTACGGACTAAAAATCATTCAAACTAACAATGTATTACTTTGCATCGATGAATCAATGTAGATCTTAAATAACAAAGCAATAATGTCTCAAAGCATGAAATCACAAGAATACTGAATAACAAAAGATTAACAATATAGTCGAAGTCTCTCAATCCACAATACAACTAAAGCTTCACTTATTCTTCAACTAGAATAAAAAAGTTTCAGCCACTCATGGCTGAAACAAAATAACCAAAAAGAAAGGTAGAAGAGGAGAAGAAGAAGCCGAAGGAGGTGGAGGCGCGGCGGTCTGGCTTAATCCGGATGGAAGAAGGACAAGAGTCTCTGAGAGTCTAAAAAATTCATGGCTGTCAATGAGAGTACCTTTTTATAGAGATTAGGTGCTGCCCTAGGTCTTCCTTGCTTCCTAATTAGTGTAGAGGCTGCCCATAATGCTGCCCATGCTCAACTTGCTGCCCAAGTTGTTGCAGAAGAGGAAAGAATCGGACTGCAAGGCTTCAGAAGGGAGTTAGTGCGCAGATTGCTTTCAGAATAGGAAAGGGACATACCTTGTGCTTGAAAAGGAAGGAAGAGTGATTCAAGGTTTCCAATAGAGGAAGATGGCGCGGCTTGACCTTCAGGAGAGAGGTGTGCATGCGGATGGCATTGAATAGGAAGGAGGCGCGCGGATGGTGCTCTGCAGAAGAGGCAGGCGCGCAGATGCTTCTGAATAGGAAGTACGCATTGTCCAGATTTCCTATTTAGGTGGAGCTTCTTTTGAATCTTGAATCTGGACTAAATAAAGGCCAAGTGCGTTGAGATCTCCTTCCTGAATAGAGAGTGGTGCGCGGATCATGCTGCAGAAGGAAGTTGGCGCGCGGTCATTGAATGCAGAAGGGAAAGTGCATCTGTCCAGTCTTTCCTTTTTAGGTGGAGCCTTCGTTTGAATTTTGAACGCTGAATGTAGGAGAGGCAAGTGTGCCTTCATGAGATCTTGCTGCCTAAATTGGAAGATATGACTGTTGCAATATGTGCACATCTTTGAACAAGGAAAGAGAGATCTGCGATTCGAATTTCAAATAATCTTCTGACTGAGCTTTCCTTATTTACTTTTGCTTCTGCACTTTCCTCATTTGAAGACTTTCCTTTTCTGAACACTTGCCTTATTTGAAAACTTTCCTTTCTTGGCACATTTCTAAATAAGGCAGGAAAGATTCTGCAGTTCAAATTTCAGACAGTTTGCTAACTGTGCTTTCTGACTCTTTCCTTATTTGGCACTTTCCATATATGAAAACTTTCCTTATTTGGAACTTTCCATATATGAAAACTTTCCTTTTCTGGAACTTTCCATATTTGGCACTTTTTGGCAGTTTTAAGAGCATTTTCTCCATATTGTCTTTTCACACCTAGTTTCTGCAAAACATGAACAAAACCACCAAATTAGGTAGAAAAGGTGCAAATAAACATCATTAAGATCATGATAATATGACTTAAAATATGCTCTGTCAAATACCCCCACACCTAACCTTTTGCTTGTCCTCAAGCAAACAAACACAGTTAAACAAGCTCTCTTTGCTTTGATCCTTTATGTCCACTTAAGCTCTTACTCTAGACCCCTATTTTGAATCATTGCAATGAAGAATATATGCATCAAGGTTACTTACCTCTTTCCTTGTCTCCCTTTACTTACCATGGCTAGGATCGGTTTTACTCAAGAGAGAGATCATACATACATAAGTTCTTGTTCAATTAAGACATATTCTAGCTTTCAGAGTGACTTACCCTTACCTTGAAGTACTTTATTAAGCCTTTTTGCACTTTAAACTTGCTTGAAAAAGTCACCAACCTTTTGACGTGAAGGTACATATTTGTGATACCCACCCCCAGTTACTAAGTTGGTCACCTGTCCAAGTGGCTACTAGCTCTGCTCATAGTCTTTTGACCATTGGAACAATTTTCAATTTGTGTTCATGAAGTCTAGGCCTTTTCTGAATTTCTTTTTCTCAATGATTTGGGCAAATCAACACCAATTGTTAAAACAAGTCATGTTAAGTTCATTCACACAATTCTCAATTCATTCTCTCTAATGAGTGTCATCAATATATTTTTCACCATGGCAAGCTCAAAGATTCAATTCAAAAGGCAATTTCTAAGCATGAATATATCTCATTGCAATTAATTCAACCTAGGTTTAAAGAATCATCACATCAATGGGGTCATGGAAAGAAAGTTCATCCAACATAGCTCATCAGTTTGAGTAAAGCAAATAAAAAAGAAGAAGATTGTGGTTGTGTGTATTATTGAAAGGAAAACGCAAACTGAAAGGGAAAAAACTGAAAGGAAAATGCAAATTGAAAGGGAAAATGTGTCTAAAGCAAAAATTTAAAATGCTGTATCCCCACACCTAATTCATGCATTGTCCTCAATGTATAAGAAACATAAAAGAACAAAGAAACTAAGTACTTCCCTTTGGTGTGGTTGGCATGGTGCGATGAGCCTATTCAGAGTGAGCGACGAACAGGTGTTCGTCTGGAAAGTCTTCTTTGACTGGATATGGCACAGAGCTAGAGGGAAATCGGCTGAGGTGGTCGGCCACTAGATTCTCTTTCCCTTTCTTGTCACGAATCTCAAGATCAAACTCTTGCAATAACAAAATCCACCGAATGAGTCTCGGTTTTGATTCCTTTTTCTTGAGCAGATATCGCAAGGCAACATGGTCAGAATAGATGGTGACCTTAGTTCCCAAGAGATATGGTCTGAACTTCTCTAAGGCGAACACAACAGCTAAGAACTCTTTTTCTGTTGTTGAATAGTTGCTTTGGGCAGCATCCAGTGTGCGGGATGCGTATTGGATCACATGGGGTGAGTTCCCCACACGTTGCCCTAAGACTGCCCTCATAGCGTAATTGCTTGCATCACACATGATCTCGAAGGGCAAGTTCCAGTCAGGAGCCTGAATGATTGAAGCAGTCACAAGCAGTTCTTTTATCAAGTCAAAAGCTTTCTTACAATTTGCGAGTCTCTCGAGCATCTGATCAATGAAAGGCAAAGGAAAATGATCTTTCCTTGTAGCTGCACTTAGCTTTCTGTAATCCATGCAAACTCTCCATCCATTCTGAACTCTAGTCGGAATAAGTTCTCCTTCAACGTTTGGCACAATGGTGATTCCAGTTTTCTTTGGAACCACATGCACAGGACTTACCCATTTGCTATCAGAGATAGGGTAGATGATACATGCGTCTAGAAGCTTGATTATCTCCTTTTTCACAACCTCTATCATGGGTGGATTCAGTCTTCTTTGAGCATCTCTGACTGGCTTGCATTCTTCCTCAAGGTGTATTTTATGCATACACGTGGTGTGGGAGATACCTTTGATGTCATCTATGGTCCAACCCATGGCTTGCTTGTGCTTTCTCAGTACTTTCAGGAGGCTTTCTTCTTCAAGTTGGCTCAATTGATTAAACACTATCACTGGAAGTGTCTTTCCGGCTCCCAAGAATGCATATTTCAAGTGGCCTGGAAGAGGTTTCAGATCTGATTCTGAATTTTTCTGGCCTGTTGTTTGTTGTCCTTCTGAACTAGATCCTGCTTGTTGCACATGGACTGTTTGCAAAGGTACCGGAGGCACAAGGTATTGCGATGGTGTCTGAAGAGTCGCCGATTGAAGTGTTGAGGACTTCGGTGGCCGAAGGTTGGTGGGGCTTGGCGGCCGAAGGATGGTGAAGTTCGGCGGCCTAAGGATGCCTTTTTGCAGAAGCTGAAATGGCTTCTGCGACTGGTTCTGCAGTCCCTTCTGAAGTGGTGCGATCGCCACCTGTCCTTCCTGTAGTGGTCTGCAGTTCAGCTGCTGGATGCTGCAGACGGTTTTTGTCAATTTCGGCTCTTCATTTTTCAGATCAGACTCCCTGCAGAGATCATTGTTTAGCACATCATCATGATTCTCATTAAAAATCTCTTGACTTAAACAATCAATCATGTCTAAACCATAAACAGGGGACAAATCATGGGGGAATTTCATAGCATCATAGACATTGAATTTAATCACTTCCCCTTCAAATTCCATGGTCAAGGTGCCGTTATGCACATCTATTTTGGTTCTGGCAGTGCTCAAGAATGGACGTCCAAGAAGGATGTCTGATGAAGTGCTACAGTGGTCTTCTTTAGTATCAATCACATAAAAATCTGCAGGAAAGACAAGCTCATCCACTTGCACTAGAACATCTTCGAGCACTCCTTTTGGGTATACCACGGATTTGTCAACTAGTTGAATCACAACTCTAGTGTCTTTTAGTGCACCTGCATTCAAAGAATTGTAAATGGAAAGGGGCATAACATTTATGGATGCACCAAGATCACACATAGCCTTCTTAATCCCAACATTCCCTATTTTACAAGAAATTGCAAACATGCCTTTGTCTTTACATTTGGTTGGGAGTTCTCTTTTAATGACAGCAGTAACAACCTCACCTATGCTTACCTTTTCCCTCTCTACAAGCTTCCTTTTGTTGGTACATAGTTCTTTCAGAAATTTTGCGTACCTGGAAATTGGCTTAACATCATCTAGCAGAGGTATGTTGATCTGTACCTTCCTGAAGGTGTCAAGGATCTCCCTTTCTTCTTTTTCTTTCTGTGCTTTTTCAAATCTCTTTGGAAAAGGTGGTGAAATCTGGAAACGTACCTGGTGATCATCTTTTTGCGCAGAAGCTGTTTCAGTTTGCAATGGAGGTCGGCCGGCTGGCTTAGGCGGAGGTGGCGCAGGAATGGTTCCAGCTGAAACCTCTGGCTCTTGTGCATGAATGGTTTTTGGTTCATCAGTCTTGGCATCTTGAAGCTCTTTCCCACTTCTCAACGTAATGGCATTAACATTCTCCCTGGGGTTGTCCTCTGTTTGAGAAGGTAACTTACCTTGAGTTACAGCTCTGCCTATTGTGGATGTCAATTCTCCAATCTGCTGTTGTATCATTTGCATCATCTTTGCCAACTCACCAATGGCAGGGTCTGAACTTGGAGGTGCTGGTTGGGCTTGATTCCTCTGGTAGGTCTTGTTTGTCCTGGCATAACTGAGATTGGGGTGGTCTCTCCAACCTGGATTATATGTGTTAGAATAGGGATCACGTCTTACCTGGTTGTTATATCCCCCAATTGCATTAATGTGCTGGTCCTCTTCTTGAAGTGTAGGACATTGATAAGTTGAGTGTCCCACATAGGCACATATACCACATGGCCGAGTTTGCTGAGGCTGTTGAGCTAGCTGAGTTTGGCTAAGAGCAAACTTTTCCATAAGAGAAGTCAGTTTAGAAATTCGAGAATCTACATCGGATGTACTTACCTCATGTAATCCTCTTTGCGTTTGCTTTTCTTCTCCATATTGTTTACATGAGGCTGCAAGAGTGGAGATCAGCTCCCTCATCTCCCTAGGCGTCTTGTCTGCAATGGATCCTCCACAAGCTACATCAATAAATCTCCTTTCTGATGACGACAATCCTCCATAGAGGAATTGTATGAGGGACCTGTTTGACATATCATGTTGTGGACAACCTGTACATAGTCTTTCAAACCTTTCCCAATAGTCATATAAATCCTCAGTTGGTTTATGTCTTATGCTAGTGATTTCTCTTATTATGCCAATTGACTTAGATGTTGGGAAATATTTGTTCAAAAAAGTTTGGACCATATCATCCCAAGAAGTTATAGACCCAGGTGCCAAATAGAATAACCAATCTTTAGCATAGTCATCAAGAGAGAAAGGAAAAGCTCTTAGTGTAACATGATCTTCATAAATACCTTAAGGTCTCATGGATGAACAAACAATAGTGAATTCCTTCAAGTGCTTGTGTGGGTTTTCATTTTCTAATCCTCTAAATTTAGGGAGAAGATGAATCAAACCTGTTTTGAGCTCAAAAGGAACGGTCAGAGGTGGATAGTTGATGCACAAAGGTGCTTGATCACCTATTGGAGCTACCCATTCTCTCATGGTCCTCTCTCTTGGCTCTGGGGCCCTCATGGCTGGATTTTCTTGAAGTATTTCCTCAGGGACAGCATGTCTGGCATTGGCAGCAGGTAGTGCCACGTTTTCAGCCATTTCCGATGGTGGATCTGCGATGGGGAGGGTTTCAGATGAAGGTTCTGCGCAGGAAGCTTCTTCAGGCCGAATGGCTTGCTTCCCTAGTCTCCTGATGGTACGTTCAATTTCCGGATTATAAGGTAGGATTTCCTTGCGTCCAGATCTGGTCATACAAGAAAAATAAATAAGTTAGATCAATTCCCCGGCAACGGCGCTAATTTTGACAGTGCGGTTGTCGAGACCGGTCAAAAATAACCTTTTTAACTACCAACAATATTAAAACTGTAGACAGTGGTGAAAGGATCGTATCCACAGGGAATTGACACTTACTTACCTCTCTTGTTAGGACCAAATAAAGTAAAGTGCAAGTGCATGTAAAGTAAAAATGGGGGTTTTGAAATTGATTTGATTACACTAATAAAAAGAGCAATTAAAAAGAAAGCAGATGGTAAATTAAGAATGAAACAATAATGGTGAAAGCTCTAGTTGAAGATTCAGATTCACTTTAGTTGATGGGATTGATCATTGACTCATATGTTCCTTTGTTTGATTCAATAAATTGGCCATGGAGATTGAAGAAGCTTCTCACCTCCATTATCTCTCCTTAAGATTAAATCAATTAGGTGTAACGACCCAGAAATCGGACCGCTACCGGCGCTAGGATCCAGATCGGCTTAAGGCCGCCGGGACCCATAGCAAGCCTAACATACCTTCTGTATACCTGTTAAATCCCATACATGATCATACATATACATAAAAATCTTAAACTTTTTTTTTCATTCACCAAGCTTACCCTGTGCATGCACAACTCATAACCATGAAACCCCACACTGGAGCCCTCATCAAATGCTCCAATGGGGTAACATATCATACATTAACCTTGGTTTACATAAACATCATTTAAAACATTTCATTGAAAGATCATGTACCAAAAGGGATTTACTTTATATACTAGGGTCAAGCACAACTCTAAACCTCTATATACATCATTACATTACATTACATTACATTACTATACTTTACATTACAATGTCTTTCTCATGTCCACAGCTATCTATTACATAAAACATGACTTTACTCTTGTTGACTTCCTGATCTATCCCGTACCTGCAAACTTGGGGGATTAAGGGAATGGGGTGAGCTACTAGAGCCCAGTGAGCAGAATGGTAAAACATTATATTAAAATTCATGCTTTCATGAAATGCATCACATCACAAACAAATCACCTCAAGGATGAACTTGTCACCAATAGCCCTCTACATATCCAATAGTGCCAGAACGTAGAATGGGTCCTGGTCTTTTCCCTTACATAACATATCATGACATTCTAATGTGCCAGGGACGTAGAATGGGTCTTCCTGGACTTTCTCTTACATAGTGCCAGGGACGTAGAATGGGTCTTCCTGGACTTCCATACCGTATCATCATCATATCATATCATACCATACGAGGGCTAATGGATCACTCAATGTTCATCCACATCAACAATATAATATACAATGCAACATATTCGTGAATTCTAATGGAAACAACCTAATATATCTCATGGCATTCATGATGCGTGAATCATGCTAAAACTTTCATTATTTGCTTTGAAACATAAAGAGTCATTCTACTCACCTCAGGCTAGCTCTGAAAAGACACTGAAGCAGCTGTCTCACTGCTGGTGTCCTCGGTTCCTCGGGTCCGAACCTACACAGGTGGACTCAAATGAGGGACCAAACATACATGAACATGACTCTAAACTACTCCCTAAAAACCCCCTATAATATCTTAAAACAATCACTGAAATCATGCAAAGGAAGGCTAAACAGGGCACTTTCGGCGGCAGGTTCGGAGGCCGAAAGTCCCTCCAAAGCCGAAAGTCATGCACCTTCGGCGGCACTTTCGGCGGCCGAAGGTTCCTTCCAGATCCAAAACTCGTGCATGTTCGGCGGCACCTTCGGCGGCTGAAACTCCCTTCCAGAGCCGAAAGTCCACTTTCGGGGGCAGGGTTCAGCAGCCAAAAGTTTGCCTCCACAGGCAAGTTCGGCGGCCGAAAGTCCTTCGGCTGCCTTACCTGAGTTCTTCCAAAGGGCATAACTCAGCCTCCTCATGCACATTTTGCCTTCCAAACCATTCAAACATGCATTTAGCTATTCTACAACATGCATACACAAGCAAATAAGCATATAGGGGTCTCAAACTAACCTAAACCCCAACACAAACACAAATAGTAACTCATACAACACACATTGTCCATAAACTCAACATTAACCTAAACATGCATTTCTACCCCATAACCCCTCAAAACTTGCTTAAAACATACAAGAAGGGTAGGATCTAAGCTTACCTCTTGAAGATCGAGAGGAAAGACGATCCTAACTTGGAGATGGGAGAGATCTAGCTCTTTGGACCTCCAAGCTCCAAAACTTGCTCTTTGCTTCAAAAATCTTCAAAACCAAGTTAAAACTTGTTAAAACTTCAAAGATTTGAGGAAAAACATCAAAATCAACCATGGGAGGGCATGGACTCACCGTTGGCCGAAAATAGGGGAGAAAGCTTGCCCATTTTCGGCCATGGATCCTTTTATAGGTGGTTGGCCAGGCCACCTTTGGAAGTCGAAAGTGATTCCAAAACTCATGCATGTTCGGCGGCCGAACATGAGGTTAGGCGGCCGAACCTGGATTTCCCTCAATGGTCTTTTTCATTCAAAACTCAATTTCTTTCTTACTTAAAATCATAAAATACATGGAAACATTTTATAAAATCATGATTTTACCCTTCTAGAGGTTTTCGATATCCGAGATTCCACCGGACAGTAGGAATTCCGATACCGGAGTCTAGCCGGGTATTACATTCTCCCCCCCTTAAGAACATTTGTCCCCGAATGTTCACCAAACCAGCATACATAGCATAAAACATAAGCATACATACAAAACACATAACACTCACCTTAGAAGAGATAAGGATATTGCTGGAGCATGGACTCCCGTGTCTCCCAGGTACATTCCTCGATGTTGTGGTGATTTCAAAGGACTTTCACCATCGGGATTTCCTTGTTCCTCAACTTTCTGATCTGCGTGTGTTGGATCCGCGCTGGCTGCTCAACATAGGTGAGATCTTCTTGGATCTCCACATCAGGCTCGCTAAGAACCTTGCCCGGATCTGACACGAACTTCCTTAACATGGAAACATGGAAAACCGGATGGATTCTCTCCATAGAAGCAGGTAAATCCAGCTTATATGATACATTCCCGATCTTTTGCAAGATTTCAAAGGGTCCGATGTACCGTGGAGCTAACTTACCCTTCTTCCCAAACTGAATCACCCCTTTCATCGGAGACACTTTGAGCAATACCAAATCCCCCTCCTGAAACTCTACTTGCCTTCTGCGGATATATGCATAACTCTTTTGCCTGCTCACAGCAGTCTTGATTCTTTCTCTGATAATGGGTACTACTCTGCTGGTGATCTCTACTAGCTCGGGCCCTGCTAAGGCCCTTTCTCCAACTTCCTCCCAACAGACAGGTGACCTGCACTTCCTTCCATACAAAGCTTCATATGAAGACATCCCTATGCTAGCATGATAGCTGTTATTGTAGGCAAACTCCACCAAAGGTAGATGCTGCCTCCAAGAACCGCCCAAATCTAGCACACACATTCTGAGCATATCTTCTATTGTCTGGATGGTCCTCTCTGATTGTCCGTCCGTCTAAGGATGGAAAGTAGTGCTGAAGTCTAGCCTGGTACCCATTGCATTCTGCAGACTCCGCCAAAACCTGGAGGTGAACTGGGGTCCCTTATTAGACACTATTGAAACAGGAGCCCCATGCAGCCTGACCTCTTCATCAATAAACACCTGCGCCAATTTGTCCACAGAATAGCCACTCCTGACAGGGATGAAGTGAGCAGATTTGGTCAATCTGTCCACAATTACCCATATGGAGTCCAATCTGTTGGACGTTGCCAGTAACCCCACCACGAAGTCCATAGCAATATTCTCCCATTTCCACTCTGGAATCGGCAGTGGGTTAAGCATTCCAGCCGGCTTCTGGTGTTCCAGCTTCACCCTCTGACATACTTTGCAGGCTGACATGAACTGTGCCACTTCTCTCTTCATAGCTGGCCACCAATAAACTCTTTTTAGATCCTGGTACATCTTGGTGGCTCCAGGGTGAACACTGTATCTGGCATTATGAGCTTCCCTCATAATGTCTCCCTTCAGACTCACGTCATCTGGTACACACAATCTGTTCCCATAGCGGAGGATCCCCTTGCTGTCAAATCTGAACTCTTCGTTCTTGCCTGACTGAACGGTCCTGGCAATCTTCACTAATTCTGGGTCCTCATGCTGTTTCTGAGCCACCTGCTCTAGAAACACGGGTGTCACTCTTATCTGGGCTATCAAAGCACCTGTACCAGACAACTCCAACTGCTATGATATGGGATAGACTGCCAAGTGATTTTCGGCTTAAGGCGTCTGCCACAACATTCGCCTTACCCGGATGGTACTGAATCTTGCAATCATAGTCACTAAGCAGTTCTACCCATCTTCTCTGTCTCAAGTTCAACTCTCTCTGACTCAGGATGTACTGCAGGCTTTTATGATCTATGAAGATCTCACATTTAACCCCATAAAGGTAATGCCTCCACATCTTGAGTGCAAAGATTACGGCTGCCATCTCTAGGTCATGTGTAGGATAATTCAACTCATGCTTCTTCAGCTGTCTAGAAGCATAAGCAATTACCCTTTCATTTTGCATCAACACACAACCTAGTCCCACACGGGACGCATCACAATACACTGTGAAGTCTTCATTACTGGTAGGCAGAGCTAACACCGGTGCCGACGTCAACCTTTTCTTCAGCTCTTCGAAGCTCTCTTCACACTGGTCAGTCCACACAAACCTCTGATTTTTCTTAGTCAGTCGGGTCATAGGAGCTGCAATCTTAGAGAAGTCCTGAACGAACCTCCTGTAGTAACCTGCCAAACCCAAAAAGCTCTTGATCTATGTCACTGTAGTGGGTCTAGGCCAGTTAGCCACAACTTCTACCTTCTTGGGGTCCACTTCAATTCCATTTTCTGACACAACATGCCCCAAGAATGAAATGCTCCTCAACCAGAACTCACACTTGGAGAACTTGGCATACAAGCCGTGTTCCCTCAAGGTCTGCAGAACTATCCTCAGATGATGGCCATGCTCCTCTGCATTCCTGGAATACACTAAGATATCATCTATGAAGACAATAACAAAGTGATCCAGATACTGACTGAAAACTTTGTTCATGAGGTCCATGAATGCTGCAGGGGCATTGGTTAACCCGAACGGCATTACAAGGAACTCATAGTGCCCATATATGGTTCTGAACGTCGTCTTCGGCACATCCTCTTCTCTTATTCTCAGCTGATGGTACCTAGATCTCAGATCTATCTTAGAGAAACAACCTGCTCCTGCTAGCTGGTCGAATAGATCATCAATCCTAGGCAACGGGTTCTTATTCTTGGTAGTGACTTTGTTCAACTGCCTGTAGTCGATACAAAGTCTAAGGGATCCATCCTTCTTTTTCACAAACAGTACTGGAGCACCCCAAGGCGAGGTACTCGGTCGGATGAAGCCCTTATCTACCAGCTCTTGCAACTGCTCCTTAAGCTCCTTCAACTCTGCTGGTGCCATCCTGTAGGGAGGTATAGAGATCGGTCTGGTTCCAGGCATCAATTCGATTTCAAACTCTATCTCCCTAGCAGGTGGTAAACCTGGCAGCTCGTCTGGGAAGACATCTAGAAACTCTCTGACCACGACCACTGAGGCGGGCTCTCTAACATAACTATCCAGCTCCTTCACATGAGCTAGAAAACCCTGACAACCACTCCTGAGCAACCTACGAGCTTGTAGGGCTGATATCAAACCTCTAGGTGTACCCCTCCTGTCTCCTCTGAAGACAACCTCTGACCCATCCTAACCTCTGAACCTGACTACCTTGTCTCTGCAGTCCAAGGTAGCACCATGGGTAGATATCCAATCCATCCCTAGAATGACGTCAAAATCTGTCAAATCTAGAACCACAAGGTCGGTTGAAAGGCATCTCCCCTCAACAAAAACTGGACTACACTGGCAGACTGACTCTACCACTTACGGGTCACACTTGGGTCCACTGACCCATAGGGGACACTCTAACCTAGAGACCATGAAACCCAACCTCTCAACGGCGCTCGGAGCAACAAAAGAATGAGATGCACCGGGGTCCATTAAGGCATAAACATCTGAACAACCAATGATGAGATTACCTGACACCACGGTGTTTGATGCATTTGCCTCCTGCTGTGTCATAGTGAAGATCCGTGCTGGAGCTTATGGACCTTCACCCCTAAAATCCGCTGAAGAAGAGGCTGCCCCTCTCCATCTGCCTTTGCCACTGGCCTGAGTCGAGGCTGGAGCTACTGGCTGAGCCACACTGCCAGAGGCTGTCTGCTGGGACTGTGCCATAAAAGCTGCTCTAGGACACTCCCGTGCCATGTGTCCCTCTTGCCCACATCTGAAGCAGGCTGTCGTCCCAAACCGACATACTCCCTTGTGCGGCTTCCCACACTTCATACATACTGCACTATCTGCACCTGTGCTTGAGCCACCTCCTAATCCCAGACCTGACTTTATCTTATTCCAGAACTTGTTCTTCTTTGACTTCTTAGTGGTATTACCCCACTTTTTACTGCCTGAAACTGCTGCACTGAAAGAAGGAGGGTCTAACTTTCCCCCACCTAGGGTCTTGGAACCAGAAGGCTGTGCCACAGACTGCTTCACTTTCCCTTCAATTATTGCACTAGCCTCCATTCTCCGGGCCATATCCACTATGGCATGGAAACTCTCCCTCTCTGCTGACTGGATCAAGGAGGAATACCTGGAATGGAGCCTCATGATATACCTCCTAGCCTTCTTCTGATCTATGTCCAGATTTTGCCCTGCAAACGGCAACAGCTCCAAGAACCTATCTGTGTACTCATCTACACTCATTTCCTCCGTCTGTCTTAGCTGTTCAAACTCAATCATCTTCAACTCCCTTGAACTGTCAGGGAAAGCCCATCCTGCAAACTCATTAGCAAACTCCTCCCATGATAGGCTATCCAACCTCGGGTTCACATAGTTTTTAAACCACTCACGAGCCTTCTTGCACTTCAGTGTGAACCCAACCATCTGAATGGCTCTACTGTCATCTGCTCCTAACTCATCTGCTATCATCTTGACTGTCCTGAGGTACTCGAACGGATCATCACCTGTTTCATACTTAGGAGCATCCAACTTCAAATAGTCAGTCATCTTGACCTTGCTCCCTCCAGATGAGCTAGGTTTAGATGCTTGGGCTTCTAGGACCATAGGTTTTGCTGGGGGTGGAGGAGGTGCAACATCCCCTGGATTAGGGTTTGCTGTACCTGGATAAAAGGATGGGGGTGGGTACATAAGGCACTGTGAGTATAGTGGGTAGAAAGGTGGGTATGGCATGTAAGAAGGATAAGGATTAAAACTGGGGAAATCCGATGTACCTCCCATCGAATACCCGGGATTCTGTGAAAAGGGTGGGTATTGGGGTGGTTGAACAAACCCTGAGGCCTGAGTGCCTCCCTGAGACTCTCCCATGCCCTCTTCCGACATGCTCACACCAAGACTGCCATCCCTCCTCTGATCCACATCCATATCATCCCCCACATCTTCTGATACTCCACCTTGAACTGTTCCCCTTCTGCTCATATCAAAAGACCTTCTAGGGTCCCTTGACGCTCTCTCCCTACTAGATCTGCAGGACATTGCCCTAGGCAATGTAGGAGGATGGGCATCTGTGCCCTCATCCTGAGGTGGTACTCCAGTCAATCGTGCAGATCGACGAGTTTCTCTCATCTTGCTTACTGAAAAATAGCACACATCACATCAAACATTAGCATCATATGGTTCATGTGGAAACACATGAACCCGCATCACATACATCACATATCATTAATGCACATGTATAAAATCATGGCATTTCACATCATCATTCAAGACAAGACTCTATATCCTATCCTAGTGGACATGATTTTCTTATTGTCCTTGACCTTCTAGAACATCTATGAGCCCGACACTCTCTAGGTCCGACCATATGAACCTAGGGCTCTGATACCAATCTGTAACGACCTAAAAACCGGACCGCTATCGGCGCTAGGATCCGAATCGGCTTAAGGCCGCCAGGACCCGTAGCAAGCCTAACATACCTTCTATATACCTGTTAAATCCCATACATGATCATACATATACATAAAAATCTTAAACTTTTTTTTTCATTCACCAAGCTTACCCTGTGCATGCACAACTCATAACCATAAAACCCCACACTGGAGCCCTCATCAAATGCTCCAATGGGGTAACATATCATACATTAACCTTGGTTTACATAAACATCATTTAAAACATTTCATTGAAAGATCATGTACCAAAAGGGATTTACTTTGCATACTAGGGTCAAGCACAACTCTAAACCTCTATATACATCATTACATTACATTACATTACTATACTTTACATTACAATGTCTTTCTCATGTCCACAGCTAGCTATTACATAAAACATGACTTTACTCTTGTTGACTTCTTGATCTATATGTTGCATTGCATATTATATTGGAACAATTGGTACTCACTCTCACCAGACTATTCCCTTAAAGTGGGAGGTCAAGGGTTCGAGTAGTGGGGGAGGCGACCTAATTCCCAGAGGAAGGAATTGGGCCAAATCCACTCGGGCTAGGGCGGGCCGTAATGGCTCCCCCGAGGGACAAATCCTGCCTGGAACCCGTGAGGGTGAAGGGATGTTAAGAGCTGCTCACGACGCCAGTGGAAAGCCCGAGGTGGCAAGAGGCCAGGCGAGGGATAGCCCTGGGCCGTGAGTGGTAACAGTGCCGTGCGTACGGGCCGGGCTGTTACTCTACTCACTGGGCTATAGAGCTCATCCCACTCCCTTAACCCCAGTTTTGCAGGTTCAGTGTACAGTGTACAGGGACAGTCCAGCAGAGTACAGGAAAAGTAAAGAGATCTGTAATAGCTTAGAGTGGACATGTAATATTAAAGAGATGTAATAGTTGTTGCTTGACCTAGTGATGTATGTTTTCAGTATATGTATATATGTTTTCCTGTATGTGAAAACCAGGCTTAACAGGTATGAGTTAACCCATCTAGAGCAAGCTCTAGTCAGGGATACAGAGTACAGAGTACATGAGTACAGAGTACAGAGATAGTGCATGCACAGGTTAAGCCTTGGTTCAGAAAAGAGTGTTATTTTCACAGAAATTGTATGATCATGTATGAGGTTTACAGGTACACAGAGAGTATAGCAGGCTTGCTACGGGTTCTGGCGGCCTTAAGCCGACCTGAATCCTAGCGCCGGTGACGGTCCATTTTGGGGTCGTTACACACTCAATGTTCATCCACATCAACAACATAATATGCAATGCAACATATTCGTGAATTCTAATGCAAACAACCTAATATATCTCATGGCATTCATGATGCGTGAATCATGCTAAAACTTTCATTATTTGCTTTGAAACATAAAGAGTCATTCTACTCACCTCAGGCTAGCTCTGAAAAGACACTGAAGCAGCTGTCTCACTGCTGGGGTCCTCGGTTCCTCGGGTCCAAACCTACACAGGAGGACTCAAATGAGGGACCAAACATACATGAACATGACTCCAATCTACTCCCCAAAAACCCCCTAAAACACCTTAAAACAATCACTGAAATCGTGAAAAGGAAGGCTGAACAGGGCACTTTCAGCGGCAGGTTCGGCGGCCGAAAGTCCCTCCAGAGACGAAAGTCATGCACCTTCGGCGGCCGAAGGTTCCTTCCAGATCCGAAACTCGTGCATGTTCTGTGGCACCTTCGGCGGCCAAAACTCCCTTCCAGAGCCGAAAGTCCACTTTCGGTGGCAGGGTTTGGCAGCCAAAAGTTTGCCTCCACAGGTAGGTTCGGCGGTCGAAAGTCCTTTGGCTGGCGAACCTGAGTTCTTCCAAAGGGCAGAACTCAGCCTCCTCATGCACATTTTGCCTTCCAAACCATTCAAACATGCATTTAGCTATTCTACAACATGCATACACAAGCAAAAAAGCATATAGGGGTCTCAAACTAACCTAAACCCCAACACAAACACAAATAGCAACTCATACAACACACATTGTCCATAAACTCAACATTAACCTAAACATGCATTTCTACCCCTTAACCCCTCAAAACTTGCTTAAAACATACAAGAAGGGTAGGATCTAAGCTTACCTCTTGAAGATCGAGAGGAGAGACGATCCTAACTTGGAGATGGGAGAGATCTAGCTCCTTGGACCTCCAAGCTCCATAACTTGCTCTTAGGTTCAAAAATCTTCAAAACCAAGTTAAAACTTGTTAAAACTTGAAAGATTTGAAGAAAATCATCAAAATCAACCATGGGAGGGCATGGACTCACCGTTGGCCGAAAATAGGGGAGAAAGCTCGCCCATTTTCGGCCATGGATCCTTTTATAGGTGGCTGGTCAGGCCACCTTCAGAAGCCGAAAGTGATTCCAAAACTCATGCATGTTCGGCGGCCGAACATGAGGTTCAGCGGCCGAACCTGGATTTCCCTCAATGGTCTTTTTCATTCAAAACTCATTTTCTTTCTTACTTAAAATCATAAAATATATGGAAACATTTTATAAAATCATGATTTTACCCTTCTAGAGGTTTCCGATATCCGAGATTCCACCGGACAGTAGAAATTCCGATACCGGAGTCTAGCCGGGTATTACAGGAAAGTCCTCCAATTAATTACTAATTAACAAGTTGTCAAAGAACGTCTTTGAGCCTTAGGCCTTTTACAATAGTCAATCGTATTAAGAAATAGAGAGAACCAATTCTAGTTACCCAAATGTATGGAGACAACACTAGATCATGCAATTTCCTTGGTTGTGCACCAAGTGTTATTCTGTTTGAACAATTCAAGCAATTACGGACTAAAAATCATTCAAACTAACAATGTATTACTTTGCATCAAAGAATCAATGTAGATCTTAAATAACAAAGCAATAATGTCTCAAAGCATGAAATCACAAGAATACTGAATAACAAAAGATTAACAATGTAGTCCAAGTCTCTCAATCCACAATACAACTAAAGCTTCACTTATTCTTCAACTAGAATAAAAAGGTTTCAGCCACTCATGGCTGAAACAAAATAACCAAAAAGAAAGGTAGAAGAAGAGAAGAAGAAGCCAAAGGAGGTGGAGGCGCGGCGATCTGGCTTGATCCGGATGGAAGAAGGAGAAGAGTCTCTAAGAGTCTAAAAAATTTCTGGCTGTCAATGAGAGTACCTTTTTATAGAGATTAGGTGCTGCCCTAGGTCTTCCTTGCTTCCTAATTAGTGTAAAGGCTGCCCATAATGCTGCCCATGCTCAACTTGCTGCCCAAGTTGTTGTAGAAGAGGAAAGAATCGGACTGCAAGGCTTCAGAAGGGAGTTGGTGCGCAGATTGCTTTCAGAATAGGAAAGGGATGTACCTTGTGCTTGAAAAGGAAGGAAGAGTGATTCAAGGTTGCCAATAGAGGAAGATGGCGCGGCTTGACCTTCAGGAGAGAGGTGTGCGCGCGGATGGCATTGAATAGGAAGGAGGCACGCGGATGGTGTTCTGCAGAAGAGGCAGGCGTGCAGATGCTTCTGAATAGGAAGTACGCGTTGTCCAGATTTCCTATTTAGGTGGAGCTTCTTTTGAATCTTGAATCTGGACTAAATAAAGGCCAAGTGCATTGAGATCTCCTTCCTGAATAGAGAGTGGAGCGCGGATCATGCTGCAGAAGGAAGTTGGCGCGCGGTCATTGAATGCAGAAGGGAAAGTGCATCTGTCCAGTCTTTCCTTTTTAGGTGGAGCCTTCGTTTGAATTTTGAACGTTGAACGCAGGAGAGGCAAGTGTGCCTTTATGAGATCTTGTTGCCTAAATTGGAAGATATGACTGCTACAGTGTGTACACATCTTTGAACAAGGAAAGAGAGATCTGCGATTCGAATTTCAAATAATCTTCTGACTGAGCTTTTCTTATTTACTTTTGCTTCAGCACTTTCCTCATTTGAAGACTTTCCTTTTCTGAAAACTTGCCTTATTTAAAAACTTTCCTTTCTTGGCACATGTTCTAAATAAGGCAGGAAAGATTCTGCAGTTCAAATTTCAGATAGTTTGCTAACTGTGCTTTCTGACTCTTTCCTTATTTGGCACTCTCCATATATGAAACCTTTCCTTATTTTGAACTTTTCATATATGAAAACTTTCCTTTTCTGGAACTTTCCATATTTGGCACTTTTTGGCAGTTTTAAGAGCATTTTCTCTAGATTGTCTTTTCACACCTAGTTTCTGCAAAACATGAACAAAACCACCAAATTAGGTAGAAAAGGTGCAAATAAACATCATTAAGATCATGATAATATGGCCTAAAATATGCTCTGTCAACAGCCCCTTTTGAGCTCAAAACAGGTTTGATACACCTCCTACCTAAATTCAAAGGTTTGGAGAATGAAAATCCACATAAGCACTTGAAAGAATTTCACATAGTGTGTTCATCCATGAGGCCGCAAGGCATATCTGAAGAGCATGTGAAACTGAGAGTATTCCCATTCTCATTTGATGATTATGCCAAAGATTGGTTATTTTACCTACCACCCGGATCGATCACTTCTTAGGATGGTATAGTTAGAGCTTTTCTAAACAAATATTTCCCAACTTCTAAAGCCATAGGCATAAGAAGAGAGATAAGTGGCATTAAGCAACAAGAGACTGAGGACTTGTATGAGTATTGGGAAAGATTTAAGAGATTGTGCACAAGTTGTCCTCAACATGACATTTCAGATAAATCACTCATAGAATTCTTCTATGAGGTTTGCTACCATCCGAAAGGAAATTCATTGATATAGCATGTGGAGGTTTAATTGAAGATAGAACACCTCAGGCAATCAGAGAGTTGATTTCAACACTTGCAGCAGCATCTAGACAATATGGAGATGAAAGGCAACTGCCAAGAAGAGTCAATGAGGTAAGTACATCTGCTCTCACTTCTCAAATTTCTGAACTAATCTCTGCTGTGAAAAGTCTTGTCATAGGTCAAGCTCAACAAGCTCAACCACTTCAGCAAATTAGACCATGTGGAGTATGTGCACATGTAGGACACCCAACTGATCAATGTCCTACACTTTAAGAGGATGACCAGTAAGTAAATGGAATTGGAGGATTCAATGGCCAGCCAAGACATGATCCCTACCCTAACACCTACAATCCAGGTTGGAGGGACCATCCAAACTTCAGCTATGTTAAGGCTAACAACTACCAAAACTATCAAAGAAATCTAGCCCAAGCAGCACCTCAAAGGTCCAACATGCACCTTGAGGAGATGATAAAATCATTGGCAAATTCTGTCCAAAGCCTCCAACAGCAAATGGGTCAAATAGCCACCTCAATGAGCAAGCTTGAATCTCTAGGGAAGTTACCTTCCCAAACCGAGGCTAATCCCAAGCAAAATGTAAGTGCTATCATGTTAAGAAGTGGGAAAGAGTTTCAGGATGTCAAGGCTGATGATGGAAGTTCACAAGTGCAAGGACAAGCTGCTAAAGAAAAACAGCCAGAAAACTGTTTGTCCAAACAAACTGGTCAAACAGAATTAGTACACCAGCAAAAGGTAGACCAGCAAGCAACATTCAAGATTCCACCTCCCTTTCCAAAAAGGTTTGAAAAATCACAGAAAGAAAAAGAAGAAAGAGAGATCCTTGAAACTTTTAGGAAAGTGGAGATTAATATACCGTTGCTTGATGTTGTGAAACAAATTCCAAGGTATGCAAAATTCTTGAAAGTGTTAGTGTATATGCCCTAGGCCATTATCCTGGACCTTTTTTGTATGTCGTTTGGTTATTAATAAAAGAGGTTTTTTATCATTATTATTTGTTTGCATGTTACATAATAATGATTATCATCCCTGGTTACTTATTATTATGTTGATAATAATAAAATATAACTAGTATGATTATTGATTGATAATCATGAGATGATTATGTATATGTTGATATAATTCAATAATCATAGATACTTGTTAGAGAACAAAGTTGTAACGACCCGAAAATCGGACCGCTACCGGCGCTAGGATCCAGGTCGACTTAAGGTCGCCGGAACCCGTAGCAAGCCTGCTATACTCTCTGTGTACCTGTAAAATCCCATACATGATCATACATTTTGGAAAACTGGGTGAATTCTCTCCATAGAAGCAAGTAAATCCAGCTTATACGACACATGCCCGATCTTCTGTAAGATCTCAAAGGGTCCAATGTATCGTGGAGCTAGCTTACCTTTCTTCCCAAACCGAACCACTCCTTTCATTGGAGACACCTTTAGCAAAACCATATCACCCTCCTGAAACTCTATCTGCTTCCTACGGACATCTGCATAGCTTTTCTGTCTGCTCTGAGCAGTTCTGATTCTCTCTCTGATAATGGGCACCACTCTGCTGGTGATTTCCACTAGCTCTGGCCCTGCAAGAGCCTTCTCTCCCACTTCTTCCCAACAAACAGGTGATTTGCACTTCCGTCCATACAAAGCTTCATAAGGGGCCATCCCGATGCTAGCATGATGGCTGTTATTGTAGGCAAACTCCACCAAAGGTAGATGTTGCCTCCAAGAACCGCCAAAATCTAACACACACATTCGAAGCATATCCTCTATGGTCTGGATGGTCCTCTCTGACTGTCTGTCAGTCTGTGGATGAAAAGCAGTGCTGAAATCCAACCTTGTACCCATAGCACTCTGCAGACTCCGCCAAAACCTGGAGGTGAACTGAGGTCCTCTATCTGACACTATCGACACTGGAACTCCATGCAACCTTATTATCTCTTCCACATAACCCTGTGCTAACTTGTTCATAGAATAGTTACTTCTAACAGGAATAAAGTGAGCAGATTTAGTCAGTCTGTCCACAATCACCCATATGGAGTCTAACCTGTTGGACGCTGCCGGTAAGCCCACTACAAAATCCATAGCTATGTTCTTCCATTTCCACTCTGGAATCGGCAGTGGGTTAAGCATTCCAGCCTGCTTCTGATGTTCTAGTTTCACCCTCTGGCAAATTTCACAGGCGGACACAAACTGTGCCACTTCTTTCTTCATAGCTGGCCACCAATATACCCTTTTCAAATCCTGATACATCTTGGTGGCTCCAGGGTGAATATTGTACCTTGCATTATGAGCTTCCCTCATAATGTCTCCTTTCAGATTAATGTCATCTGGTACACATAGTCGATTCCCATAGCGGAGGATCCCTTTGTTGTCAAATCTGAACTCTGCACTGTTGCCTGACTAAACAGTCTTCGCAATTTTAACTAACTCAAGGTCCTCATGCTGTTTCTGAGCCACCTGCTCCAGAAACACTGGTATCACTCGCATCTGTGCTATCAACGCACCTGTACCAGACAACTCTAGCTGTAGCCCTTCGTCGATGAGCTTATAAAACTCCATCACCACTGGTCTTCTCTCTGCTGCTATATGGGACAAACTGCCAAGTGATTTCCGGCTTAGGGCGTCTGCCACAACATTCGCCTTACCTGGATGATATTGAATCCTGCAATCATAGTCACTGAGCAGTTCTACCCATCTTCTCTGCCTCAAATTCAGCTCTTTCTGACTCAAGATGTACTGTAAACTCTTGTGATCGGTGAAGATCTCGCATTTAACCCCATAAAGGTAATGCCTCCACATCTTGAGTGCAAAGATAACTGCCGCCATCTCTAGGTCATGGGTGGGGTAATTCAACTCGTGCTTCTTCAGCTGTCTAGAAGCATAAGCAATCACCCTATCATTCTGCATCAAAACACAACCCAGTCCCACTCTATACGCATCACAGAACACTGTGAAGTCCTCAGTAGTGACTGGCAGAGCTAACACCGGTGCTGATGTTAATCGTCTCTTTAACTCTTCGAAGCTCTCTTCACACTGGTCCGACCACACGAACCTCTGGTTCTTCTTTGTCAGTTTGGTCATAGGAGCAGCTATCTTGGAGAAGTCCTGAACGAACCTTCTGTAGTAACCTGCCAAACCCAAAAAGCTTTTAATCTCAGTCACTGTAATGGGTCTGGGCCAGTTAACTATAGCCTCTATCTTCTTGGGGTCTACCTCAATGCCTTCTGCTGATACCACATGCCCCAAGAATGAAAGGCTCCTCAACCAAAACTCACTCTTAGAGAACTTGGCATACAAGCCATGCTCTCTCAGAGTCTGCAGAACTGTCCTCAGATGTTGGGCATGCTCCTCTGCATCTCTGGAATACACTAAGATATCATCGATGAAGACAATAACAAAGTGATCCAGATACTCGCTGAAAACTCTGTTCATGAGATCCATGAATGCTGCAGGGGCGTTAGTCAACCCGAACGACATTACTAAGAACTCATAATGCCCATATCTGGTCTTGAAAGCTGTATTTAGCACATCTGCTTCTCTGACTCTCAACTGATGATACCCAGACCTCAGATCTATTTTCGAGAAACAACCTGCTCCAGTTAGCTGGTCAAATAGATCATCGATCCTAGGCAAGGGATACTTATTCTTGGTAGTGACCTTGTTCAATTGCCTGTAGTCGATACAAAGTCTGAGGGATCCATCCTTCTTTCTGACAAACAGTACTGGAGCACCCCAAGGTGAGGTACTAGGGCAGATGAAACCCTTATCTACCAACTCTTGCAGCTGCTCTTTTAGCTCTTTTAACTCTGCTGGCGCCATCCTGTAGGGAGGAATAGAGATAGGTCTGGTACCAGGCAGCAATTCTATTTCAAACTATATCTCCCTATTAGGTGGTAGTCCTGGAAGCTCGTCTGGGAAGACGTCTGGAAATTCTCGAACTACTGGTACTGAGGCTGGTTCCCTAACCTGACTATCTAGCTCTCTGACATGAGCTAGAAACCCCTGACAACCCCTCCTAAGCAAACGACGAGCCTGAAGGGCTGAGATCAAACCTCTAGGTGTCCCCCTCCTGTCTCCTCTGAAGACACACTCTGACCCATCCTGATCTTTGAGACTAACTACCTTGTCTCTACAGTCCAAGGTAGCACCATATGCAGATAGCCAATCCATCCCTAGAATGACATCAAAATATGTCAACTCTAGAACCACCAGGTCAGCTGGAAGGCATCTACCCTCTATGAACACTGGACTGAAACTGTAATACCCGGCTAGACTCCGGTATCGGAATTCCTACCGTCCGGTGGAATCTCGGATGTCGGAAGCCTCTAGTAGGGTAAAACCATGTTTTTATGAAATGTTTTAATGTGTTTTATGTTTTAAGTATGAAAGAAAATGAGTTTTTGCATGAAAATAGCATTGGAGGAAAACTCAGGTTCGGCCGCCGAACCTCAAGTTCGGCCGCCGAACATGCATGCGTTGCGGGTATGCATGCGTTGCAGGTGTGCTTTAGGCCCCCGAAAGCATAAGTGAGGGAAGTCCAGGTTCGGCCGCCGAACATGGCATGCATGCGGAGGCACATTCGGCCCCCGAACGTGGTCTGGCCAGCCACTATAAAAGGGTCCCTTAGCCGAAAACGGGCGAGCTTTTTCCCCATTTTCGGCCAAGGTGAGTCTCCATCGCCCCTCACCCATCTTTGACGTCTTTCCTCTAAATCTTTCAAGATTTTCATTTGTTTTAACTTTGTTTTGAAGATTTGAGCATTTGAGCAAGGTTTTTGGAGCTTGGAGGTTCAAGAACCCAATCTCTCCCAACTTTGAGTTTTAGGTCGTCTCTCTCTCGATCTTCAAGAGGTAAGAGACGATCTTAAGCTCATTGCATGTTTTAAGTAAGTTTTAAGTAGATCTATGGGATAGAATGCATGTTTAGGTTATGGTTATGTTTTTGGAGTTTATGGGTATAAATATATGTTCATGAACAATGTGAGTTTCTTGATGTGTTGTAGATGGGGTTTATGATGGTTTGAGGCCCCTAGGAACATGTATGCTTGTGTTTGTGTGTTGTAGAATAGGTTTGATGCATGTTGGAAAGGTTTGGAGGCGAAATGTGCATAGGGAGCCAAGTTTCTGCCATTTGGCAGAAACCAGGTTCGGCAGCCGAAGGAACTTTCGGCCGCCGAACATGGCTGGGGAGGCAGCCTTTTGGCTGCCGAAGCTTGCCCCCGAAAGGAGACTTTCGTCTCTGTCTGGCAGTTTCGGCCGCCGAAGGTGCCGCCGAACCTGCCTGACTTTCGACTCTGGAGGGACTTTCGGCCGCCGAACCTGCCGCCGAAAGTGCCCTGTCCAGGCCTTCCTTGCATGTTTTTGTATGGTTGTTTCATGATGTTTTAGGGGGTTTTTGGGGAGTAATTTATAGTTATGTTCAGGTATGTTTGGTCCCTCATTTGAGTCCACCTGTGTAGGTTCGGACCCGAGGAACCGAGGACCCCAGCAGTGAGTTCAGCTGCTTTGGTGTTGTCAGAGTCTGCCAGAGGTGAGTGGAACTAAACTTAATCTTTTAAATTAAATGTTTTATCATGTTTCATGCATCATGATTATGCAATAGGATGATTGCATTAGTTTCACGAATATGCCGCATTGCATCGATTGTTGTTGATGTGGGTGAATGTTGGATGACCCAATTAGTCCATGACAGGAAGACCAGGACCCCATTCTACGGCCTGGCACTACGTAAGGAAAGACCAGGACCCCATTCTACGGCCTGGCACAGTTATGGGACTCGAAGACCAGGAGCCCAGAGGAGGCCCCGGGGCAAATGGTAAGTAATGTATGTTATGACAGGAAGACCAGGACCCCATGCTACGGCCTGGCACAATGTTAGCTTGGACTAATTGGTGACAAGTTCACCCAACCCTTATGTGAATTGTCTGTGTTATGATGCATTTCATTGGAGCATAGTGTTAATATGTTTTATAGTTCTGCTCACTGGGCTTTTAGCTCACCCCTCTCCCTTTACCCCCAGGCTTGCAGGTACAGGATAGAGCAGGAGTCCGGATAGAGTAAAGAAGTCATGTTTATGTAATAGTTAGTAATAGACATGATCATAGTATATTGTAATGTTTTAATCAGTATAGATTATGTTTATGGATGCTAGAGGTGTGCTTGACCATAGATTGTTGTATCCCATCTAATACATGATCGTGGATTTTTTATGATGTTTATGTAAACCAACTCAACATATGTTTTGTCACCCATTGGGGGCATTGATGAGATCCCACTGAGGGATCAATGTTATGTTAATGTATATGCACAGGTTGAGTTTGGTTGATGTGTATGGAAAGAAAAGTTTTAATTTTTATGTATGTTATTGATCATGTATGAGATTAAGCAGGTTCACAGGATGCATGTTAGGCTTGCTACGGGTCCCGGCGGCCTTAAGTCGACCCGGATCCTAGCGCCGGTAGCGGTCCGATTTTCGGATCGTTACAGAATGGTATCAGAGCCCTAGGTTCACATGGTCGGACCTAGAGTGTCGGGCTCATAGATGTTATAGAAGGTCAAGCACAATAGGAAAGATCATGTCCACTAGGATAGGATGTGGAGTCCTGTCTTGAATAATGATGTGAAATGCCATGATGATATGCATGTGCATTAATGATATGCTATGATATGTGGTGTATGTGATGCGGGTTCATGTGTGCCCACATGAACCATATGATGCTAATGTTTATGTGATGTGTGCTGTTTTTCAGAAAACAGGATGAGAGGAACTCGTCGATCAGCAAGATTGACTGGAGTACCACCTGAGGATGAGGGCATGAGCGCCCGTCCTCCAGCATTGCCTAGGGCAATGTCTAGTAGGTCTAACCGAGAAAGAGCAGCAAGAGACCCTAGGAGGTCTTTGGATCTGGGTAGGAGCAGATCAGTTAGAGGAACAATTCAGGGCGGAATGTCAGAGGAAGTGGGGGACCAGATGGATGTAGAACAGAGGAGGGATGGCAGTTTGGGAGTTACCATGTCGGAAGAAGGTATGGGAGAGTCCCAAGGAGGCACTCAGGCCTCGGGATTTGTTCAGCCACCCCACTACCCATACTTCTCACAACATCCCGGGTATTCGATGGGAGGCACGTTGGACTACCCTAGCTTCACCCCTTATCCCACACAGATGCCATACCCACCATACTACCCACCATACTCACAGTACCCGATGTATCCACCACCACCCTACTATCCAAATCCAGCAAACCCTACCACAGAAAATGTTGCACCACCTCCACCACCTACAGAACCAGCAGCCCCAGTTGCTCAACCTTCTAGACCTAGCTCAGCCAGTGGGAGCAAGGTCAAGATGACTGAATACATGAAGCTGGGTGCTCCCCAGTTTGAGTCAGGTGATGACCCGTTTGTGTATCTTGAGAGGGTCAAGACTATTACAGAGGAGTTAGAGGCTGATGACAGCAGAGCCATTCAGATGGCCGGGTTCACACTTAAGTGCAAGAAGGCACGAGAGTGGTTCAAGAATTATGTGAACCCGAGAGTGGACAGCATGTCATGGGAAGAGTTTGCAAACGAGTTTACAGGATGGGCTTTTCCCGATAGTTCAAGGGAACTGAAGATGATAGAGTTTGAACAGTTGAGGCAGACGGATGAAATGAGTGTAGAGGAGTACACTGACAGATTCTTAGAGCTGTTGCCTTTTGCTGGGCAGAGTCTGGATACAGATTCGAAGAAGTCAATGAGGTATGTCATGAAGCTTCATTCCAGGTATTCCTCCTTGATTCAGTCCGTGGACAGGGAGAGCTTCCATGCCAGAGTAGATATGGCTAGGAAAATGGAGGCCAGTGCCATCATTCAGGGGACAGTTAAGCAGACAGTGGCACAGCCTTCTGGTTCTAAAACTCCGGGTTGGGGAAGATTAGATCCTTCTACCCTGAGTGCAGCAGCTTCAGGCAGTAAGAGATTGGGTAAGCCCAAGGGTAAGAAGAATAAGTTCTGGAATAAAGTCAAGTCCAGTCTGGGATTTGGTAGTGGCTCAAGCTCTGGTGCGGATAATGTAGTTTGTACGAAGTGTGGTAAGCCACACAGGGGAGTATGTCGGTTTGGGACGAACGCCTGTTTCAGATGTGGTCAGGAGGGGCATATGGCTCGAGAATGTCCAAGAGCAGTCCCGATGGCTCAGTCCCAGCAGACAGTCTCAGGCAGTGTAGCGCAGCCAGCAGCTCCAGCCATGACTCAGGCCAGTGGCAGAGGCAGAGGGAGAGGAGCAGCCTCTTCTTCAGCGGGTTTCAGAGGTGAAGGTCCATTAGCTCCAGCACGGATCTTCACAATGACACAGCAGGAGGCAGATGCATCTAACACCGTGGTGGCAGGTAACTTAATCATTGGTTGTTCAGATGTATATGCCTTGATGGACCCTAGTGCATCTCATTCTTTTATTGCTCCGAGAGCCGTGGGGAGGTTAGGTCTGATGACTTCTGGGTTAGAGTGTCCTCTCTGGGTCAGTGGACCCAAGTGTGATCCATCTGTGGCAGAGTCAGTCTGCCAGTGTAGTCCTGTGTTTGTTGAGGGAAGATGCTTGTCCGCCGACCTAGTGGTTCTAGATTTGACAGATTTTGACGTCATTCTAGGGATGGACTGGTTATCTACCCATGGTGCTACCTTGGACTGCAGGGACAAGGTAGTCAGGTTCAGAGGTCAGGATGGGTCTGAGGTTGTCTTCAGAGGAGACAGGAGGGGTACACCTAGAGGTCTGATATCAGCTCTTCAGGCTCGTAGGTTGCTCAGGAGGGGATGTCAGGGGTATTTGGCTCATGTGAGAGAGCTTAGCAGTCAGGTCAGAGAGCCCGCCTCAGTGCCAGTGGTTAGAGAGCTCTTAGATGTGTTCCCAGACGAGCTGCCAGGTTTACCACCAGCTAGGGAGATAGAGTTCGAGATAGAACTGATGCCTGGAACCCGACCGATCTCTATCCCTCCCTACAGGATGGCGCCAGCAGAATTGAAAGAGTTGAAGGAGCAGTTGCAGGAGCTGGTAGACAAGGGCTTCATCCGACCGAGTACCTCACCCTGGGGTGCTCCAGTTTTGTTCGTGAGAAAGAAGGATGGATCCCTTAGACTTTGTATCGACTACAGGCAGTTGAACAAAGTCACTACCAAGAACAAGTACCCTTTGCCAAGGATCGACGATCTATTCGACCAGCTAGCAGGAGCGGGTTGTTTCTCCAAAATAGATCTGAGATTTGGGTACCATCAGTTGAGGATCAGGGAAGAGGACGTACCAAAGACAGCTTTCAGGACCAGATATGGGCATTTTGAGTTCCTTGTAATGCCGTTCGGGTTAACCAACGCCCCTGCAGCATTCATGGATCTCATGAACAGAGTGTTTAGCCAGTACCTGGATCACTTCGTTATTGTCTTCATAGATGATATCTTGGTGTATTCCAGGAATGCAGAGGAGCATGCCCATCATCTGAGGTTGGTTCTACAGACCTTGAGGGAACATGGCTTGTATGCCAAGTTCTCCAAGTGTGAGTTCTGGCTGAGGAGCATTTCGTTCTTGGGGCATGTAGTGTCAGAGAATGGGATAGAGGTGGACCCCAAGAAGACAGAAACTGTGGCTAACTGGCCTAGACCCACTTCAGTAACGGAGATCAGGAGTTTCTTGGGTTTGGCAGGTTACTATAGGAGGTTCGTTCAGGATTTCTCGAAAATAGCAACTCCTCTGACCAGGCTAACCAGGAAGAATCAGAAGTTTCTGTGGACCGACCAGTGCGAAGAGAGTTTTGAAGAGCTTAAAAAGAGGTTGACTTCAGCACCAGTTTTAGCTCTGCCATCAAGTGATGAGGACTTTACAGTCTTTTGTGATGCGTCCCGTGTGGGACTGGGTTGTGTACTGATGCAAAATGAGAGGGTGATTGCTTATGCTTCGAGGCAGCTAAAGAAGCATGAGTTGAATTACCCCACACATGACCTTGAGATGGCAGCAGTTATCTTTGCACTCAAGATGTGGAGGCACTACCTCTATGGGGTAAAATGTGAGATCTTTACAAATCATAAGAGCCTGCAGTACATCCTGAGTCAAAGAGATTTGAACTTGAGACAGAGGAGATGGGTGGAGCTGCTGAGTGACTATGATTGCAAGATTCAGTGTCATCCGGGTAAGGCGAATGTCGTGGCAGACGCCCTAAGCCGGAAGTCACTAGGCAGTCTATCCCACATCACGGCAGAGAGGAGACCAGTGGTGAAGGAGTTTTACAAGCTCATTGAGGAAGGTCTACAGTTGGAGTTGTCCGGTACAGGTGCCTTGGTTGCTCAGATGAAAGTGACGCCCGTGTTTCTGGAGCAGGTGGCTCAGAAACAGCATGAGGACCCAGAGTTAGTGAAGATTGCCAGGACTGTTCAGTCAGGCAAGGACAGTGAGTTCAGATTCGACAATAAGGGGATCCTCCGCTATGGGAGTCGTTTGTGTGTACCAGATGACATAGGGCTAAAAGGAGACATTATGAGAGAGGCTCATAATGCAAGATACAGCATTCACCCCGGGGCCACCAAGATGTATCAAGATCTGAAGAAAGTTTATTGGTGGCCAGCTATGAAGAGAGAAGTGGCACAGTTTGTGTCAGCCTGCGAAGTTTGTCAGAGGGTGAAGCTGGAACATCAGAAGCTGGCTGGGATGCTTAACCCGCTACCTATTCCAGAGTGGAAATGGGAGAATATAGCTATGGACTTCGTAGTGGGGTTACCGGCGACGTCCAACAGATTGGACTCCATATGGGTGATTGTGGACAAACTCACCAAATCTGCTCACTTCATCCCTGTCAGGAGTGGCTATTCTGTGGACAAATTGGCGCAGGTGTATGTTGAAGAGATAGTCAGACTGCATGGGGTTCCTGTTTCTATAGTGTCAGATAGAGGACCCCAGTTCACCTCCAGGTTTTGGCGGAGTCTGTAGGATGCTATGGGTACCAGGTTGGATTTTAGCACTGCCTTCCATCCACAGACAGACGGACAGTCAGAAAGGACCATCCAGACCATAGAAGATATGCTGAGAATGTGTGTGCTGGACTTTGGCGGTTCTTGGAGGCAGCATCTACCTTTGGTGGAGTTTGCCTACAATAACAGCCATCATGCTAGCATCGGGATGGCTCCATATGAAGCTTTATATGGAAGGAAGTGCAGGTCACCTGTTTGCTGGGAAGAAGTTGGAGAAAAGGCCTTGGCAGGGCCTGAGCTAGTAGAGATCACCAGCAGGGTGGTACCCTTAATCAGAGAAAGAATCAAGACTGCTGCAAGCAGACAGAAGAGTTATGCAGACATCCGCAGAAGGCAAGTAGAGTTTCAGGAGGGGGATCTGGTATTGCTTAAGGTGTCTCCAATGAAGGGAGTGGTTCGCTTCGGGAAGAAAGGTAAACTAGCCCCACGATACATTGGACCCTTTGAAATCTTGCAGAAGATTGGGAATGTGTCGTACAAGCTAGATTTGCCTGCTTCTATGGAGAGAATCCATCCGGTTTTCCATGTTTCCATATTGAGAAAGTTCGTGTCAGATCTGGGCAAGGTTCTTAGAGCCTGATGTGGAGATCCAAGAGGATCTCACCTATGTTGAGCAGCCGGTACGGATCCTAGACACCCAGATCAGAAAGCTAAGGAACAAGGAAATCCCGATGGTGAAGGTCCTTTGGAACCACCACAATCGGGGACGAATGTTCTTAAGGGGGGGAGAATGTAATACCCGGCTAGACTCCGGTATCGGAATTCCTACCGTCCGGTGGAATCTCGGATGTTGGAAGCCTCTAGTAGGGTAAAACCATGTTTTTATGAAATGTTTTAATGTGTTTTATGTTTTAAGTATGAAAGAAAATGAGTTTTTGCATGAAAATAGCATTGGAGGAAAACTCAGGTTCGACCGCCGAACCTCAAGTTCGGTCGCCGAACATGCATGCGTTGCAGGTGTGCTTTAGGCCCCCGAAAGCATAAGTGAGGGAAGTTCAGGTTCGGCCGCCGAACCTCAAGTTCGGCCGCCGAACATGGCATGCATGCGGAGGCACATTCGGCCCCCGAACGTGGTCTGGCCAGCCACTATAAAAGGGTCCCTTAGCCGAAAACGGGCGAGCTTTTTCCCCATTTTCGGCCAAGGTGAGTCTCCATCGCCCCTCACCCATCTTTGACGTCTTTCCTCTAAATCTTTCAAGATTTTCATTTGTTTTAACTTTGTTTTGAAGATTTGAGCATTTGAGCAAGGTTTTTGGAGCTTGGAGGTTCAAGAACCCAATCTCTCCCAACTTCGAGTTTTAGGTCGTCTCTCTCTCGATCTTCAAGAGGTAAGAGCCGATCTTAAGCTCATTGCATGTTTTAAGTAAGTTTTAAGTAGATCTATGGGATAGAATGCATGTTTAGGTTATGGTTATGTTTTTGGAGTTTATGGGTATAAATATATGTTCATGAACAATGTGAGTTTCTTGATGTGTTGTAGATGGGGTTTATGATGGTTTGAGGCCCCTAGGAACATGTATGCTTGTGTTTGTGTGTTGTAGAATAGGTTTGATGCATGTTGGAAAGGTTTGGAGGCGAAATGTGCATAGGGAGCCAAGTTTCTGCCCTTTGGCAGAAACCAGGTTCGGCAGCCGAAGGAACTTTCGGCCGTCGAACATCGCTGGGGAGGCAGCCTTTCGGCTGTCGAAGCTTGCCCCCGAAAGGAGACTTTCGTCTCTGTCTAGCAGTTTCGGCCGCCGAAGGTGCCACCGAACATGCATGAGTTTCGTCTCTGTCTGGGAGTTTCGGCCGCCGAAGGTGCCGCTGAACCTGCCTGACTTTCGGCTCTGGAGGGACTTTCGGCCGCCGAACCTGCCGCCGAAAGTGCCCTGTCCAGGCCTTCCTTGCATGTTTTTGTATGGTTGTTTCATGATGTTTTAGGGGATTTTTGGGGAGTAATTTATAGTTATGTTCAGGTATGTTTGGTCCCTCATTTGAGTCCACCTGTGTAGGTTCGGACCCGAGGAACCGAGGACCCCAGCAGTGAGTTCAGCTGCTTTGGTGTTGTCAGAGTCTGCCAGAGGTGAGTGGAACTAAACTTAATCTTTTAAATTAAATGTTTTATCATGTTTCATGCATCATGATTATGCAATAGGATGATTGCATTAGTTTCACGAATATGCCACATTGCATCGATTGTTGTTGATGTGGGTGAATGTTGGATGACCCAATTAGTCCATGACAGGAAGACCAGGACCCCATTCTACGGCCTGGCACTACGTAAGGAAAGACCAGGACCCCATTCTACGGCCTGGCACGGTTATGGGACACGAAGACCAAGAGCCCAGAGGAGGCCCTGGGGCAAATGGTAAGTAATGTATGTTATGACAGGAAGACCAGGACCCCATGCTACGGCCTGGCACAATGTTAGCTTGGACTAATTGGTGACAAGTTCACCCAACCCTTATGTGAATTGTCTGTGTTATGATGCATTTCATTGGAGCATAGTGTTAATATGTTTTATAGTTCTGCTCACTGGGCTTTTAGCTCACCCCTCTCCCTTTACCCCCAGGCTTGCAGGTACAGGATAGAGCAGGAGTCCGGATAGAGTAAAGAAGTCATGTTTATGTAATAGTTAGTAATAGACATGATCATAGTATATTGTAATGTTTTAATCAGTATAGATTATGTTTATGGATGCTAGAGGTGTGCTTGACCATAGATTGTTGTATCCCATCTAATACATGATCGTGGATTTTTTATGATGTTTATGTAAACCAACTCAGGATATGTTTTGTCACCCATTGGGGGCATTGATGAGATCCCACTGAGGGATCAATATTATGTTAATGTATATGCACAGGTTGAGTTTGGTTGATGTGTATGGAAAGAAAAGTTTTAATTTTTATGTATGTTGTTGATCATGTATGGGATTAAGCAGGTTCACAGGATGCATGTTAGGCTTGCTACGGGTCCTGGCGGCCTTAAGTCGACCCGGATCCTAGCGCCGGTAGCGGTCCGATTTTCGGGTCGTTACAGAAACGACAGACTAACTCTGTCACTGATGGGTCACATTTGGGTCCACTGACCCAAAGAGGACACTCTAACTCAGAAATGATCAGACCCAATCTCTCCACGGCTCTCGAAGCAATAAAAGAGTGAGAAGCACCGAGGTCCATCAAAGCATACACATCAGAACACCCAATGATGAGGTTACCTGACACCACTGTGTTCGACGTGTTTGCCTCCTCCTGAGTCACAGTGAAGATCCGTGCTGGGGCTACCAGACCTTCACCTCGGGAACCTGCTGCTGAAGAAGAGGCTGACCCTCTCCCTCTACCTCTGCCACTACTCTGAGGGATGGCTGGAGCTGCTAGCTGTGCCACACTGCCTGAGCTCATCTGCTGGGATGGTGCCATAAAGGTCAGCTGAGGACATTCCCGAGCAAAATGTCCCTCCTGCCCACACTTAAAGCAGGCTATAGATCCCATACGACAAACTCCTTTGTGCGGCCTTCCACATATCATGGACACTGTACTGCCTGTGCCAGAGCTTGAGCCATTACCCATTCCCAGACTCGACTTGATCTTGTTCCAGAACTTGCCTTTCTTAGCTTTAAACTTTTCTCCTTTCCTGCTGCCCGAAGCTGCTGCAATGGGGGTCTTAGAACCCGAAGACTGTGCCACTTGCTGTTTAACTGTTCCCTGAATAATGGCACTCGCCTCCATCTTCCTGGCGGCATCCACTATAGAGTGGAAACTCTCTTTCTCTGCTGGAAGAATCAAGGAGGAATACCTGGGATGAAGTCTCATAGTATATCTCCTTGCCTTCTTCTGATCAGTGTCATAAGCCTGACCCACATACTGTAACAATTCCAGGAACTTATCTGTGTAGTCATCTACACTCATCTCTTCAGTCTACCTCAGCTGCTCAAATTCTATTACTTTCATCTCCCTGGAACTGTCAGGAAAAGCCCACCCAGCAAACTCATTGGCGAACTCTCCCCATGACATGCTGTCCAACCTAGGGTCCACATAATTCTTGAACCACTCTCGTGCTTTCTTGCATTTGAGTGTGAACCCCGCCATCTCTATGGCTCTGCTATCATCAGCTCCTAACTCATCGGTTATCATCTTAACCATTCTGAGGTACGTAAATGGATCATCTCCCGTATGGAATTTGGGAGCATCCAACTTCAGATACTCTGTCATTTTCACTTTGCTTCCCTCAGCTAAGCTAGGTTGAGGTGCTTGGACAACAGGAGCTACTAGTTCTGGTGGTGGAGGAGGTGCTGAACTTGGATCTGAACTGGGATGGAAAGGTGTGGGTGGATACATGGGATATGGTGGGTAAAAAGGAGGATAAGGCATATAAGGCATGTAGGTAGGATATGGGGCAAAGCTAGAGTAATCCGACGTACTCCCCATCGGATACCCCGGGCCCTGTGGAAAGGGTGGATAATGGGGTGGATAACCAAACCCCGAGGCCTGAGCGCCTCCCTGAGACTCTCCCATACCCTCTTCCGACCTGTCCATACCCATGCTTTCCTCTCTTGGCTGATCCACATCCATAGCCTCCCTCACTTCATCTGACCTCCCTCCTCTGTCTGTTCCTCTTCTGCTCTCGTCAAAAGACCTTCTAGGGTCCCTTAACGTACCCTCCTTGCTAGATCTCTGAGACATCGCCCTTGGCAATGCAGGAGGACGAGCATCTGAACCCTCATTCACTGGTGGGACTCCAGTCAATCGTGTAGATCGACGAGTTCCTCTCATCTTAACTTTCTGGAAAACAACACATAACAACATACATCAGCATATAAACATCACACAGCAATAATGCACATGCATAAATCATGGCATTTCACATCATCATATAGACAGGACTCAACATCCTATCCTAGTGGACATGATTTCCTATTGTGCTTGACCTACTCTAATCTCTATGAGCCCGACACTCTCTCTAGGCCCGACCATATGAACGTAGGGCTCTGATACCAATCTATAATGACCCGAAAATCGGACCGCTACCGGCGCTAGGATCCAGGTCGACTTAAGGTCGCCGGGACCCGTAGCAAGCCTGCTATACTCTCTGTGTACCTGTAAAATCCCACACATGATCATACGTTTTCTGTAAAAACATAAAACTGTTCTCTGAACCAAGCCTCAACCTGTGCATGCACTATCTCTATACTACAGAACCCCTTACTAGAGCATGCTCTAGACGGGTTACACTCATACATGTTAAGCTTGGTTTTCACATACTCATAAAAACATTTACATAAAACAAACCATGTACACAAAAGGGATTTACCATACATCTGGGTCAAGCACACTAAACTCTATACAAAGCTAATACATCTCTTTACAAGATTCCATGTCCACACTATGCTATTACAAAACTCCTTGCTCTTCCTGTACCCTGCTGAACTTCCCCTGACCTCTGATCCTGCAAGACTGGGATTAAGGAGAGGGATGAGCTATACTAGCCCAGTGAGTAGAACAGATCAAACATATCAATAAAACATGCTCACATGGAATGCATCACATCACAAGTAAATCACCCATCTTAGACGGACTGATTCAAAAATCCCTCAACTGTGCCCGGCCTGCGAAGGAGCTCCTCAGGACTTTATTACGCACCCTAGGGTGCCCTGTGCCCGGCCCTCTCAGGGCTCCTCAGGACTTTACTACGAGGGCTAATGAATCCACTATGTCTGATCCGTACAAGCATAGAATAATGCAATGCGTCACATTAGTGTAGTCTAGTGCACTCAACCTATTACATATCATGATGCATGGAAAGATGCTAAAAGCATTTCATTTCTCAATTTAAAACATTAAGTTTAGTTCCACTCACCTCTGGCTAACTCTGAACTGACTCTGAATACTCTGAAGCAGTGCTCACTGCTGCTCTCTTCGGTTCCTCTGGTCCGTTCCTACACAGGTGGACTCAAATGAGGGACCAAACTAGCTCAAGAACAACTCTATAAAACTCCCCAAAAACCCCCCTAAAACATCCTAAAACAACACATAAAACATGCAAAAGAAGGCTGGACAGGGCACTTTCGGCGGCAGGTTCGGCGGCCGAAAGTCCTCTCCAGAGACGAAAGTCCCTAACCTTCAGTGGCACCTTCGGCGGCCGAAACCCCCCTCCAGAGCCGAAAGTCCAAACTTTCGGGGGCAAGCTTAGGCAGCCGAAACCACCTCCTTAGCATGTTCGGCGGTCGAACCTTCCTTCGACGGCCGAAACTGGGTTCGCCAGTAAGGCAGAACCCTATTCTGCTTCATGCAAAACTTACCCAACTTCACTCAAACATGCAAACCACAATTCCACAACCTGCATATACTCAAGTATAGGCACAAAGGGGTCCAAACCTAACTTAAAACCCCAACAAACATCACAACTCAACACATAAACATGCTTTGACCACAAATCAACCAAAAGCTCAACTTAACCTAATCATGCATCTCTATGCATAAAACTCCATAAAACCTTCATAAATCAAGAAAAGAAGTTAAGGATCTTCACTTACCTCTTATAAACAGGAAGATAAACGATCCCAACGTGGAGATATGGAGCAAATCACTTCCAAAGTCTCCAAACTTCAAAACTTTGGTTTTTAGCTCAAAAGCTTCAAAACAACATAAAACTCATCAACACTTTGAAAGATTGAAAGAAAACATGAAGATCACCCAAGGAAGCTCATGGTCTCACCTTTGTCTGTGAAAATGGAAAAAATCTTATCCATTCACCGACCTAGGGCCTTTTATAGGTGGCTGGCCAGACCACCTTCGGTGGCCTAACGTGATTCCAAACTCATGCATGTTCGGCGGCCGAACTTTACCTTCGGCAGCCGAACCTGGCATTTCCTCCTTGGTGCTTTTCTTTCAAAAACTCATTTTCTTTACAACATGAACACATACTAAAATACTTAGAAAACATAATTCTTACCCTTCTAGAGGATTCCGACATCCTAGATTCCACCGAAAAGTAGAATTCCGATGTCGGACTCTAGCCGGGTATTACAAAAGTATTGGATGGACCCGCATTAAGATCACTACATGGGTTATTGTCATAAGTGAATCTCAAAGTAGTTATGTCTTAATCCTTTGACTTGAGATTGTCATAGTTTCCAACATAAGAACTATTATGTTTTGACATAACCAAACATTGTCTTTAATCGGACAATCATAAAGCTTATGATTGAGCATAATAGAAATTATGTAGAGGATATTGAATAATCAAGATAGGATTTGTCCCTCTCTCTGAGAGAGATATCTTCTAGGCCCCTCGATAAGTGAGACTGAGAAATACATGGCCGTGCTCAAATGAATTGATAGTGTGATCAATATCATTTGAATTTATCAGTCTACTTAGACATCGAGAAATCATAAGTTTGAACATTATAAGTTTGACATTGACCATGACTTATATTCAAACTAGATATCGTGTGACAAAGGGATTAATTCATGTTCCATTTATTAGGCTTTATCGGACTATTGATCCTCATATTAGTTGGGTAGTCATAATGTCTTGCTAGAGGCCACTTATGACTTATGGGCCTTGTGGGACTGGGCCTATTGCCAATTAATGTGAGCCTATTGGGTCACACATAAAAGAACGTTGTTGATGTGTTGTGTCATATTAATGGGCTAAAAGCCCAAAGCCCTTTAATATAATTGATAATAATAAAGTGTTATTATTATTAATCATAAATATAATTAATAATACTAAAGTGTTATTATTATTAATATTAATCATTAATATAAATAATAATAATAAAGTGTTATTATTATTAATCATTTATTATTATGAGATAATAATATTTAAAAGATCTGCAGTCTATCTGTAACTGTTACAGATAAAGGACTCTATCACATAAGATATTTGAGTATCTGCGAGAAATACCCCTTCTACGAATTGTGGAAGAGAGATAATTTTGAGAAAACTCAGTCTAAAAAGCTACAGATTGTGGAGCACATAATCTATCTATCTTTGAGAGAGCTAGCACTTTAGAAGGATAAAAGACGTTCATGTAGATACCATAGAGGGTGTTCGTTTGAAAAAGCAGCACTATCAGTCCAACATTATATCTTCTCGACGAGATTAACAGGTTAGTCTCATATCCTTCTTGTGAATTAAACGAAGCACTCAGATTCTGGGAAAAGGAAATCTGAGATTTTTATTTTTTCGATGCGCAATTTGGGTTGCAATAATCTCTAGATTTCCCAACAGTGGTATCAGAGTCTACCTGTGCTTTTCGTTTAAATTAATTATGCCATGATTGATATTATATATGCGATATATGTTTATTAGAATGGCATGATAATTATGGATGAATAATGGGATTATTTAGATAATTTTAATTTTTTGTTAAAAAAATTAAATTAATAAAAATTATAAAAGGGAAGGTTTTCTTGAAACAATGTTCGTGAAGAACACTGCAGGTGCACCCGTGATCATCAAAGACCACCTGCGGTCACTACTTGTGTCAGCTGGTGGCAGGCGCGCGACAGGTCATACGACCCACGTTCACTTGCTCGATGATGCACGGTGGTTGGCGCGGCTGGGACAAGCAGGCTCGACATCGCCGAAGTAGGGAGTTATTGTGCGATCCGATGAAACGGTGAAATTGCGACTCCCTTCGCGATCCCGTCGGTGATGTAGCTCTCGATGCCGATTCAGATTGTCGGCATGAGCGTAAGCATTGCGATGTCGTCAGAGATCTGGGTTGGTGGCGAGAGATGGTCAGGCGCTGTCGGCGGGTGGCTGACGCTCGCCGTCGCGCGAACTGAGATGAGTCTCGGTTTGGTTTCCCCTCATGAGCTGTCGTTGATGAGCAGTGGCCTGGGTTGCCTCGGCACCTGAGGTGGCACAATCGTTGCGCAGTCCGCCAGTTCCGGTGACTGGACTGGTTTGCTAGGGCTTCTTCCAGGGAAGAAGATGCCCTAAATTACAAGTCTGCCATTAAAATAAAAAATAATTTTTTAAAAAAATAATTTTTAAAATTATTATTTTCTTTTAGTCTTTAAATCAGATTTAAATGACTATATTTTATTATTTTGTCATATATTAGTACGAGATACTATGCATTATTGTCTATATATATGTATGCCTATAGGATGCTATAATATATATATGCAAGATAAAATAATTAAAATTAAAAGTTGAACCCTCACTCTAAAATTTTAAGTTTTAATGCCACCCATATATTAAATACCTATCAAGACTAAGATCACTAAAATGCAGGTTTTGCCAAAGCAAAGTGTTTAGGTTATCCTAGTAAGATAGGATGAGTAATAGTTACTCATTCATTTAATTTTGGTTAGGCTTAATTAGGCTATCAAAACAGTTTTGGGCCTAAGGAATTAGATGGGGTATAACATGCATTTGACATATGATGTCAACACCTCATAATTTAAGAGTTACATTAGATGTAATTGGTAAGGAATTACTTACCTAAATAACTTAATTCTAAGCGTCATGCCAAAGCTGACTTAGAATTAGGTGAAATATAGATCTTAGCTCACTAAAATATTATTTTAATAATTCTTTTTGAGGGTTATATTTTAGTGGGAGATTATTATCACCTCAATATTAATTTACTAAATTAATTATATTTGCATATTTTGTAGATAATTATGGCTACTAATAACAATTCCACCTTATCACTGTGATCCACCCTTGAGAAGGATAAACTGAAAGGTAATAGGCCTAAGTGTAACAACCCGAAAACTGGACCGCTACCGGCGCTAGGATCTAGATCGACTTAAGGTCGCCGGGATCCGTAGCAAGCCTACTATACATGCTGTACACCTGATAAAATCCCATACATGATCATACATTTTCATAAAAACTTTAAACTTTCATATATACCAAGCTTGAACTGTGCATGCACCATACTGTAAACATAAAACCCCATACTAGAGCCCTCATCAAATGCTCTAGTGGGTCAACATAACATACATCAAGCTTGGTTCAACATTTCTTATCATTAAAATATTTCATATAGATCATGTACAAAAAGGGATTAACCATAAATATTAGGGCCAAGCACAATACTAATCCTCAATACATTTTTTTACATTACATTACATTACATCATTCTTACACTTCATGTCCATTACTAGACTATTACATAGACTATACCATAATCCTGCTGACTTTCCCATAGCTACCTGTGCTCCTGCAAACCTGGGGGTTAGGGGAGAGGGGTGAGCTACAACAGTCCAATGAGCAGAACTATAAAAACATTTAAATAAACACATGCCATCATGAATTACGTCACATCACAAGTAAATAACATCACGGATGGACTGACCCAAAAATCCCTCTACTCTGTGCCCGGCCCTCGGTGGAGCTCCTCAGGACTTTTGTTACATACATAAGCTCTGTGTCCGGCCCTCGGTGGGGCTCCTCAGGACTTCTGTTACATACATAAGCTCTGTGCCCGGCCCTCGGTGGGGCTCTTTAGGACTTCTGTTACATAGCATAAAATCTAGAGGGCTAATGGGTCGTCCTATTGTCCATCCTCACCCACAATGAATAATGCAATGCGTCATATTCGTGAATTCTAATGCCAATAAACTATTATATATCATGATGCATGAACATGCTTAAAACATTTGCTTTCTTAAAATAAAGGATTAAGTTAGTTCCACTCACCTCTGGCTGACTCTGAATTAATCTCTGAAGCAGCTATCTCACTGCTGATCACTTCGGTTCCTCAGGTCCGATCCCACACAGGTGGACTCAAATGAGGGACCAAACATACTCTAGCATAACTCTAAACATCTCTCTAAAAACCCTCTAAAACATCATAAAACATGCATGCAAAATAGGCAAAGGAAGGATGGACAGGGGACTTTCGGTGGCAGGTTCGGCGGTCGAAGGTCCCTCCAGAGCCAAAAGTCATGCACTTTCAGGGGCAGGGTTCGGCGGCCGAAAGTCCTTCTAGACCCAAAACTCAAGCACTTTTGGGGGCAGGTTCAGCGGCCGAAACTCCCCTCCAGAGCTAAAAGTCCAAACTTTCGAGGGCGAGTTTAGGCGGCCTAAAGCTGCCTCTAGGCAGGTTCGGCGGCCGAAACTGGCTTCGGCGGTCGAACCTGGGCTCTTCCAAAGGGCAGAACCCAAGCCTCACAAGCACATCCAACCACCCCAAAACCTCTCAACTCACACCAACACACACAAAAGCATGCATAAACATATTATCAAGCATATAGGGGCATAAAACTAGCCTAAACCCCAACAAACATCAACATAGCATACATTAGAGCATAAAACTAACATAAACCCTAACATTTACATCTACTCTAAAGCATGCATCAAAATCCTTAAAACCCCTTAAAAATTACTTAAAACATAAAAAGAGATGAGGATCTACACTTACCTCTTGAAGATCGAGAGGAGATGCGATCCCAAACTTGGAGATACGGAGGAACGAGCTCCGGGGGTCTCCAAGCTTCAAAACTTTGATCTTAACTCAAAAGCCTTCAAAACCAAGGTAAAAACTCATAAAAATCATAAGAGACTTGAACGAAAAGCACAAGATCAACAAGGGGTGGTGGAGACTCACCTTGCCCGGAAATGTTGAGAGAAAACTAGATATCGAGAAATCATAAGTTTGAACATTATAAATTTGACATTGACCATGACTTATGTTCAAACTAGATATCGTGTGACAAAGGGATTAATTCATGTTCTATTTATTAGGTTTTATCGGACTATTGATCCTCATATTAGTTGGGTAGTCATAATGTCTTGCTAGAGGCCACTTATGACTTATGGGCCTTGTGGGACTGGGCCTATTGCCAATTAATGTGAGCCTATTGGGTCACACACAAAAGAACGTTGTTGATGTGCTATGTCATATTAATGGGCTAAAAATCCAAAGCCCATTAATATAATTAATAATAATAAAATGTTATTATTATTAATCATTAATATAATTAATAATAATAAAGTATTATCATTATTAATATTAATCATTAATATAATTAATAATAATAAAGTGTTATTATTATTAATCATTTATTATTATGAGATAATAATATTTAAAAGATTTGCAGTCTATCTGTAACTGTTACAGATAAAGGACTCTATCACATAAGATATTTGAGTATCTGCGAGATTGTGATAGTGGGTTATGAACACAACTCCTTTTAGGAAAAGGAGTTGTGGGAAGTTGTGGGAAAAACACAACTCTTTTTAGGAAAAGGAGTTGTGGGAAAAACAAAAGACTGAAACATATAAATACCCCTTCTACGAATTGTGGAAGAGAGATATTTTTGAGAAAACTCAGTCTAAAAGCTGCAGATTGTGGAGTACATAATCTATCTATCTTTGAGAGAGCTAGCACTCTAGAAGGATAGAAGACGTTCGTGTGGATACCATAGAGGGTGTTCGTTTGAAAAAGCAACACTATCAGTCCAACATTGTATCTTCTCGACGAGAATAATAGGTTAGTCTCATATCCTTCTTGTGAATTAAATGAAGCACTCGGATTCTGGGAAAAGGAAATTCGAGATTTTTATTTTTCCGCTGCGCAATTTGGGTTGCAATAATCTCTAGATTTTCTAACAGAAAGAGCTGTGCACCAACCGAAGAAAGCTTGCTGAGAAAGAAAAGGTAAGTGTGGGAGAAGTTGTGACAGCTGTCATAAAGAGAAAACTCCCAGCCAAGTGCAAAGATAGAGGGATGTTTGATGTCTCTTGCAAAATTGGCAATGTGGGCATCAAAAAGGCCATGTGTGACTTAGGTGAATCAATTAATATTATGTCTCTTTCTATTTATAATTCTTTGAATGCAGGTACACTTAAAGACACTAGAGTGGTCATTCAATTGGTTGACAAATCTGTAGTATATCCAAAAGGAGTTCTAGATGATGTTCTAGTGCAAGTAGATCAACTTGTCTTTCCAGCAGATTTCTATGTGATTGAAATGGAGGAAGACAATAGTAATACTACTTCAGACATCCTACTTGGATGACTTTTCTTGAGCACAGCCAGAACTAAGATAGATGTGCATGATGGCACATTGACCATGGAATTTGAAGGGGAAGTAATAAAATTTAATGTTTATGATGCCATGAAATATCCCCATGACATGTCCAATGTTTATGGTTTAGATATCATTGATTGTTTGAGCCAAGAAATTTTTAATATGAATCAAGATGATATGCTAAACAATGACTTTTGCAGGGAGGCCAGCCAAAAAGATGAAGTAAGCCAAAGGGAGCCGAAGCTGAAAGCAACAGTCTGCTGCATACAGCAGACTGACTGCGACCAAATGCAGATAGACAGTGGACCACCCGTATCACTTCAGCAAGCAGAATCCAATTTAGCCAAACATCTAGCACAGGCCAGCACTTGTTTGCCCACACAAGTCATACAGTTGACAAGTAGAATCTTGTCTGCCCAAACAGAAGCTCTCCATGTGGCAACTTCCAGAATGTATAGAAAGTGAGAGTGACTTCTATGAACATATCTTCCATGCCCAAACTGATGAACCATGGTATGCAGACATTGTGAACTACCTAGCCACAGGTAACTTACCCTCTGATATGCCCAAGCACACAAAAGACAAAATAAAGAAGAGTGCAAAACACTATGTTTGGGATGAACCATACCTGTGGAAACACTGTTATGATCAAATGATAAGGAGATGCATCCCAGATCAAGAGATAGCCTCAGTACTCACATTTTGCCATTCATACAGTTACGGTGGACACTTTGCACTACGAAAGACAGCCCAAAAAATGCTCGAAAGTGGACTATTTTGGCCTAATATTTTTTGAGATGCCTATTTATTTTGTAGATCATGTGCACTATGCCAATAGACTGAAAATCTAAGCAACATAAGTCAAATGCCGCAGAATCCTATCATGGTCTGTGAGATATTTGATGTATGGGGCATAGACTTCATGAGGCCATTTCCGCCATCCTTTGGATATACCTATATAATTCTCGTAGTGGATTATGTGTCCAAATGGATAAAAGCTAGAGCAATCAGAACCGATGATGCAAAGGCGGTAGTGGATTTTGTGAAGACTAACATCTTTGCCAGGCATGGAGTGCCCAAGGCAATCATCAGTGATAGAGGGACTCACTTTTGTAACAAGGTAGTGAAAAACCTTCTCAAAAAGCACCATATTATACACAGAACATCCACAACCTACCACCCTCAGACGAATGGGCAAGCTGAAGTGTCTAATAGAGAAATCAAAGCCATTTTAGAAAAAAACAGTGTGCCCCAGCAGAAAAGATTGGAGTGTACGATTGGAAGATGCCTTATGGGCGGACAGCCTACAAGACGCGCATAGGGATTTCTCCTTATAGATTGGTCTACGAAAAAGCCTGTCATCTTCCAGTTGAGCTTGAACACAAAGCTTACTGGCTGTCAAGAATTGCAACATGGATCTTAAAGAGGCTGGACACCAATCGAAAGTTGCAACTCCAAGAACTAGAAGAGATAAGACGAGTGCATACGAGACTTCCTGGAACTACAAAGGCAAGACCAAAGCCTCCCATGACAATTGTATTTCAAGAAAACAATTCGAGGTTGGTGATAAAGTCTTACTCTTCAATTCTCGTTTGAAGTTGTTCCCAGGAAAGCTACGGTCTAGGTGGATTGGGCCATTCATTGTGGAGCATACTTATCCCCATGGAACCGTAGATATTTGCAGCATGGAGACAGGGAAGATCTTCAAAGTGAATAGGCATCGCTTGAAACCATACTACGAAGGGTTCACAGTGCAAGTAGTGGAAGAAGTTCCACTGAATCATCCTCCACAGCTTGCTTAGTGTTTCGCACCAAACAACCACACCAGGGGAGTACTCAGTTTTCTTTAAACTTTAATATTTCCAATACATTGAGGACAATGCATGAACTAGGTGTGGGAGTGCATATCTCTGAATTTTTAAGTCCATTTTAGCTTTAATTTTTAGTAGCATACATTAGGTGAATTTTTTTCATTTTTGTTATTATTGCCTTTAATGCACACATATGTAGCCACAATTTTTTCTTTTTTTTGTTTTGGTATGCTTTACTCAAACACATAGGCTATGTTGAATGAGCTTTCTTTTCATGACCCCATTGATGTGATGACTCTTTAAACCTAAGTTGAATCAATTGCAGTGAGTTGTATTATTTTTAGGAATTTCCTTTTCAATTGAATCTTTGAGCTTGCTATGGTGAAAAATGAATTTCATTACTCATTAGAGAGAATAATAAAATGAAAGATGTGTGAAACAAACATGACTTATTTTAGCAATTGGTATTGATTTGCCCAATTCATTGAGAAAAAGAAATTCAGCAAAGGTAAAGACTTCAAAAGCACAAATTAAAAACTGTTCCAATGGTCAAAAGATTATGAACAGAGCTAGTAGCCACTTGAACAGGTGACCAACTAAGTAACTGGGGGTGGGTATCACAAATATGTACCTTCACGTCAAAAGGTTGGTGACTTTTTCAAGCAAGAATAAAGTGCAAAAAGCTGAATAAAGTGCTTCAAGTAAAGGCAGATCACTCCGAGAGCTAGGAAAAGTCTAAACTGAACAAGAATATTTGCATGTATAATCTCTCTAATGAAGAAATTAATTAGTACCCATGGTAGGTAGAGGGAGACAAGGAAAGAAGGAGAGTAACCTTGCCGCATACACTCCTCACTGCAATGCTTCAAAGTAGGGGTCTAGGGTAAGAGTGTAAGTGGAAATAAAGGATCAAGTAGCAAAGAGAGCTTGTTTGACTAAGTTTATTTGCTTGAGGACAAGCAAAGGGCTAGGTGTGGGGGTATTTGATCAGACCAAATTTAGACCCATTTATCATGTTGTTATTAATGTTAATTTACACATTTTCTGCCTAATTTTGTGGTTTTGATCTTATTTTGCAGAAAATGGTATAAAGAGGTAATTTGGTGAAAATAATCTTAAAACTGCCTAAAAGAGGATAAAGGAGAACAAGCATGATTATACCCAAGTTGTTTGCCCAAGCCAAGTTGCAGCTAAAGTGAAGATAAATAAGCGAAGTACAAACAATAGAGTAGTGGGAAATTCAAATTTCAAATCTTCAAGAAGTCTTTCCCTTATTAAAAATGTGAAGACACCTCAGCACTCAATTCTGCCTATTTAGGAAGTTAAATCTCAAGGAAATACAATTGCCTTCCTAAATAGGAAAGAGGACTCCATCTCAACAAGGAAACCTAGGGCAACACTTTCAGTTATAAAAGGATCACAAACAAGCAAGAAAGCCTGCCTCCAATCTTCGGATTGCAAGACGCCTCTTTCTCCAAGCCGCCGGTTCCTTCTTCCTCTTCTCTTTCTTTTATTTTTTTTGTTTTGTTTCAGCCATGAGTGGCTGAAACTTCTTTTTCTAGTTGAAGATTAGGTGAAACTTTAGTTGTTTTTTAGATTGGGAGATCTAAACATACATTATTTATCTTTTGTTTTTCAATATTTATGTAATTTCATGCTTAATTCCATTGTTGCTTTGTTGTTTAGATCAATAGGGCCCATTGATTTTTGATTGCAAAGTGATAATTTGTTAGTTTGGATAGTTTTAAGTCCGTAATTGCTTAGATTATTCAAACACAAGTAACTCTTGGTGTAAAAACTAAGGAAATTACATGATCTAGCAATATCACCATGCGTTTGGGTAGCTAGAATTAGGTCTCTCTATTTCTTAATGCAATTGACAGTTGTTAGATGCCAAAGGCCCAAGGACGTTCCTTGGCAACTTATTGATTAGTGATTAATTAGAGGATGTTCCCTAATTAATTTATGGTTAAGGAGGGATGTGGTGGTGAGAAGTGTCTTCCACCTCCATAACTAATTTATTGAATCAAATAAAGGAATCTTTATGTCAATGATCAATTCCAACAACCGAAGTGGATCCAATTCTTCAACTAGAGTCTTTCTCATTATTGAATTTCTTTACTTTAATCATTTGCTTTACTTTGTTGCTTTCAGTATTAGTTTAATTCATTAATCTCAAAACCTCCCTTTTATTTTACTTTCAGTTTGTTTACTTGGTCTTGATAAGGAAAATAGGTAAGTATCAATTGTCTGTGGATTCGATCCTTTTGCCACTATCTACAGTTGTAAAATTATTGATAACCAAAAAGGTTATTTTTGACCGGCTTCGATAAGCGCACAGTCAATACTACACAAAATATCTCAGAATAAATAAAGTAAGATAAAGAATGATATCAGGAAACACGAAAATATTATACTCATCTGATGTGAGAGGGTTCCCTCTCATTAAATTCCCTTCTCCCATACTGAATTATCATTAAGGATCTCAATCTCTCATCATTACCTTGAGCACCACACTCCTTTGACCAGTTCAATGGTCCTCACTTTTGTCAGTTTTCGCTTATCCTCCTTCTTTCTTTTGTCGTAGGATGAGTGAATTATTTACTTTCACAACGTTGTTGCTCCCAACGACATTTGATACAACTCTCGCCCAATGTTACCCTACATTCCTCTTGGTTGTCCTATCAAAATGTTTACTTACCTCAAAGAGAATGAACATGTGCTTGGCAATCATAGTTGGTTGGCACTTATCATACATTGTTTCATACTCTTGTAATTGTTGTTTTCTTTTTATCCCCTCTGGACTCCCATCTATTCCCCCTTTTGACTCATTTTCATCATTGTGAAACTTAGTCTTGGTTTCTTTTTCCCATTTTTTTCCTTCCTTTTTAGGGTACGCCCTTCCTATTTTGGTGCTCGTTTTCTATATTCTTATAAAGGATATGTTTTGAGAGATAAGACAACTACTACCTTTGATCTATCACCATCTCATCTATACCAGTGTTTCACATGAGTCTCTCAAAACTTTTCTTCTGCACTAACAACACTGCACAACATAACAAGAGTTATAGGAGCAATAGCTTGCTCACTAGTTACGCATCAAGGTCAAGTAATTTATAAAAGAATATCATAACAGTTGATAACCACTGTACTCATTTCTCATAATTACCACATTTATTATTATTATTATTTTCCACTTACGCACGGATAGACAATACTTCATTGAATGCTACTTTTTGTTGAGTTTACTCTTGCACCACCTCGTGCTGGATAGTCACTAGTTTCTTCTTCACTACTCTCGACTACCTCTCCTTTATCAAGGAGCAATTATTGATCAAAACATAGATAATTTGTGTCATTCTGGGAGACGTCACATCTATTAACCTCTCAGGTTCACTAAAAGGAGAAATTATGAAGTCCATCTTGCTTTTCGATGTCCTCGATTAAGCGAGTTTGTCAAAGAACATGCTCACATTAATCCTTGCACTCAAGTTGTCTTCTTTATCTCTATTTCCTCATATCATCCACTTTAGTTTTAGTCGTGATTCTAACAATTGTGTAAATAGTCCACGAATCTTGTATCCGTGCCCGCTTTGTAGCATCAACTCCAATATACCTGACACTGGGCAACGATATGTTGTTTTATACTAGCTTCGATTCTCATTTCTTCTTTTAGAGTCCTCAAGAAGACTCTAAAGATCTCCTCCTCCATCCCATGTCCCTTATTTGACACAACACTCGCAGAATATTTCCTTCATGCTTGATCCCTTCACGCAAATAATACTACCTTAGGCCGGGGGGGGGGGAAGGGGGGAATAAGAAAGCACCAACAACCTAGAGTTGACAACTCTATAATTTATACCTTATGTTCCCTCCTTCCTTATTCACCAGGTCATTCAAGACCTTCCAAGCATTTCTACACAAGCAATTTGTAGAATAATATGGCTTTCTTCATAGAGAACACTTCATACTGCTTAGTTATGCCACTTTTAGGTCATCTTGTTTACCACATTTCAGACCGCTCCCCTACTTACTATTTTGGCCCATCTTCTTAGGCGGCTATCAATCAGATACCGGAGTTGAAAATCACTTTAACTCCTTGGTAATGGAACTAACTCAATCTTGGTCACCCTTTTCTCTACACCACATTCCTCCAGGTTTCGACTTTCTTCAGGAAGGTTTTAAGCTCAATCATGTCTCTTGAATTTGTTGTCACAATCCGCTTACTCTATTAAAATCAAGTGCCACACTCTTTTGTGTCAGCCATAGATGCTGAAAAGTTCCTTTATATACTCTCCTTATGAACACCTTGTTGGAGTTTACCAACTCTCTTGAATAACAAATGTTACATTCTTGTAGTAAAATTGAAGCTTATCATTTCATATCTCCCTTTTCTCATGTATAGTGAGAGCACTCTCTATCCATAGGACTTTACACTTTCATTCTTTGAATAAATTTAGCTTTATAGTTTGATTACATAAATGTTGTTCTTTATATGTCTGCACAGTCACAATCCCAATAATATTAATAAATAAGTTCATATTGAAGAGAAAATTATTTACCTCCATCCCACGACAAGGATTAAGGTTCTGGGATTCCATCCTTGCCTACTTCATAGGCATTAGCTCGTAATTCACGCCATTGATAAGTGCTCCTTTAGTTCACTTCTGAAGTATTGCTCATAGTCTCTCCTATGTCATATTTAATATTCTGGCACCCTTCTTGCAAGCAAAAAAAATACATGAGAGGCCTCTACCTCAATTTTGTCTTAGGAGGCCTCTTGCCTCAATTCTGTCTGAAGAGGCCTCTTGCCTCAATTTTGAATGGAATGGTCTCGGGATTCTCAGATGGCCTCAAGCTCTATTGGCTCATCCTCCCCCTTATCACTATACCCTGAGGTCATTACTCTCTCTCCAAGGGTCACTAAAAGGGAGTATGTAGCACCTAGTCATTATCCTCTCTCCAGAAGACATTTCCAATGGAGTGTGCAGTACTAGGTCATTACCTCTCTCCCAATGGCATCCCTAGTGGAGCGTGAAACACCTCTAGTTAATATGGCCAGTCTAGCCCGAAGGCTCACGCTTTTGTCTTCTTTGCCTCACAACTATTTGTGCTGCTACTACTTGTAGCTTCATAATTGGGAGGTCACTGCCTCCCCCTTTCATCATTTTACACTCAAGATCACCCCACCGAGTGTCATTCGCATGAAAGAGGTTTTGGGTGGCCTCAATCTCCCAACAATTTGGCTATCATAGCCAACAACATTCATTTTTCCCTCTCTAGTGCCTTAAGGCACTCCTAATCAGACTCAATCTCCAACGCCTTCCCCTCTTAGGAGGCATAGACATCCAACCAGGAATGTAATACCCAGCTAGACTCCGGTATTGGAATTTCTACCGTCCAGTGGAATCTCGAATGTCGGAAACCTCTAGAAGGGTAAAATCATGTTTTAATAAAATATTTTAATGTATTTTAAGGTTTTGAGTAAGAAAGAAATTGAGTTTTAAATGAAAAAGACCTTGGAGGAAAATTCAGGTTCGGCCGCCGAACTTGCATGAGTTTTGGAGGCACTTTAGGCTTCCGAAGGTGGTCTGGTCAGCCCCTATAAGAACCCCCATGGCCGAAAATGGGCTAGTTTCTTCCCCATTTCCGGCCAGAGGTGAGTCCATGCCCTCCCGTGATTGATTTTGATGATTTTTCCTCAAATCTTTCAAGTGTTAACAAGCGTTTACTTGATTTTTGAAGATTTGTGAGCTTAGAACAAGTTTTTGGAGTTTAGAGGACCAAGGAGCTAGATCTCTCCCACCTCCGAGTTGGATCGCCTCTCCTCTCGATCTTCAAGAGGTAAGAGTAGATCCTCACCTCTTTTCATGTTTTGACTAAGTTTCTTGAAGGTTCATGGGGTAGAAATGCATGATTAGATTAATTGTTTAGAGTTAAGACTTATGTGCTTTTATGGTTAATGTATGTTGTATGAGTATGTTTGATGTGTTTGTGTTGGGGTTTAGGTTAGTTTGAGACCCCTATAAGCTTATGTATGTGTGTATGCATGTTTTGGAAGTGTTGGATTTGAGTTGAAAGGTTTGGGAGGCAAATGTGCATAGGATGGCTGAGTTCTGCCACTTTGGAAGAACTCAGGTTTGGCAGCCAAAGGAACTTTCGGCCGCCGAACCTGCCTGTGGAGGCAAACTTTTGGCTGCCGAACCCTGCCCCCAAAAGTGGACTTTCGGCTCTGGAAAGGGGTTTCGGCCGCCGAAGGTGCCGCCGAACATGCACGAGTTTCGGACCTGGAAGGAACCTTCGGCCGCCGAAAGTGCCGCCGAAGGTGCATGACTTTCGGCTCTGGAGGGACTTTCGGCCGCCGAACCTGCCGCCGAAAGTGCCCTGTTCAGCCTTCCTTTGCATGATTTTCTATGCATGTTTGTGATGTTTTAGGGGGTTTTTGGGGAGTAGTTTAGAGTCATGTTAGTATATGTTTGGTCCCTCATTTGCGTCCACCTTTGTAGGTTCGGACCCGAGGAACCGAGGACCCCAGCAGTGAGATAGCTGCTTCAGTGTCTTGTTAGAGCTGGCCTGAGGTGAGTAGAATGGACCTTTATTTTCAAAGCAAATAAATAAAATTGAGCATGTTCATGCATCACGAATGCCATATGATATGTTAGGTTGTTTGCATTAGAATTCACGAATATGTTGCATTGCATAATATGATGATGATGTGGATGAATGTTGGATAATCCTTTAGCCCTCACTATGATGAGATATGATATGATGTGATATGGAAGTCCAGGTGTGGCCTGCACTACGCCCCTAGCACAATGTAAGAGAAAGTCCGGGTGTGGCCTGCACTACGCCCCCGGCACGAGTGGATATGTATGATATGACATGTGTAAGAGAAAGACCAGGTGTGGCCTGCACTACGCCCCTGGCATGATTGAATTATTTAGAGGGCTATTGGTGACAAGTTCATTCTTAATGTGATTTGTTTGTGATGTGATGCATTTCATAAAAGCATGAATGTTAAATTTAATGTCTTACTATTCTGCTCACTGGGCTCTAGTAGCTCACCCCATTCCCTTAATCCCCCAGGTTTGCAGGTACGAGGCAGTCTGGGAAGTCAGCTAGAGTAGGAAGTTTTATGTATGTAATAGCTAGTAAGTGGACATAAGAAAGAATATGATGTAATGAATAGTATTGAACAGTCATGTAATGTAATGATGTTTATTGAGGTTTAGAATTGTGCTTGACCCTAGCATGTATGGTTAATCCCTTTGCATATACATGATCTATGTACTATGTTAATGTTATTTGTGTAAACCAAGCTTAATGTATGATGTGTTACCCCATTGGAGCATTTGATGAGGGCTCCAGTGTGGGGTTTAATGTTTATGATTATGAGTTGTGCATGCACAAGTTAAGCTTGGTGAATGAAAGAAAGAAAGTTTAAAGTTTTTATGTAAATGTTGATCATGTATGGGATTAAACAGGTATACAGGATGTATGTTAGGCTTGCTACGGGTCCCGTCGGCCTTAAGCCGATCTGGATCCTAGTACCGGTAGCGGTCCGATTTTCGGGTCGTTACAAGGAGGCAAGGTTCTCACCCTTCTCCTAAGGGCCTTCGTGCGTGTGCCAAACTTCGTCATTCCTTTATATTGCTCGCAGATCTTTCTTGCTCTGATACCAATGTCACGGTTTCAGATTTTAGCAATTGCCTGGAACCGTGCGGCACTTGGTTTGATCACCTTCAAGCCAAGTCAGCCTTCAAGATCACCTGATATTCTGTGGATATGAACAACTTGGTGAGTCAAGGTTATATAACCGAATAACGAAGCCAACAGGTAGCATTCAATCAGATGCCTCATAGTAGGCACAAGAGATAAGAATTGAACATAAGAATTCATGAACAAGCTACTTATTTTATTCTAGGGGCAAAATAGTAATTATATATTATCATCAACACAATCGTTACAACAATTCTCACCTCCCTTGTAGACAGGGGGGACGGTCTACAAGGAGTGAAGGCACAACTCAGGATCTCCGTAGGCTTACGGTAGCCAACTGGGTCCAGGCCCAGCTGGTGGCCAACTAGTCACTCCTCTCTAAAGAGCCTTAGAAACAACTAGGCTTGTGGCAGGAGGAGACATCAACATGCCTCACATGACACCCCCCAAAATAAATACATGGAAAGGAGTTACAAAAATTGTCTTGGCCCTTATCTTCCTACTAATTTCTACTAATTTATTTCAATATTGCTTTCTGGGAATGTCAGTGTTGGAAAATTATAGTTTTGGTCCCTGAAAACTCTATGACCCTGACACTATGTCTCCCCTGCTGTTTGTCCTGCCCATGAAATACTTGTCAAGATTCTTGAGTACAAGTTTACCATAAAACTTTAAGTTTCATAAGGGGTGTAAGGAGCTAAAATTGAACCATCCATGTTTTGCTGACAATCTCTTTTTGTTCTACCAAGGGGATGTGGGTTCAGCGAAAGGACTTGGAGACGCTCTCACACATTTTGAGGCTATCTCTATGTTATAGGTAATGTGAAGAAAAGTTGTGTGTACTTTGCAAGGGTGAGGCCTGATATGAAGGATCAAATTTTGCAATCCTTATATTTCAGGCAAATAGAATTGCCCATAACATAGCTGGGGTTGCCTTTAGTTTCCACTAATGTAAAGAAAGAATGTTTCAAAGGCTGGTGGGGAAAATTACTGCTAGAATTGAGTCATGGGCTACTAATGTAACAACCCGAAAATCGGACCGCTACCGGCGCTAGGATCCAGATCGGCTTAAGGCCGCCGGGACCCGTAGCAAGCCTGACATACCTCCTATCACCTGGTCAAATCCCATACATGATCAAAACATTAACATAAAAACTTAAACATCTGATGTATATACCGAGCTTGACCTGTACGCTACATAACTGGAAACATAAAAGAACCCCATACTAGAGCCCTCAACAAATGCTCTAGCTGGGTCAACATTACATACATCAAGCTCGGATCACATCCAATGAACCAAGACCTAACCTGTGCATGCCACAAAACCATAAACATAAGACCTCCACTAGAGTCCTCATCAAATACTCTAGCGTGGTAAACATCACATGCCACAAGTCTGGTTCACACACAACTCAATACCAAAACATAACATACATCATGTACTAAAAGGGACTAACCAAGCCTTAGGGCCAAGCACAAAACTAATCCATAAACATATTATTTTACAATCTATTACATCACATAACATTCCTTTAATCTACATCATGTCCACTACTCTATTACATAGCCAAAACCTTTACCCTTAACGTCTTCCTGGACTACCTTTGACCTGCAAAACTGGGATTAGAGGAGAGGGATGAGCTAAAAAAGCCCAGTGAGTAGAAACAATAAAAACAGTTCATTAATTATATGCTGTCATGAAATACGTCACAGCACAAACAATTCACATCACGGATTGGACATGACCTCCAAACTCCCTCTGTCGGTGCCCGACCCCCAAAGGAGCTCACACTGGACTTTCAATCACATAACGTGGTGCCCGACCCTAAAAGGGCTCACACAGGACTTACCCAACATAGTGCCCAGCCCCCCTAAAAGGGCTCACACAGGACAGATATATGGGCTATTGAAGTCGCCTTGATCCATCCACATCAACAATAAATAATGCAATGCGTCATATTCGTAAAACTAGTGCAATCAACCTATTACATAAAAACATGATGCATGAACATGCTTTAGGCATTTGATTTAACTTAAAAACATAAGGTTCAGTTCTACTCACCTCTGGCAGACGCTGGACTGACGCTGCAACAGCTAACACTGCTGGCCTCCTCGGTTCCTCGAGTCCGATCCTACACAGGTGGACTCGAATGAGGTGTCAAACACACTCTAAACAACTTATAAACAACCCCCCTCAAACATCCTCAAAACATGCATAGAAAACAACCATGAAAGGGCTGGACAGGGCACTTTCGGCGGCCGAAGGTCCCTTCTAGAGCCGAAAGCCATGCAGGTTCGGGGGCACTTTCGGCAGCCGAAAGTCCTTCCAGAGCCGAAAGTCTGGCACCTTCGGCGGCAGGTTCGGCGGCCGAAGCCTCTCTCCAGATTCGAAAGTCCTGGCCTTCGGGGGCACGTTAGGCGGCCAAAGCTGCCTTCCATGCAGGTTCGGCAGCCGAACATACCTTCGGCGGCCGAACCTGGTTCCCTCCGAATAGCAGGTCCGAATCCGTCACAAGCAAAACCAACCTCCAAACCACCCAAAACCTCACATGCTCTCTGCCAAACATGCAAACACACTCCCACATGCATATAGGGGCATAAACTAACTTAAACCCTCAACATAACATCATATAAACCAACATTGAGCATAAAACCCACATAACCTTAACATGCACATCTACCCTCATATAAGCATTAAAACTTCTTTAAACTTACTTAAAACTTTATGAAACATAAAGGAAAGTAAGGATCTACACTTACCTCTTGAAGATCGAGGGTTGGTATGATCCTAACTTGAAGATATGGAGAATCCAAGCTCCTAAGATCTCCAAGCTCCAAAACTTCGATCTAAGCTTTAAAACTCTTCAAGACAACCATAAAACTTATAAAAACCTTGGGAGATTGAAGAAAAGATATGAAATCAGCCAAAGGAGGGCATGAACACACCTGAGCTCGAGAATGGGGAGAAAACTCGCCCATTTTCGGTCTGAGGGCCTTTTATAGGTGGCCGGTCAACCACCTTCGGCGGCCTAAGCTGCTTCCGCAACTTCACCACCTTCGGCAGCCTAAAGTGCCTCCTAAACTATCCCATGTTCGGCGGCCGAACTTGGTTTCTTCCCTCAAAACCTTCGGAGGCCTAAAGCACTCATGAAACAGCCCCATGTTCGTTGGTCGAACTTGAGGTTCGGCGGCCAAACCTGGGTCCTTCGTCCTTGTCCTTTTCTTTTCAAAACTCCATTTCTTTTCCATTTAAAAAACTATAAAATCATGTGAAAACATTTTAGAAACACATTTTACCCCTCTAGAAGACTCTGGCATCTTCAGAAATTCTAGATTCCAATGGAGATTCCACCGGAAGGTAGGGATTCCGATGCCAGAATCTAGCCGGGTATTACATTCTTCCCCCCTTTAAGAACATTCATCCCCGAATGTTCAAACAAACAGGTATTCTCAAATCATAGCATCAAGCATACATAAAACAAGCAAGCAAACAAGCAAGCAAAGCCTAAAAACCTCCCTCCTAAAAGGGATACGGATACTGCTTGAGTATGAACTCCCAAATCTCTCAGGCACACCTTTCCATTATATGGTGATTCCAAAGGGTTGCCACCATCGGGATTGATTATTCCTTAGCTACCTAACTTGTGTGTCTATGATCCGCACTAGCTGCTCACAATAGGTGAGACCCCCCGAGATCTCCACCTCTGGTTCTTTAAGAACCTCACTTGGATCCGACACGAACTGCCATAACATAGGAACATGGAAACCTGAATGGACTTTCTCTATCGAAGCAGGTAAATCGAGCTTGTACGATACATCCCCAATCCTTTGCAGGACTTCAAAGGGTCCGATGTATCTTGGAGCTACTTTACCCTTCGACCCACAACGAATCACCTCTTTAGTGGAGACACCTTAGCAATACCCCAACCTCCTCCTGAAACTCCACAAACTTCTGTTGCGCACTCTGATCCTTTCTCTTCTCTCTTCTTCTCTACTAAACTGACTTCTTCTCTAACTCTCAACAGGTAAGGAATACCTGCTCTTGGTAGCGACTTTGTCCAACTGCCTAAAGTCGACACAGGGTCTCAAGGATCCATCCCGCTTTTCCCACTACAACACTGGAGCAATCCAGGGTGAGGTACTAGGTCGGATAAAACCCTTGTCTACCAAGCCTCGCCACTACTCTAACTACTACCTCAACTCTGCAGGTGCCATCCTGTAGAGAAAGATAGAGATGAACTTGATTCGTGACATCACTTCTATGTCCAAACTCTATCTCCCTAGCAGGTGGTAAACCTGACAACACGTCTGGGAAGACATCTAAGAACTCTCTCTAAACTGAGGCTGGTTCCCCGACCTGACTGCTAAACTCTCAACAAGAACTCGAACCCTCTAACAACCCCTCTAACGCACCCTACGAACCTGACAGGCTGATATCAAACCTCTAGGCATCCCTACACTGTCCGCTCAACAGACTACCTCTGACCCATCCTGTCCTCTGAACTTGACTACCTTGTCTCGACAGACCCGGTAGTACCACGAGTAGAAAAACCTAGTCCATCCCTAGAATGACGTCCAGACAGTCAAGTCTAGGACCTCAAGGTCGGGTGGACGGCATCTACCCTCAACTGACACTGAACTGGACCGACAGACTGACTCTGCCACAGATGGATCACACTTGGGTTCACTGACCCAAAGAGGATACTCTAGCCCAGAAGTTATCAACTCAACCCCTCGACGGCTCCTAGAGCAACTAAAGAAAGAGAAATACCAGGGTTCACAAAACATACACATCAGAACATTTGAAAGTGAGCGTACCTGACACCATCATGTTTGATGTGTTTGCCTCCTGCTGAGCTTGGGTGAAGATCCGAGCTGGAGCTGACGGACCTTCTCCGCGGGAACCTTCAGAAGAAAAGGTTGACCCTCTCCCTCTGCCTCGACCACTGACCTGAGCCATGGCTAGAGCTGCTGGCTGAGCCGCTCTACCAGAAGTTGCCCGCTGGGACTGTGCCAACCAGGGCGCAGTGGGACACTCACGTACCATGTGCCCTTCCTGACCACATCTGTAACATCAATTAGTCCCATACCGACAAACCCCTTTGTGTGGCCTCCCACACCTCATGCATCTTGAACTGCCTGAGCCAGAGCTTGAGCCACCACAAAAACCCAGACTAGACTTCAACCTCTTCCAGAACTTGCTCTTCTTCGATCTTCTGAGGCCTCTGCCCCACTTTTTCGTGGTGTTCCCCCACTTTTTACTTTTCATGGAGGCTGTACTCAAAGTGGAGGGATCAATCCCTCCTGAACCCGAGATTCTGGAATCCTGAGTCTGAGCATCCTCCTGAGAATCTCCTATACCTTCTTCTGGCACTCTGATTCCCAAACTGATATCCCTTCTCTGAACATCCAACTCTACTTCCCTCATACTAGCTGACATCCTTCTTTGAGCCATTCCATCTCTGCTCACATCAAAAGACCTTTCAGGGTCCCTTGATGTTCCCCATCTGCTGACTCCCCACGACTGTGCTCTTGGCAGAGCAGGGGGAAAGGTGTCCATACCTTCCCTCACAAATGGAACTCCAGTCGATTCCACAGATCGACGAGTACCACGCATCCTAGCTCCTCTGAAGAACAACACACAAGCATACAAACATTAGCATCATACGGTTCAAGTGGAAACACATGAACCTGCATCACATACATAGCATAACATTAATGCACATGCATAGAATCATGGCATTTCACATCATCAATCAAGACAGGACTCAACATCCTATCCTAGTGGACATGATTTTGCCTATTATGCTTTCCCTTCTACAATATCTATGAGCCCGACACACTCTAGGTCCAACCATATGAACCTAGGGCTCTGATACCAATCTGTAACGACACGAAAACCGGACCGCTACCGGCGCTAGGATCCAGATCGGCTTAAGGCCGCCGGGACCCGTAGCAAGCCTTACATACATCCTATCACCTGGTCAAATCCCATACATGATCAAAACATTAACATAAAAACTTAAACATCTGATGTATATACTGAGCTTGACCTGTACGCTACATAACTGGAAACATAAAAGAACCCCATACTAGAGCCCTCAACAAATGCTCTAGCTGGGTCAACATTACATACATCAAGCTCGGATCACATCCGATGAACCAAGACCTAACCTGTGCATGCCTCAAAACCATAAACATAAGACCTCCACTAGAGTCCTCATCAAATACTCTAGCATGGTAAACATCACATGCCACAAGTCTGGTTCACACACAACTCAATACCAAAACATAACATACATCATGTACTAAAAGGGACTAACCAAGCCTTAGGGCCAAGCACAAAACTAATCCATAAACATATTATTTTACAATCTATTACATCACATTACATTCCTTTAATCTACATCATGTCCACTACTCTATTACATAGCCAAAACCTTTACCCTTGACGTCTTCCTGGACTACCTCTGACCTGCAAAACTGGGATTAGGGGAGAAGGATGAGCTAAAAAAGCCCAGTGAGTAGAAACAATAAAAACAGTTCATTAATTATATGCTGTCATAAAATGCATCACAGCACAAACAATTCACATCACGGATTGGACATGACCTCAAAACTCCCTCTGTAGGTACCCGGCCCCCAAAGGAGCTCACACAGGACTTTCAATCACATAACGTGGTGCCCGACCCTAAAAGGGCTCACACAGGACTTACCCAACATAGTGCCCGGCCCCCCTAAAGGAGCTCACACAGGACTTTCAATCATGACAGATCTATGGGCTATTGAAGTCGCCTTGGTCCATCCACATCAACAGTAAATAATGCAATGCGTCATATTCGTGAAACTAGTGCAATCAACCTATTACATAAAAACATGATGCATGAACATGCTTTAGGCATTTGATTTAATTTAAAAACATAAGGTTCAGTTCTACTCACCTCTGGCAGACGCTGGACTGACGCTGCAACAGCTAACACTACTGGCCTCCTCGGTTCCTCGGGTTCGATCCTACACAGGTGGACTCGAATGAGGTGCCAAACACACTTTAAACAACTCATAAACAACCCCCTAAAAACCCCCGTCAAACATCCTCAAAACATGCATAGAAAACAACCATGAAAGGGCTGGACAGGGCACTTTCGGCAGCCGAAGGTCCCTTCCAGAGCCGAAAGCCATGTAGGTTCGGGGGCACTTTCGACGGCCGAAAGTCCTTCCAGAGCCGAAAGTCTGGCACCTTCGGCGGCAGGTTCGGCGGCCGAAGCCTCTCTCCAGATCCGAAAGTCCTGGCCTTTGGGGGCACGTTAGGCGGCCAAAGCTGCCTTCCAAGCAGGTTCGGCAGCCGAACATACCTTCGATGGCCGAACCTGGTTCCCTCCGAACAGCAGGTCCGAATCCGTCACAAGCAAAACCAACCTCCAAACCACCCAAAACCTCACATGCTCTCTCCCAAACATGCAAACACACTCCCACATGCATATAGGGGCATAAACTAACTTAAACCCCCAACATAACATCATATAAACCAACATTGAGCATAAAACCCACATAACCTTAACATGCACATCTACCCTCATATAAGCATTAAAACTTCTTTAAACTTACTTAAAACTTTATGAAACATAAAGGAAAGCAAGGATCTACACTGACCTCTTGAAGATCGAGGGTTGGTACGATCCTAACTTGAAGATATGGAGAATCCAAGCTCCAAAGATCTCCAAGCTCCAAAACTTCGATCTAAGCTTTAAAACTCTTCAAGACAACCATAAAACTTATAAAAAACCTTGGGAGATTGAAGAAAAGACATGAAATCAACCAAAGGAGGGCATGAACACACCTGAGCTCGAGAATGGGGAGAAAACTCGCCCATTTTCGATCTGAGGGCCTTTTATAGGTGGCCGGTCAACCACCTTCGGCGGCCTAAGCTGCTTCCGCAACTTCACTGCCTTCGGCAGCCTAAAGTGCCTCCTAAACTATCCCATGTTCGGCGGCCGAACTTGAGGTTCGGCAGCCGAACCTGGTTTCTTCCCTCAAAACCTTCGGAGGCCTAAAGCACTCATGAAATAGCCCCATGTTCGGCGGCCGAACTTGAGGTTCGGCGGCCGAACCTGGGTCCTTCCTCCTTAGCCTTTTCTTTTCAAAACTCCATTTCTTTTCCATTTAAAAAACCATAAAATCATGTGAAAACATTTTAGAAACACATTTTACCCCTCTAGAAGACTCTAGCATCTTCAGAAATTCCAGATTCCAACGGAGATTCCACCGGAAGGTAGGGATTCCGATGCCGAAATCTAGCTAGGTATTACAACTAAACACTTGTCATATGCAGGGAGGTTTCAACTAGTGACTTCTATATTCTAAGAAGCATTCATGTATATTGGTGTTGTGTGTTTGTGTTGCCTAAAGCAGTGATTATAAAGATTGATAAAAGATATAGGAAATTTTTTTGGAGAGTTAAGAAGTTAGAATAAACTGTGTTTTTGTATATATGGGTTAACAGAGATTGCAGTATATTTATAATACATGTACAGATAAGGTAAGAGTCAATCTAAAATACATGTACAGATAAGATAAGAGTCAATCTAAAATATAAATTTAAATTGTGATAAGCGTGGTTGTTAACTACTCCTAATATCACGTTAAGGTAGTTTCATAACCCGATGTGGATGTTCTGTCACTTGGATCCCCAGCCCAATCTGCATCTGAGTACACATAAAATTGAGATGATTTATGTCGACTAAGCAGCAATCCATAATCCATTGTGTGTTTCAAATACCGAAGTAATCTTTTCACCGCTTGCCAATGTGATATAGTAGGCGAATGCATAAATTGGGATAACTTATTGACTACAAAACTGATATCCGGCCTGGTGAATGATAAATATTGAAGCTTGCCAACCCTTCACGATATTGGGTCATATCTGTGGAACTTGTACCATCCTGTAGTGTAAGTAGAGTAGAAGCCATAGAAGTAGAAATACAATGACAGTCATGCATATTATACTTCTTGAGAAGATTAAATATATACTTCGATTGTGATAACATGAGTCCTTCAAGTGTTGTGGACACTTCGACTCCAAGAAAATAGTGAAGTAACCCAAGATCTTTAAGAGAAAAATGTTTGGACAAGGTAACAACCACATTAGTAAGAGCAATCTGATCATTACCTGTGATGATTATATCATCAACATAAACCAAAACATAAAGTGTAATATCAGCCTTGTGAAACACAAAGAGTGAACTATCAGATTTAGATTCATGGAAGCCATATCGTGTTAGAAAAGTCTTCAATGCCATGTACCAAGCCCTGGGAGCTTACCGCAACCCATAGATAGCTTTGTTAAGTTTGCAGACATAGGTTGGGAATTCAGAACTGACATAACTCTTAGGTTGTCTCATATAAACCTCATCATCCAATTTCCCTTGTAAGAAGGTGTTGTTCACATCTAATTGATGTACCTGCCAATGATTCTGTGCTGCAATTGTAAGCACAAGCCGGACTGTTGCTGGTTTAACTATCGGGATAAAGGTGGAATGATAATCAATTCCTGGTCCCTGTGTGAAACCTTTTGCAACAAGGCGAGCTTTGTATCTATCAATGTCTCCATTTGCTTTGTATTTGATCCTGAAAAGCCATTTACAGTCAACAACATTATGTAAATCATTAGGAGGAATCAAATCCCATGTTCGATTTCGAATCAAAGCTTTATATTCATCATCCATAGCTGCACGCCACTTCTCATCGTTTCTAGCTTGTTTAACAGTTGCAGGTAAGCTGGGTTTGTCTACTATTACTAGGTAATCAAAGATCTTCTTTGGTTTGAAAATATTATTCTGAGATCTAGTGATTACGCGACGAACAGGTTGTACATTTGATTGAGGTGAAATTTCAGTAGAGGTATTAACAACCTGGACATCTAATTGAGGTGAAGCAATAGTAGATGAAAGAGGAAGTTATGTTTGATTTAAGGTGGAAGGAGAAGAAGAAGACGTACCTGATGATTGTGACGCTGCTGAACCAGAAGAAACCTTCCCTAACACGTTGCTTGAAGGTTGATTCGCATGTCTTGGAATGGAGACGATAATAGGGGATGGGATTGAATCATCTGAGTGGGACGAACTAGACTGATCATACTGCTGTAATGGTGTATCAAGATTATGCCAAATTGGAAAAGAGGAACTGAAATTTGCGTGTTTGAATATGGTTTGAAAAGGAAATTCATGCTCAATAAATGTGACATCCCTAGACAAATAAATCTTTGAAGAAGTTGGATCAAAACATTGATAAGTATGATACTTAATAGAAAAACCTAAGTACACACAAGGGCGAGATCATGGTTCAAGTTTGTGTTTGTTATAGGCTTTCAGCCATGGAAAACAGAGACAACCGAAAGTTCTAAGGTTAGAGAGAGCAGGGTCTGACTGAAACAAAGTCTGATAAGGAGATGAATAAGAAAGTGTACTTGTGGGTAATCTATTGATTAAATAGACAACACTGACACAAGCGAAGACCAAAGATTGTACGGTAGAGAGGCTTGATGTAAAAGAGTTCGAGCAATCTCAATGATATGATGATATTTTCTCTCAGCTTATGCTACTCGTTGTGGGGTATAAGGAGGGGAGAGAAAGTGTTGAATTCCATGATGGTTAAGAAGTTGTTTAACAACAAGAAATTCAGTCCCACCATCCGAATAAATACTCTTAATGGTGGTTTGGAAAAAATTTTCCACTGTGGATTTAAAGGTAGAAAAGACTTGAAGAACATCACTTTTAATTTTTATGGGATAAACCCATGTATATTTTGAAAATTGGTCAACAAATATGACATAATATCTGTTTTTATCAATGGTTCGATAGGCGATGGTCCCCAAACATCTGTGTAAATTAATTTCAATGGTGTATGACTTTTGAGAGACATGGTGGCGAAAGGTGTAACAGCCCGGACATGATCCCCGGCACTGTTACCGTTCACGGCCCAGGGCTATCCCTCGCCTGGCCTCTTGCCACCCGGGCTTTCCACTGGCGTCGTGAACAGCTCTTAACATCCATTCACCCTCACGGGTTCCTGGCAGGATTTGTCCCCTTGGGTTCTTGCATCGAATGCATCCTTCCCCAAGTTTTGGAACAATTGGTACTCACTCTCACCAGACTATTCCCTTAAAGTGGGAGGTCAAGGGTTCGAGTAGTGGGGGAGGCGACCTAATTTCCAAAGGGAAATTTGGGCCAAATCCACTTGGGGAAGGATGCATTTGATGCAAGAACCCAAGGGGACAAATCCTGCCAGGAACCCGTGAGGGTGAATGGATGTTAAGAGCTGTTCACGACGCCAGTGGAAAGCCCGAAGTGGCAAGAGGCCAGGCGAGGGATAGCCCTGGGCCGTGAACGGTAACAGTGCCGGGGATCAGGGAAATTTGGGCCAAATCCACTTGAGGAAGGATGCATTCGATGCAAAAACCCAAGGGGACAAATCCTACCAGGAACCCGTGAGGGTGAATGGATGTTAAGAGCTGTTCACGATGCCAGTGGAAAGCCCGAGGTGGCAAGAGGCCAGGCGAGGGATAGCCCTGGGGCGTGAACGGTAACAGTGCCGGGGATCACGTCCGGGCTGTTACAAAAGGCAAACGAACACTTTTATTGCATGAATAAGAATTACAATAATGAAACTTAGTGGAATGAGAGTAAGGCAATGAAAAAGAATTTAAAATACTTTTTAAAGTTCTTAGATTGGGGTACCTAATCGATGATGCCATAGACTTAAACTTGGAGCAGACACAACAGTATTTATGGAAGGAAAAGAGCAAGTTGTGTTGGATTGTGAAATCGGCCAGACATACAAATCATCATTGTTCACTCCGCATAGAAGAGGCGCCCCCATGCTCAGTGCCTTCACATAAAAATCAAAAGGAAGGAATTCAATGGAGGTGTTATTCTGTTTACAGTATTGAGACACAAATATCAAGTTTTTTTTAATTTGGGGTGCATACAAAATATTCTGTAAACAAAAATCTTTGGATGAAGAGGGTAGAGAAACAGAACCTGTATGAGTAATCGGTATACTAGTACCGTTGCCCATTGTAATACCTTCAAGACTAGAATAATCATGTGGTGGCATCATATTCATTGAATTATCAGTAACATGATGAATGGAACCACTGTCAACAACCCATGGATTTAGTTCATTGCAGGCAACATACATGGCTTTGGCACCAATATGACTATGAGACTTGGATCGACAAACACTGGCAACATGACCGATCTTGCCACAGAGCTGGCATTGAACAACAGAGTATGAAGATTGCTGCCATTGTGGGAGAAATGGTCGTTGATGATTATAGTGTGAGTAGCGATGCTGAAATGATCTCTGGTGATTCTGATTGTTCCATCGCCGTTGCGATCGTTGATTAGTTTGCGATGTAACAGTTGATTGAGCAACTTGCACTATTAATGTAGGCTGAGGCTTCTTGGCATTTTCATGTTTAAGAAAGAGTTCATGATCTGTCAGTTTATCATGAAGCTCTTCAAAACTGATTGGAGTGTCCCTTGCACGAATAGCTGCACTGATCTCCTTATAATCTGAACCAAGCCCACTAAGAATTTTCACAATGAACTCAGTGTTGTCAATAGGAGAGCCTGCAGCTGCTAATTCATTTGCTAAGTTACAAATATCTCTCAGATATTCCTTAACAATTTTCGTGTCTTTCTGCACTTTGGCAAGCAAATCGCAAACAGTAAAAATCCTTGTTTGTGATTTATTAGCATAAGTGATATGGAGGTGATCCCAAGCTTGTTTTGAAGTGTGAGCATTAGCAATGGAAGGAGCAATCGTGGGCTCGACAGACACCATGAGAGCATTGTGAATCAGATTGTCTTGACGAGACCATAATTTGTATTTTGGGTTCAAGATGTCCATATTAGCTTGCTTGATCATCTGAGTAGGAGGCTCAACAAAACCATTAACAAAATGAAGTAAATCATAACCACATAAAAGAGTAAAAATCTGGGCTTTCCATGTTGGAAAGTTTGTACTGCCAGACAGCTTGATAGGAAGCTGTGATGAAGGGTTGAATGTGATGATTTGATTATTTTGAAGAATGGTTGATGTATGTCCAGTGTTAAGGATGGTGGGAGTTCTTGTTGAGGATGAGTTAGATTCAATTTCAGTTGCCATTGGATCGATTTGATGATCGTGGGAAGGAAGAAAAAGAGAAACGTATCAGTTTGGGTTATGCTTTGATACTATAAAGAAGTTAGAATAAACTGTGTTTTTGTATATATGGGTTAACAGAGATTACAGCATATTTATAATACATGTACAGATAAGATAAGAGTTAATCTAAAATACAAATTTAAATTGTGATAAGCGTGGTTGTTAACTACTCCTAATATCACGTTAAGGTAGTTTCACTAATAGAGAGGCGCAGCAAAGGAGGTTAGAAGGGAGGCTGTTGCCTGGGAAATAATGTGTAAGCTAAGAAATGAGGGAGGGCTGGGGATTAAGGATATTGTGGCTTGGAATAAAGCTGCAGTAGGTAGGCAAATATGGGATTTGGCAACTGCCAGGGAGTCTCTGCGGGTAGCTTGGATGAGAAGGAACAGGCTAAAGTGGCTTAGTTTACGGGGGATTATAAAACCTTTCGAGGCTAGTTGGGTTTGGAGAAATTTAGTGAATACGAGGAAAGATCTCAAAGGGTACTTCATGTATAAGTTGGAAAGGGGAAACTTCTCCTTTTGTTTTGATCCCTGGATGGAGGGTAGGAGTATAATAGATAAAATACCCATCAATAAGCATTGCAAACTCTGATGTTTCAAAGCAGACAAAATGATGTTTGGTGAGATGGAACCTAGAGATTGTCAGATCCATTAAATAAAGTTACAGATGTTGCTTGGACTAATATAATGAGGTACAGGGTGAATGACCAGGATGATCAGGTAACTCGGAAATTATCATCAACTGGTGAGTACACAATTGATAGTGCCCGGCAAGCATGGAGAAGAAAACGTAACAAAGTGAGACGATGGAAGTTACTATGGGGAAAGAAAATGATCCCTAGGCATAGTTTCATCACTTGGCTTGCAATACAGGACCATTAGTTGTTAAAGCTAGATTAGTGAGGTGTGGACTTGTCCCAAATGCTGAGTGTTGTCTATGTCAGAGATATGAGGAAACAGTGGAGCATCTCTTCTTTAGATACGCCTTCTTGAAGGTTGTTTGGGCTGATGTAATGCAGAAATGTGGAATAAATACGCTGCTTTTGAACTGGAGGAAGGAGCTAGTTCACAAGGAGAGCAGCTGGAAAGAACCTGGCCTCTACTATTTATTATGTTACAATTCAAATTAAAATATCTAATAGATAAAAATATTAAAATATAAATCTGCATAATTATAATATTTTAATTGTTGCTTTAGAATTAATATATTGTTTTCTCAGGACTTCGCCATTAATTTTAATGGTTACTTTTATTTATTCGTGATAATGCTTGAAATTGGAAATATACTTATGAATCGTTTGGACAATCCTCAATTACTTTAAGCAATTACTTCATACACTTGTCTAACTAAAATGTTGATTATTAGAGAAATAAAAATAATCAATATTTGAATACAAGATTATATTTTAATAATATAAAATTGTGGCAACCTCTAAAGTATAATCCAAAATTTACTACTTACATTTCCTGCAATTTCATTTTTTTGCATCTATAGGCAAATTAGTATAAAATATTTAAAATTTTTCGTTATTTTATAATTTAATAATTTTTAAAAATTAATAAAATTGTCTAAAATTATAAAATTTATTATAATTATGTTCAGTTTTAAAATTTAAATTGAAGAAAATATGCATTTACAGGTTTAATCTGGTGGTAAGTGTATTTGAATAAATATGAGAAGTCTCAGGTTCTACTCTCCCAACTCCTAATCCCTATTTCATAAAAAAAAATTAAGAAAATATGTTTTTTAATAAGATAGATTATTTTATTATATATATTTATTAGATTTTAATCAAATTAAATACGATAAAAATAATATAAAAAATAAATAACTTTTTTTTAACAAAATGTGAAGTCATTTATTTCGGTTAGATTGTTATAAACCATAAATTGTCTAAGTGTACAATCTCTTACAATATTCACACAGAATACCAATTGAAAAACTTTAGAACAATTTTAAAAATTGAGAAGGAGAAAAAATTTTTGAGTTTTAGCTCTCTATCTTTTCTACGATTTCTTGAGACTCTCTAAAGTGTATCTCTTACTCTTATAAGAGGCTCTTTTATATTAAAAGTTTAGGGTTTTAGTATAATAATTTTTATTTATTTATTTAACTAATTAAATAAATAAATTACAATTATGACCCATAATTTTAATAAACAAACCATATAAATTTTAGATAATTTTAATTAAGTCCTTAATTAATTAGGCCAAAATTGTAATCCTTTCAAATTAAAAATTTTATTCTAATATCATAAAATTTATACGCAATCAAGTCCTACTTGATTTGATTTCTCGTTTTATTTTTCTCATGCTATGCTTTTCTTTATGTGTGTGATCCATTAGGTTTCAAATATGTTAGTAATAAATATAATTAACTAATTAATTAATTTAATTAAAGGTCAAGAATATTATCTAACAACATGCGAAAACTATCCAAATATTTAGAATGTCAAAAGTGATTTGACTTAACCTTTCAGTGTAATTAATATCTTTTCATCACAAATGTTCCGATTTTTTTTTTTTTAAATGAGGATCGGGGATTGGGGGAGTAGAACCTGAGATCTCTCAGATTTATCTGTGAGTACACAAATGTCCCGATTTAACATTTAATAAATGGAGCGTTCTGCTATATTAAATCATATTAGTTCTCATTTATTAGCCATTGACTTGTTGAATGAAATTTCAAATCTAATTTGCTAATTTCATTCTACCTTGTGCAATGATTTCATGATCAATACTACGAAGAACAAATGAAACATTACCTAAGAAATCTAGGGTGATGAATCTTACTCAATCACATAAATATCTTCATACAATTTCTACTATATCCAATTCATCCCCATTTATTACTCATGAACTAAATAACATGTAGGATGAATCAAAATATAAAAATTTCTATATAAGATGATTTATTAATTTCAAGTAAAATGATCACTTATACATGAGTAATTCATAGACAAAGGTTATTCTCCATATGAATTTCTCAGGCGGGTCAGTTCAGTGTACTTATTTACAAAATAAGCAGTGAACTTATTTATAAGATAAACAATACATTTATTTATAAAATAAGCACTTACATATTAGTTCTGGATATCTCACATATCTCAAACTATGAGATCGATTGCTATGTACCAGTCTCAATAACTCTAATCGTTGTTCAATAACAATAAGAATATTGAACAAGAACATTTAGAGATATTACTTAAATGTAATAGAAATCTCACAATGATAACCACATTATAATTTTATATGTATAACAATGTAGTTTTATGGACTTTACCTTTACATTAAATGTGGATAAATGTCTTTATTAAAATTATATTAAATATTTAAAAATATATGAAAAATAATATCCGACTATAACTAGCCGATTGGCTGTAGGGCATATTACTAACAATACTCATATGACATGTAGATAAAGACTATTAGTATAAAAAGTTTTAAAATTTTTTTCTATTTTGCAATTTAATCTAAATCTTTAAAATTAATATAATTTAACTCAGAATCTATAAATTTATTTCCTCAAATGGATTTTAAATAATTTTTTTTAATACAAACAGAATGCATTGATTTATATATGTACAAACAATAATCACAAACAGACTACAAATCAAAAATTTGTTTGTGGTATAGACAACAAACAAACAACTCATCATAAATGGAGACAAATGAATGCTCCATTTGTAATCCAAAATTTATTTGTAAGTTATTCACCAAATTTAGAAGAAATTACAAAGATCTATTTGTAATACAAATGGCTTTGCGGTTTAAGAGTCCATTTGTAATACAAATAAATTTTTGAATCAATTTAAAGTAAAATCAGAAACGAGGTTTATAACAATAAACATAGTTCATTTGTGATCTATTTATAAAATGAATTACAAAGTTTCTTTTGTTTATAAACTCATTTTTTTCTGTAGTTGCATCTCCTCATATTCAAAATATATCCATATGAAAATTTAATATTTTTCAGCTAATCATATAGCATATGCTTACTTTGCTTGGTGTAACAAACTTTAGGATATATCTAGCTCCTTATTTATTTCCAGCTCTAGCTGAACACAAATTTACTTGAGCTCTGCTCTTATTTTAGCATTATTTTTTGTTTTCCCTTTGACATTGATTATAGTGAGGAATATATTTTCAAAGAAAATTTTTCTCAATGTGCATTACGTTGAGATTGTGTCTAATACAATTTTTCAATTCACTAAATCCTAAAAGATACTTCATTTATGCTAATCAGATTGCTTTGATATGCATGAGTTTATTTGAAATGCATCATCATCTATCACCTTCTTTAACCCCGTTCATCAATTTATTTTAATATATGCATTACATTGAGGTTGTGTCGAATACAATTTTTCAATACACTAAATCTTAAAATATACTTTGTTTATGCTAATCAGACTGCTTTGATATGCATGAGTTTATTTAAAATGCATTATCATCTATCACCTTTTTTAACCCCAGTTCATTAATTTATTTCAATATATATTGTCTGAACACCGGCAATTTAGCTCGCTTAGTAATAGATTCATTCTTCTTAAAAGTTTTTTGTTTTTTAAAAATTTAAGATAATTGTCGAGTATTGTACATTCTTCTGAAAAGTTGTTATGTTCTCTGTGTGCATTATCAATTAGTCTTACATATATCCAACCTCTATAAGAATACATATTGTACCTATTTATATATAATTAATTTCAGATTTGGAATTCATTATTAAATTGCAATATCTTAAGTCTAAAAAGATTATTTTAAAATAATTTGTTAATAAAAGAACGGGAAACCCATAAAGATCATAAGCTGCCTATAAATACTAATCTTACATATTTAATTAACATGAGAATAAATGCATTTGCTATCCATAAAGAATGATAAAGGACCGCATAATGCAATAATGGATGCATCTTACAATAAGGAGGTTATTTTGGGTTGTTTGTGAAAAGATATGCTTTTGTTGTCCTTTCTTATGCAGAGGACTATGTGTGAAGAACTATGGATGGTATTTTAGGGTATTTGTGAGGATGCTGGGGAAGAGAGATGAGACTTAGGAAGTTTATGGAGTGGCTTGTGGAGAGTTTCGTAGGGATGATGAGATTAAAACCTTTTATGGGTTTGTCATCACCAAAAGCTACAGTGATTCTCATGGAAATTATGCGTGGATCGGAAAGTTATTGAATGAGCAAGTTGGATTCCATGAAGAAGAAATTCTTGGAAATTTGCTTTGGACACTAGGTATTTTCTTTTCTCCTATCACCTCCTTATTCACTTCTATATGCAAATTAATGACGTAGTCACACACTTGAATTATGGGTAGATAATTAATCAGTAATGTATTGCATTATATACTTAATTTCACTAGGGCAATCTACTGCAATAATTGAATTGATTATGGCTTGAGTTGCTCCTGATTTGGTCTATCTAATTTATTAAAGCAGTTTCATATTTGCAACTTGAAGTTATTACACAAATAATGTAATATATATTCCATAAAATAGAAACAAAATAAGTCCAAATAGCCTCTATACTTTTTTATGGAGCCAAATAAATATAATTTTAAAAATCTGGCTAAATTAGAAACTGCAATTAAGCCCTCATCTGTCTTGGCACGTGTAATAAACCACTGTAGAAGAATACATATTAACTCATATTTGTTCTTTTGTGTATTACTTTATAATTATGCAGTTGTCATTAGTCTTTAATTGCTTCTGGACCTATTGGCTTAGACTTTTAGCTTTTAAGGATCTTCTTGTAATCTTTCTTTCCTTTGTTTGTGATTTGCACGTGAGACTTGGTGAGTATAAATAGCTTGGCTTTTGTACAGAGACATTTTAATTCAATATGTATTTCTTCAGCAAATCTCTCTTCTCTCTTTACATGATATCAGAGCGGGATTAAGGGTGTTTGTTTAGAGTCAGGGTTTGTCTAAACGACACCTCCCTTAATATGTTCTGTCAAATCTCAAAGACAACAAAGAAATGGCAGATCTAGTACTACTATTAACTCAGGGAGTAATAAGGACGAATCTACCCCTCAGGAGAGATAAGGATGCTGTGTTTAGGCTTGAGTAAGGGAGTGATAAGGTGTAATTTGTAAATAATGTTATTTGGATGAGTCTTTGTGGTTGAGATTCTTTGGGTGATCCGTTCTCTTTCAAGTGAGGTTTTTCATTATTTTTCTCCACTTTTCTAGCAAACTTAGTTATTAATCTTTTATTTAAGCTGAATGTATACTGATATTCTCATTCATGAAGTCTTCACATTAATAAAGAATACTTCTTCTTCACTTTGTTATTGTGGTATCAGAGCTAAACGATCTGCTCGCCATGGCTTCTACTCTAAATGTAGCCAATTTTGTAACCCTCAAACTCAAGCAATCAAACTATCCCTTGTGGAGAGAACAACTTTTGAGCTTAGCAGAAAGTCAAGAATTGTCAGATCACCTGACTACTGGCTTCCCTGAAGATCAAAAATTCGTTACCCCTCCCAACCCAATCCCAGAAAATTATCAACCACAACACTCAGACGTCTTCAAAGCATGGCAAAAGTCTGATAGATTACTTCGTGGGTGGATTTATGGCACCCTGAGCGAGGAATCACTCGGACTTGTCATCGGGCTAGAAACAGTTCGAGCTGTTTGGAATGCATTGAAGGATGCATATGCCCAAAATTCTCAAGAGAGGGAGTTTACTCTCAGACAGCAATTGACCTATTTTCGCAAAGAGGAA